>NW_027478504.1:600000-900000 GCF_051014685.1 Ptiloglossa arizonensis
GAAACTAAAAATTTTCGCAGTTCTGATGCTCGAAACGAATAACTAGAACGGCCCACAGGAAAAGTACGCATACCGTTGTAATCGGGCGGGTTTCTGCTTTCAGATGCAACAGAAATTTTGCGGATTGGTCAATCCGTTCGCGAGATATGGCAGTTTGGAGGTAAGAAACGGTTGAGAAACTCAAAATGTTCACAGTTCTGATGCTCGAAACGAATAACTCGAACGGCCTAGGGGAAGAGTACACATACCGTTGTAATCGGGCGAGTTTCTACTTTCAGATGCAACAGAAATTTTGCGGATTGGTCAATCCTTTCGCGAGATATGGGAGTTTGGAGGTAAGAAACGCTTGAGCAACTCAAAATTTTCGCAGTTCTGATGCTCGAAACGAATAACCAGCACGGCCTAGGGGAAAAGTACGCAAACCGTCGTAATCGGGCGAGTTTCTACTTTCAGATGCAACAGAAATTTTGCGGATTGGTCAATCCTTTCGCGAGATGTGGCAGTTTGTAAGTAAGAAACGCTGAAGGAACTAAAAATTTTCGCAGTTCTGATGCTTGAAACGAATAACTAGAACGGCCTACAGGAAAAGTACGCAAACCGTCGTAATCGGGCGAGTTTCTACTTTCAGATGCAACAGAAATTTTGCGGATTGGTCAATCCGTTCGCGAGATGTGGCAGTTTGTAAGTAAGAAACGCTTGAGAAACTAAAAATTTTCGCAGTTCTGATGCTCGAACCGAATAACTAGAACGGCCTAGGGGAAAAGTACGCATACAGTTGTAATCGGGCGTGTTTCAACTTTCAGATGCAACAGAAATTTTGCGGATTGGTCAATCCGTTCGCGAGGTATGACAGTTTGGAAGTAAGAAACGCTTGAGAAACTCAAAATTTTCGCAGTTCTGATGCTCGAAACGAATAACCAGAACGGCCTAGGGGAAAACTACGCATACCGTTGTAATCGGGCGAGTTTCTACTTTCAGATGCAACAGACACTTTGCGGATTGGTCAATCCGTTCGCGAGATATGGCAGTTTGGAGGTAAGAAACGCTTGAGAAACTCAAAATTTTCGCAGTTCTGGTGCTCGAACCGAATAACTAGAACGGCCTAGGGGAAAAGTACGCATACAGTTGTAATCGGGCGAGTTTCTACTTTCAGATGCATCAGAAATTTTGCGGATTGGTCAATCCGTTCGCGAGATATGGCAGTTTGGAGGTAAGAAACGCTTGAGAAACTCAAAATTTTCGCAGTTCTGATGCTCGACAAGCATAACTAGAACGGCCTAGGGGAAAGGTACGCATACCGTTGTAATCGGGCGAGTTTCTACTTTCAGATGCTACAGAAATTTTGCGGATTGGTTAATCCTTTCGCGAGATATGGCAGTTTGGAGGTTAGAAACGCTTGAGAAACTCAAAATTTTCGCAGTTCTGATGCTCGAAACGAATAACCAGAACGGCCTAGGGGAAAAGTACGCATAGCGTCGTAATCGTGTGAGTTTCTACTTTCAGATGCAACAGAAATTTTGCGGATTGATCAATCCGTTCGCGAGAAATGGCAGTTTGGAGGTAAGAAACGGTTGAGAAACTCAAAATTTTCGCAGTTCTGATGCTCGAAACGAATAACCAGAACGGCCTAGGAGAAAAGTACGCAAACCGTCGTAATCGGGCGAGTTTCTACTTTCAGATGCAACAGAAATTTTGCGGATTGGCCAATCCGTTCGCGAGATGTGGCAGTTTGTAAGTAAGAAACGCTTTAGAAACTAAAAATTTTCGCAGTTCTGATGCTCGAAACGAATAACTAGAACGGCCTACAGGAAAAGTACGCATACCGTTGTAATCGGGCGGGTTTCTGCTTTCAGATGCAGCAGAAATTTTGCGGATTGGTCAATCCGTTCGCGAGATATGGGATTTTGGAGGTAAGAAACACTTGAGAAACTCAAAATTTTCGCAGTTCTGGTGCTCGAGAAGCATAACAAGAACGGCCTAGGGGAAAAGTACGCATACAGTTGTAATCGGGCGAGTTTCTACTTTCAGATGCAACATAAATTTTGCGGATTGGTCAATCCGTTCGCGAGATATGGCAGTTTGGAGGTAAGAAACGCTTTTAGAAACTAAAAATTTTCGCAGTTCTGATGCTCGAAACGAATAACTAGGACGGCCTAGGGGAAAAGTACTCATACCGTTGTAATCGGGGGTGTTTCAGCTTTCAGATGCAACAGAAATTTTGCGGATTGGTCAATCCGTTCGCGAGATATGGCAGTTTGGAGGTAAGAAACGGTTGAGAAACTCAAAATTTTCACAGTTCTGATGCTCGAAACGAATAACTAGAACGGCCTAGGGGAAAAGCACGCATACAGTTGTAATCGGGCGAGTTTCTACTTTCAGATGCAACATAAATTTTGCGGATTGGTCAATCCGTTCGCGAGATATGGCAGTTTGGAGGTAAGAAACGCTTGAGAAACTAAAAATTTTCGCAGTTCTGATGCTCGAAACGAATAACTAGAACGGCCTACAGGAAAAGTACGCATACCGTTGTAATCGGGCGGGTTTCTGCTTTCAGATGCAACAGAAATTTTGCGGATTGGTCAATCTGTTCGCGAGATATGGCAGTTTGGAGGTAAGAAACGCTTGAGAAACTCAAAATTTTCGAAGTTCTGATGCTCGAAACGAATAACTGGCACGGCCTAGGGGAAAAGTACACATACCGTTGTAATCGGGCGAGTTTCTACTTCCAGATGCAACAGAAATTTTGCGGATTGGTCAATCCGTTCTAGAGATATGGTAGTTTGTAAGTAAGAAACGCTTGAGAAACTCAAAATTTTCGCAGTTCTGATGCTCGAATCGAATAACTAGAACGGCCTAAGGGAAAAGTACACATACCGTTGTAATCGGGCGAGTTTCTACTTTCAGATGCAACAGAAATTTTGCGGATTGGTTAATCCTTTCGCGAGATATGGCAGTTTGTAAGTAAGAAACGCTTTAGAAACTAAAAATTTTCGCAGTTCTGATGCTCGAAACGAATAACTAGAACGGCCTACAGGAAAAGTACGCATACCGTTGTAATCGAGCGGGTTTCTGCTTTCAGATGCAGCAGAAATTTTGCGGATTGGTCAATCCGTTCGCGAGATATGGGATTTTGGAGGTAAGAAACACTTGAGAAACTCAAAATTTTCGCAGTTCTGGTGCTCGACAAGCATAACAAGAACGGCCTAGGGGAAAAGTACGCATACAGTTGCAATCGGGCGAGTTTCTGCTTTCAGATGCAACATAAATTTTGCGGATTGGTCAATCCGTTCGCGAGATATGGCAGTTTGGAGGTAAGAAACGCTTTAGAAACTAAAAATTTTCGCAGTTCTGATGCTCGAAACGAATAACTAGAACGGCCTACAGGAAAAGTACGCATACCGTTGTAATCGGGCGGGTTTCTGCTTTCAGATGCAGCAGAAATTTTGCGGATTGGTCAATCCGTTCGCGAGATATGGGATTTTGGAGGTAAGAAACACATGAGAAAATCAAAATTTTCGCAGTTCTGATGTTCGACAAGCATAACTAGAACGGCCTAGGGGAAAAGTACGCATACAGTTGTAATCGGGCGTGTTTCAACTTTCAGATGCAACAGAAATTTTGCGGATTGGTCAATCCGTTCGCGAGGTATGGCAGTTTGGAAGTAAGAAACGCTTGAGAAACTCAAAATTTTCGCAGTTCTGATGCTCGAAACGAATAACCTGAACGGCCTAGGGGAAAACTACGCATACCGTTGTAATCGGGCGAGTTTCTACTTTCAGATGTAACAGACACTTTGCGGATTGGTCAATCCGTCCGCGAGATATGGCAGTTTGGAGGTAAGAAACGCTTGAGAAACTCAAAATTTTCGCAGTTCTGATGCTCGATCCGAATAACTAGAACGGCCTACAGGAAAAGTACGCATACCGTTGTAATCGGGCGGGTTTCTGCTTTCAGATGCAGCAGAAATTTTGCGGATTGGTCAATCCGTTCGCGAGATATGGGATTTTGGAGGTAAGAAACACTTGAGAAACTCAAAATTTTCGCAGTTCTGGTGCTCGACAAGCATAACAAGAACGGCCTAGGGGAAAAGTACGCATACAGTTGTAATAGGGCGAGTTTCTACTTTCAGATGCAACATAAATTTTGCGGATTGGTCAATCCGTTCGCGAGATATGGCAGTTTGGAGGTAAGAAACGCTTTTAGAAACTAAAAATTTTCGCAGTTCTGATGCTCGAAACGAATAACTAGAACGGCCCACAGGAAAAGTACGCATACCGTTGTAATCGGGCGGGTTTCTGCTTTCAGATGCAACAGAAATTTTGCGGATTGGTCAATCCGTTCGCGAGATATGGCAGTTTGGAGGTAAGAAACGGTTGAGAAACTCAAAATGTTCACAGTTCTGATGCTCGAAACGAATAACTCGAACGGCCTAGGGGAAGAGTACACATACCGTTGTAATCGGGCGAGTTTCTACTTTCAGATGCAACAGAAATTTTGCGGATTGGTCAATCCTTTCGCGAGATATGGGAGTTTGGAGGTAAGAAACGCTTGAGCAACTCAAAATTTTCGCAGTTCTGATGCTCGAAACGAATAACCAGCACGGCCTAGGGGAAAAGTACGCAAACCGTCGTAATCGGGCGAGTTTCTACTTTCAGATGCAACAGAAATTTTGCGGATTGGTCAATCCTTTCGCGAGATGTGGCAGTTTGTAAGTAAGAAACGCTGAAGGAACTAAAAATTTTCGCAGTTCTGATGCTTGAAACGAATAACTAGAACGGCCTACAGGAAAAGTACGCAAACCGTCGTAATCGGGCGAGTTTCTACTTTCAGATGCAACAGAAATTTTGCGGATTGGTCAATCCGTTCGCGAGATGTGGCAGTTTGTAAGTAAGAAACGCTTGAGAAACTAAAAATTTTCGCAGTTCTGATGCTCGAACCGAATAACTAGAACGGCCTAGGGGAAAAGTACGCATACAGTTGTAATCGGGCGTGTTTCAACTTTCAGATGCAACAGAAATTTTGCGGATTGGTCAATCCGTTCGCGAGGTATGACAGTTTGGAAGTAAGAAACGCTTGAGAAACTCAAAATTTTCGCAGTTCTGATGCTCGAAACGAATAACCAGAACGGCCTAGGGGAAAACTACGCATACCGTTGTAATCGGGCGAGTTTCTACTTTCAGATGCAACAGACACTTTGCGGATTGGTCAATCCGTTCGCGAGATATGGCAGTTTGGAGGTAAGAAACGCTTGAGAAACTCAAAATTTTCGCAGTTCTGGTGCTCGAACCGAATAACTAGAACGGCCTAGGGGAAAAGTACGCATACAGTTGTAATCGGGCGAGTTTCTACTTTCAGATGCATCAGAAATTTTGCGGATTGGTCAATCCGTTCGCGAGATATGGCAGTTTGGAGGTAAGAAACGCTTGAGAAACTCAAAATTTTCGCAGTTCTGATGCTCGACAAGCATAACTAGAACGGCCTAGGGGAAAGGTACGCATACCGTTGTAATCGGGCGAGTTTCTACTTTCAGATGCTACAGAAATTTTGCGGATTGGTTAATCCTTTCGCGAGATATGGCAGTTTGGAGGTTAGAAACGCTTGAGAAACTCAAAATTTTCGCAGTTCTGATGCTCGAAACGAATAACCAGAACGGCCTAGGGGAAAAGTACGCATAGCGTCGTAATCGTGTGAGTTTCTACTTTCAGATGCAACAGAAATTTTGCGGATTGATCAATCCGTTCGCGAGAAATGGCAGTTTGGAGGTAAGAAACGGTTGAGAAACTCAAAATTTTCGCAGTTCTGATGCTCGAAACGAATAACCAGAACGGCCTAGGAGAAAAGTACGCAAACCGTCGTAATCGGGCGAGTTTCTACTTTCAGATGCAACAGAAATTTTGCGGATTGGCCAATCCGTTCGCGAGATGTGGCAGTTTGTAAGTAAGAAACGCTTTAGAAACTAAAAATTTTCGCAGTTCTGATGCTCGAAACGAATAACTAGAACGGCCTACAGGAAAAGTACGCATACCGTTGTAATCGGGCGGGTTTCTGCTTTCAGATGCAGCAGAAATTTTGCGGATTGGTCAATCCGTTCGCGAGATATGGGATTTTGGAGGTAAGAAACACTTGAGAAACTCAAAATTTTCGCAGTTCTGGTGCTCGAGAAGCATAACAAGAACGGCCTAGGGGAAAAGTACGCATACAGTTGTAATCGGGCGAGTTTCTACTTTCAGATGCAACATAAATTTTGCGGATTGGTCAATCCGTTCGCGAGATATGGCAGTTTGGAGGTAAGAAACGCTTTTAGAAACTAAAAATTTTCGCAGTTCTGATGCTCGAAACGAATAACTAGGACGGCCTAGGGGAAAAGTACTCATACCGTTGTAATCGGGGGTGTTTCAGCTTTCAGATGCAACAGAAATTTTGCGGATTGGTCAATCCGTTCGCGAGATATGGCAGTTTGGAGGTAAGAAACGGTTGAGAAACTCAAAATTTTCACAGTTCTGATGCTCGAAACGAATAACTAGAACGGCCTAGGGGAAAAGCACGCATACAGTTGTAATCGGGCGAGTTTCTACTTTCAGATGCAACATAAATTTTGCGGATTGGTCAATCCGTTCGCGAGATATGGCAGTTTGGAGGTAAGAAACGCTTGAGAAACTAAAAATTTTCGCAGTTCTGATGCTCGAAACGAATAACTAGAACGGCCTACAGGAAAAGTACGCATACCGTTGTAATCGGGCGGGTTTCTGCTTTCAGATGCAACAGAAATTTTGCGGATTGGTCAATCTGTTCGCGAGATATGGCAGTTTGGAGGTAAGAAACGCTTGAGAAACTCAAAATTTTCGAAGTTCTGATGCTCGAAACGAATAACTGGCACGGCCTAGGGGAAAAGTACACATACCGTTGTAATCGGGCGAGTTTCTACTTCCAGATGCAACAGAAATTTTGCGGATTGGTCAATCCGTTCTAGAGATATGGTAGTTTGTAAGTAAGAAACGCTTGAGAAACTCAAAATTTTCGCAGTTCTGATGCTCGAATCGAATAACTAGAACGGCCTAAGGGAAAAGTACACATACCGTTGTAATCGGGCGAGTTTCTACTTTCAGATGCAACAGAAATTTTGCGGATTGGTTAATCCTTTCGCGAGATATGGCAGTTTGTAAGTAAGAAACGCTTTAGAAACTAAAAATTTTCGCAGTTCTGATGCTCGAAACGAATAACTAGAACGGCCTACAGGAAAAGTACGCATACCGTTGTAATCGAGCGGGTTTCTGCTTTCAGATGCAGCAGAAATTTTGCGGATTGGTCAATCCGTTCGCGAGATATGGGATTTTGGAGGTAAGAAACACTTGAGAAACTCAAAATTTTCGCAGTTCTGGTGCTCGACAAGCATAACAAGAACGGCCTAGGGGAAAAGTACGCATACAGTTGCAATCGGGCGAGTTTCTGCTTTCAGATGCAACATAAATTTTGCGGATTGGTCAATCCGTTCGCGAGATATGGCAGTTTGGAGGTAAGAAACGCTTTAGAAACTAAAAATTTTCGCAGTTCTGATGCTCGAAACGAATAACTAGAACGGCCTACAGGAAAAGTACGCATACCGTTGTAATCGGGCGGGTTTCTGCTTTCAGATGCAGCAGAAATTTTGCGGATTGGTCAATCCGTTCGCGAGATATGGGATTTTGGAGGTAAGAAACACATGAGAAAATCAAAATTTTCGCAGTTCTGATGTTCGACAAGCATAACTAGAACGGCCTATGGGAAAAGTACGCATACCGTTGTAATCGGGCGAGTTTCTACATTCAGATGCAACAGAAATTTTGCGGATTGGTCAATCCGTTCGCGAGATATGGCAGTTTGGAGGTAAGAAACGGTTGAGAAACTCAAAATTTTCGCAGTTCAGATGCTCGAACCGAATAACTAGAACGGCCTAGGGGAAAAGTACGCATACCGTTGTAATCGGGCGAGTTTCTACTTTCAGATGCAACAGAAATTTTGCGGATTGGTCAATCCGTTCGCGAGATATGGCAGTTTGGAGGTAAGAAACGCTTGAGAAACTCAAAATTTTCGCAGTTCTGATGCTCGAATCGAATAACTAGAACGGCCTAAGGGAAAAGTACACATACCGTTGTAATCGGGCGAGTTTCTACTTTCAGATGCAACAGAAATTTTGCGGATTGGTCAATCTTTTCGCGAGATATGGCAGTTTGGAGGTAAGAAACGCTTGAGCAACTCAAAATTCTCGCAGTTCTGATGCTCGAAACGAATAACCAGAACGGCCTAGGGGAAAAGTACGCATACCGTTGTGAT
This sequence comes from Ptiloglossa arizonensis, assembly GCF_051014685.1. NCBI lineage: Eukaryota > Metazoa > Arthropoda > Insecta > Hymenoptera > Colletidae > Ptiloglossa > Ptiloglossa arizonensis. The sequence goes on from NW_027478504.1 coordinate 608,311, forward strand.
CGGGCGAGTTTCTACTTTCAGATGCAACAGAAATTTTGCGGATTGGTCAATCCGTTCGCGAGATATGGGAGCTTGGAGGTAAGAAACACATGAGAAAATCAAAATTTTCGCAGTTCTGATGCTCGACAAGCATAACTAGAACGGCCTATGGGAAAAGTACGCATACCGTTGTAATCGGGCGAGTTTCTACATTCAGATGCAACAGAAATTTTGCGGATTGGCCAATCCGTTCGCGAGATATGGCAGTTTGGAGGTAAGAAACGGTTGAGAAACTCAAAATTTTCGCAGTTCTGATGCTCGAACCGAATAACTAGAACGGCCTAGGGGAAAAGTACGCATACCGTTGTAATCGGGCGAGTTTCTACTTTCAGATGCAACAGAAATTTTGCGGATTGGTCAATCCGTTCGCGAGATATGGCAGTTTGGAGGTAAGAAACGCTTGAGAAACTCAAAATTTTCGCAGTTCTGATGCTCGAAACGAATAACTGGCACGCCTTAGGGGAAAAGTACACATACCGTTGTAATCGGGCGAGTTTCTACTTTCAGATGCAACAGAAATTTTGCGGATTGGTCAATCCGTTCGCGAGATATGGCAGTTTGGAGGTAAGAAACGCTTGAGAAACTCAAAATTTTCGCAGTTCTGGTGCTCGACAAGCATAAGAAGAACGGCCTAGGGGAAAAGTACGCATACAGTTGTAATCGGGCGAGTTTCTACTTTCAGATGCAACATAAATTTTGCGGATTGGTCAATCCGTTCGCGAGATATGGCAGTTTGGAGGTAAGAAACGCTATTAGAAACTAAAAATTTTCGCAGTTCTGATGCTCGAAACGAATAACTAGAACGGCCCACAGGAAAAGTACGCATACCGTTGTAATCGGGCGGGTTTCTGCTTTCAGATGCAACAGAAATTTTGCGGATTGGTCAATCCGTTCGCGAGATATGGCAGTTTGGAGGTAAGAAACGGTTGAGAAACTCAAAATGTTCACAGTTCTGATGCTCGAAACGAATAACTCGAACGGCCTAGGGGAAGAGTACACATACCGTTGTAATCGGGCGAGTTTCTACTTTCAGATGCAACAGAAATTTTGCGGATTGGTCAATCCTTTCGCGAGATATGGGAGTTTGGAGGTAAGAAACGCTTGAGCAACTCAAAATTTTCGCAGTTCTGATGCTCGAAACGAATAACCAGCACGGCCTAGGGGAAAAGTACGCAAACCGTCGTAATCGGGCGAGTTTCTACTTTCAGATGCAACAGAAATTTTGCGGATTGGTCAATCCTTTCGCGAGATGTGGCAGTTTGTAAGTAAGAAACGCTGAAGGAACCAAAAATTTTCGCAGTTCTGATGCTTGAAACGAATAACTAGAACGGCCTACAGGAAAAGTACGCAAACCGTCGTAATCGGGCGAGTTTCTACTTTCAGATGCAACAGAAATTTTGCGGATTGGTCAATCCGTTCGCGAGATGTGGCAGTTTGTAAGTAAGAAACGCTTGAGAAACTAAAAATTTTCGCAGTTCTGATGCTCGAACCGAATAACTAGAACGGCCTAGGGGAAAAGTACGCATACAGTTGTAATCGGGCGTGTTTCAACTTTCAGATGCAACAGAAATTTTGCGGATTGGTCAATCCGTTCGCGAGGTATGACAGTTTGGAAGTAAGAAACGCTTGAGAAACTCAAAATTTTCGCAGTTCTGATGCTCGAAACGAATAACCAGAACGGCCTAGGGGAAAACTACGCATACCGTTGTAATCGGGCGGGTTTCTGCTTTCAGATGCAGCAGAAATTTTGCGGATTGGTCAATCCGTTCGCGAGATATGGGATTTTGGAGATAAGAAACACTTGAGAAACTCAAAATTTTCGCAGTTCTGGTGCTCGACAAGCATAACAAGAACGGCCTAGGGGAAAAGTACGCATACAGTTGTAATCGGGCGAGTTTCTACTTTCAGATGCAACATAAATTTTGCGGATTGGTCAATCCGTTCGCGAGATATGGCAGTTTGGAGGTAAGAAACGCTTTTAGAAACTAAAAATTTTCGCAGTTCTGATGCTCGAAACGAATAACTAGAACGGCCCACAGGAAAAGTACGCATACCGTTGTAATCGGGCGGGTTTCTGCTTTCAGATGCAACAGAAATTTTGCGGATTGGTCAATCCGTTCGCGAGATATGGCAGTTTGGAGGTAAGAAACGGTTGAGAAACTCAAAATGTTCACAGTTCTGATGCTCGAAACGAATAACTAGAACGGCCTAGGGGAAGAGTACACATACCGTTGTAATCGGGCGAGTTTCTACTTTCAGATGCAACAGAAATTTTGCGGATTGGTCAATCCTTTCGCGAGATGTGGCAGTTTGGAGGTAAGAAACGGTTGTGAAACTCAAAATTTTCGCAGTTCTGATGCTCGAAACGAATAACTAGGACGGCCTAGGGGAAAAGTACACATACCGTTGTAATCGGGCGAGTTTCTACTTCCTGATGCAACAGAAATTTTGCGGATTGGTCAATCCGTTCGCGAGATATGGCAGTTTCGAGGTAAGAAACGCTTGAGAAACTAAAAATTTTCGCAGTTCTGATGCTCGAAACGAATAACTAGAACGGCCTACAGGAAAAGTACGCATACCGTTGTAATCGGGCGGGTTTCTGCTTTCAGATGCAACAGAAGTTTTGCGGATTGGTCAATCTGTTCGCGAGATATGGCAGTTTGGAGGTAAGAAACGCTTGAGAAACTCAAAATTTTCGAAGTTCTGATGCTCGAAACGAATAACTGGCACGGCCTAGGGGAAAAGTACACATACCGTTGTAATCGGGCGAGTTTCTACTTCCTGATGCAACAGAAATTTTGCGGATTGGTCAATCCGTTCGCGAGATATGGTAGTTTGTAAGTAAGAAACGCTTGAGAAACTCAAAGTTTTCGCAGTTCTGATGCTCGAATCGAATAACTAGAACGGCCTAAGGGAAAAGTACACATACCGTTGTAATCGGGCGAGTTTCTACTTTCAGATGCAACAGAAATTTTGCGGATTGGTTAATCCTTTCGCGAGATATGGCAGTTTGGAGGTTAGAAACGCTTGAGAAACTCAAAATTTTCGCAGTTCTGATGCTCGAAACGAATAACCAGAACGGCCTAGGGGAAAAGTACGCATAGCGTCGTAATCGTGCGAGTTTCTACTTTCAGATGCAACAGAAATTTTGCGGATTGATCAATCCGTTCGCGAGAAATGGCAGTTTGGAGGTAAGAAACGGTTGAGAAACTCAAAATTTTCGCAGTTCTGATGCTCGAAACGAATAACCAGAACGGCCTAGGAGAAAAGTACGCAAACCGTCGTAATCGGGCGAGTTTCTACTTTCAGATGCAACAGAAATTTTGCGGATTGGCCAATCCGTTCGCGAGATGTGGCAGTTTGTAAGTAAGAAACGCTTTAGAAACTAAAAATTTTCGCAGTTCTGATGCTCGAAACGAATAACTAGAACGGCCTACAGGAAAAGTACGCATACCGTTGTAATCGGGCGGGTTTCTGCTTTCAGATGCAGCAGAAATTTTGCGGATTGGTCAATCCGTTCGCGAGATATGGGATTTTGGAGATAAGAAACACTTGAGAAACTCAAAATTTTCGCAGTTCTGGTGCTCGACAAGCATAACAAGAACGGCCTAGGGGAAAAGTACGCATACAGTTGTAATCGGGCGAGTTTCTACTTTCAGATGCAACATAAATTTTGCGGATTGGTCAATCCGTTCGCGAGATATGGCAGTTTGGAGGTAAGAAACGCTTTTAGAAACTAAAAATTTTCGCAGTTCTGATGCTCGAAACGAATAACTAGAACGGCCCACAGGAAAAGTACGCATACCGTTGTAATCGGGCTGGTTTCTGCTTTCAGATGCAACAGAAATTTTGCGGATTGGTCAATCCGTTCGCGAGATATGGCAGTTTGGAGGTAAGAAACGGTTGAGAAACTCAAAATGTTCACAGTTCTGATGCTCGAAACGAATAACTAGAACGGCCTAGGGGAAGAGTACACATACCGTTGTAATCGGGCGAGTTTCTACTTTCAGATGCAACAGAAATTTTGCGGATTGGTCAATCCTTTCGCGAGATGTGGCAGTTTGGAGGTAAGAAACGGTTGTGAAACTCAAAATTTTCGCAGTTCTGATGCTCGAAACGAATAACTAGGACGGCCTAGGGGAAAAGTACTCATACCGTTGTAATCGGGGGTGTTTCAGCTTTCAGATGCAACAGAAATTTTGCGGATTGGTCAATCCGTTCGCGAGATATGGCAGTTTGGAGGTAAGAAACGCTTGAGCAACTCAAAATTTTCGCAGTTCTGATGTTCGAAACGAATAACCAGAACGGCCTAGGGGAAAACTACGCATACCCTTGTAATCGGGCGAGTTTCTACTTTCAGATGCAACAGACACTTTGCGGATTGGTCAATCCGTTCGCGAGATATGGCAGTTTGGAGGTAAGAAACGCTTGAGAAACTCAAAATTTTCGCAGTTCTGATGCTCGAACCGAATAACTAGAACGGCCTAGGGGAAAAGTACGCATACAGTTGTAATCGGGCGAGTTTCTACTTTCAGATGCAACAGAAATTTTGCGGATTGGTCAATCCGTTCGCGAGATATGGCAGTTTGCAGGTAAGAAACGGTTGAGAAACATAAAATTTTCACAGTTCTGATGCTCGAAACGAATAACTAGAACGGCCCAGGGGAAAACTACACATACCGTTGTAATCGGGCGAGTTTCTACTTTCAGATGCAACAGAAATTTTGCGGATTGGTCAATCCGTTCGCGAGAAATGGCACTTTGGAGGTAAGAAACGGTTGAGAAACTCAAAATTTTCACAGTTCTGATGCTCGAAACGAATAACTAGAACGGCCTAGGGGAAAAGCACGCATACAGTTGTAATCGGGCGAGTTTCTACTTTCAGATGCAACATAAATTTTGCGGATTGGTTAATCCGTTCGCGAGATATGGCAGTTTGGAGGTAAGAAACGCTTGAGAAACTAAAAATTTTCGCAGTTCTGATGCTCGAAACGAATAACTAGAACGGCCTACAGGAAAAGTACGCATACCGTTGTAATCGGGCGGGTTTCTGCTTTCAGATGCAACAGAAATTTTGCGGATTGGTCAATCTGTTCGCGAGATATGGCAGTTTGGAGGTAAGAAACGCTTGAGAAACTCAAAATTTTCGAAGTTCTGATGCTCGAAACGAATAACTGGCACGGCCTAGGGGAAAAGTACACATACCGTTGTAATCGGGCGAGTTTCTACTTCCAGATGCAACAGAAATTTTGCGGATTGGTCAATCCGTTCGCGAGATATGGTAGTTTGTAAGTAAGAAACGCTTGAGAAACTCAAAATTTTCGCAGTTCTGGTGCTCGACAAGCATAACAAGAACGGCCTAGGGGAAAAGTACGCATACAGTTGTAATCGGGCGAGTTTCTACTTTCAGATGCAACATAAATTTTGCGGATTGGTCAATCCGTTTGCCAGATATGGCAGCTTGGAGGTAAGAAACGCTTTTAGAAACTAAAAATTTTCGCAGTTCTGATGCTCGAAACGAATAACTAGAACGGCCCACAGGAAAAGTACGCATACCGTTGTAATCGGGCGAGTTTCTACTTTCAGATGCAACAGAAATTTTGCGGATTGGTCAATCCGTTCGCGAGATATGGCAGTTTGGAGGTAAGAAACGGTTGAGAAACATAAAATTTTCACAGTTCTGATGCTCGAAACGAATAACTAGAACGGCCCAGGGGAATACTACACATACCGTTGTAATCGGGCGAGTTTCTACTTTCAGATGCAACAGAAATTTTGCGGATTGGTCAATCCGTTCGCGAGAAATGGCAGTTTGGAGGTTAGAAACGGTTGAGAAACATAAAATTTTCACAGTTCTGATGCTCGAAACGAATAACTAGAACGGCCCAGGGGAAAACTACACATACCGTTGTAATCGGGCGAGTTTCTACTTTCAGATGCAACAGAAATTTTGCGGATTGGTCAATCCGTTCGCGAGAAATGGCAGTTTGGAAGTAAGAAACGGTTGAGAAACTCAAAATTTTCACAGTTCTGATGCTCGAAACGAATAACTAGAACGGCCTAGGGGAAAAGCACGCATACAGTTGTAATCGGGCGAGTTTCTACTTTCAGATGCAACATAAATTTTGCGGATTGGTCAATCCGTTCGCGAGATATGGCAGTTTGGAGGTAAGAAACGCTTGAGAAACTAAAAATTTTCGCAGTTCTGATGCTCGAAACGAATAACTAGAACGGCCTACAGGAAAAGTACGCATACCGTTGTAATCGGGCGGGTTTCTGCTTTCAGATGCAACAGAAATTTTGCGGATTGGTCAATCTGTTCGCGAGATATGGCAGTTTGGAGGTAAGAAACGCTTGAGAAACTCAAAATTTTCGAAGTTCTGATGCTCGAAACGAATAACTGGCACGGCCTAGGGGAAAAGTACAAATACCGTTGTAATCGGGCGAGTTTCTACTTCCAGATGCAACAGAAATTTTGCGGATTGGTCAATCCGTTCGCGAGATATGGTAGTTTGTAAGTAAGAAACGCTTGAGAAACTCAAAATTTTCGCAGTTCTGATGCTCGAATCGAATAACTAGAACGGCCTAAGGGAAAAGTACACATACCGTTGTAATCGGGCGAGTTTCTACTTTCAGATGCAACAGAAATTTTGCGGATTGGTTAATCCTTTCGCGAGATATGGCAGTTTGTAAGTAAGAAACGCTTTAGAAACTAAAAATTTTCGCAGTTCTGATGCTCGAAACGAATAACTAGAACGGCCTACAGGAAAAGTACGCATACCGTTGTAATCGGGCGGGTTTCTGCTTTCAGATGCAGCAGAAATTTTGCGGATTGGTCAATCCGTTCGCGAGATATGGGATTTTGGAGGTAAGAAACACTTGAGAAACTCAAAATTTTCGCAGTTCTGGTGCTCGACAAGCATAACAAGAACGGCCTAGGGGAAAAGTACGCATACAGTTGTAATCGGGCGAGTTTCTACTTTCAGATGCAACATAAATTTTGCGGATTGGTCAATCCGTTCGCGAGATATGGCAGTTTGGAGGTAAGAAACGCTTTTAGAAACTAAAAATTTTCGCAGTTCTGATGCTCGAAACGAATAACTAGAACGGCCCACAGGAAAAGTACGCATACCGTTGTAATCGGGCGGGTTTCTGCTTTCAGATGCAACAGAAATTTTGCGGATTGGTCAATCCGTTCGCGAGATATGGCAGTTTGGAGGTAAGAAACGCTTGAGAAACTCAAAATTTTCGCAGTTCTGATGCTCGAAACGAATAACTGGCACGGCCTAGGGGAAAAGTACACACACCGTTGTAATCGGGCGAGTTTCTACTTTCAGATGCAACAGAAATTTTGCGGATTGGTCAATCCGTTCGCGAGATATGGTAGTTTGTAAGTAAGAAACGCTTGAGAAACTCAAAATTTTCGCAGTTCTGATGCTCGAATCGAATAACTAGAACGGCCTAAGGGAAAAGTACACATACCGTTGTAATCGGGCGAGTTTCTACTTTCAGATGCAACAGAAATTTTGCGGATTGGTTAATCCTTACGCGAGATATGGCAGTTTGGAGGTTAGAAACGCTTGAGAAACTCAAAATTTTCGCAGTTCTGATGCTCGAAACGAATAACCAGAACGGCCTAGGGGAAAAGTACGCATAGCGTCGTAATCGGGCGAGTTTCTACTTTCAGATGCAACAGAAATTTTGCGGATTGATCAATCCGTTCGCGAGAAATGGCAGTTTGGAGATAAGAAACGGTTGAGAAACTCAAAATTTTCGCAGTTCTGATGCTCGAAACGAATAACCAGAACGGCCTAGGGGAAAAGTACGCAAACCGTCGTAATCGGGCGAGTTTCTACTTTCAGATGCAACAGAAATTTTGCGGATTGGTCAATCCGTTCGCGAGATATGGTAGTTTGTAAGTAAGAAACGCTTGAGAAACTCAAAATTTTCGCAGTTCTGGTGCTCGACAAGCATAACAAGGACGGCCTAGGGGAAAAGTACGCATACCGTTGTAATCGGGCGAGTTTCTACTTTCAGATGCAACAGAAATTTTGCGGATTGGTCAATCCGTTCGCGAGATATGGCAGTTTGGAGGTAAGAAACGGTTGAGAAACTCAAAATGTTCACAGTTCTGATGCTCGAAACGAATAACTAGAACGGCCTAGGGGAAAAGTACTCATACCGTTGTGATCGGGCGAGTTTCTACTTTCAGATGCAACAGAAATTTTGCGGATTAGTCAATCCGTTCGCGAGATATGGCAGTTTGGAGGTAAGAAACGCTTGAGAAACTCAAAATTTTCGCTGTTCTGATGCTCGAACCGAATAACTAGAACGGCCTAGGGGAAAAGTACGCACACCGTTGTAATCGGGCGAGTTTCTACTTTCAGATGCAACAGAAATTTTGCGGATTGGTCAATCCGTTCGCGAGATATGGCAGTTTGGAGGTAAGAAACGGTTGAGAAACTCAAAATTTTCACGGTTCTGATGCTCGAAACGAATAACTAGAACGGCCTAGGGGAAAAGTACTCATACCGTTGTAATCGGGCGTGTTTCAACTTTCAGATGCAACACAAATTTTGCGGATTGGTCAATCCGTTCGCGAGATATGGCAGTTTGGAGGTAAGAAACGGTTGAGAAACTCAAAATTTTCACAGTTCTGATGCTCGAAACGAATAACTAGAACGGCCTAGGGGAAAAGCACGCATACAGTTGTAATCGGGCGAGTTTCTACTTTCAGATGCAACATAAATTTTGCGGATTGGTCAATCCGTTCGTAAGATATGGCAGTTTGGAGGTAAGAAACGCTTGAGAAACTAAAAATTTTCGCAGTTCTGATGCTCGAAACGAATAACTAGAACGGCCTACAGGAAAAGTACGCATACCGTTGTAATCGGGCGGGTTTCTGCTTTCAGATGCAACAGAAATTTTGCGGATTGGTCAATCCGTTCGCGAGATATGGCAGTTTGGAAGTAAGACACGCTTGAGAAACTCAAAATTTTCGCAGTTCTGATGCTCGAACCGAATAACTAGAACGGCCTAGGGGAAAAGTACGCATACAGTTGTAATCGGGCGTGTTTCAACTTTCAGATGCAACAGAAATTTTGCGGATTGGTCAATCCGTTCGCGAGGTATGGCAGTTTGGAAGTAAGAAACGCTTGACAAAACTCAAAATTTTCGCAGTTCTGATGCTCGAAACGAATAACCAGAACGGCCTAGGGGAAAACTACGCATACCGTTGTAATCGGGCGAGTTTCTACTTTCAGATGCAACAGAAATTTTGCGGATTGGTCAATCCGTTCGCGAGATATGGCAGTTTGGAGGTAAGAAACGCTTGAGAAACTCAAAATTTTCGCAGTTCTGATGCTCGAACCGAATAATTAGAACGGCCTAGGGGAAATGTACGCATACCGTTGTAATCGGGCGAGTTTCTACTTTCAGATGCAACAGAAATTTTGCGGATTGGTCAATCCGTTTGCGAGATATGGCAGTTTGGAGGTAAGAAACGCTTGAGAAACTCAAAATTTTCGCAGTTCTGATGCTCGGCAAGCATAACTAGAACGGCCTAGGGGAAAGGTACGCATACCGTTGTAATCGGGCGAGTTTCTACTTTCAGTTGCTACAGAAATTTTGCGGATTGGTCAATCCGTTCGCGAGATATGGCAGTTTGGAGGTAAGAAACGCTTGAGAAACTCAAAATTTTCGCAGTTCTGATGCTCGAACCGAATAACTAGAACGGCCTAGGGGAAATGTACGCATACCGTTGTAATCGGGCGAGTTTCTACTTTCAGATGCAACAGAAATTTTGCGGATTGGTCAATCCGTTTGCGAGATATGGCAGTTTGGAGGTAAGAAACGGTTGAGAAACTCAAAATGTTCACAGTTATGATGCTCGAAACGAATAACTAGAACGGCCTAGGGGAAAAGTACGCATACCGTTGTAATCGGGCGAGTTTCTACTTTCAGATGCAACAGAAATTTTGCGGATTGGTCAATGCGTTCGCGAGATATGGCAGTTTGGAGGTAAGAAACGCTTGAGAAACTCAAAATTTTCGCAGTTCTGATGCTCGAAACGAATAACTGGCACGGCCTAGGGGAAAAGTACACATACCGTTGTAATCGGGCGAGTTTCTACTTTCAGATGCAACAGAAATTTTGCGGATTGGTCAATCCGTTCGCGAGATATGGCAGTTTGGAGGTAAGAAACGCTTGAGAAACTCAAAATTTTCGCAGTTCTGATGCTCGAAACGATTAACTGGCACGGCCTGGGGGAAAAGTACACATACCGTTGTAATCGGGCGAGTTTCTACTTTCAGATGCAACAGAAATTTTGCAGATTGGTCAATCCGTTCGCGAGATATGGCAGTTTGGAGGTAAGAAACGGTTGAGAAACTCAAAATGTTCACAGTTCTGATGCTCGAAACGAATAACTAGAACGGCCTAGGGGAAAAGTACTCATACCGTTGTAATCGGGCGTGTTTCAACTTTCAGATGCAACACAAATTTTGCGGATTGGTCAATCCGTTCGCGAGATATGGCAGTTTGGAGGTAAGAAACGGTTGAGAAACTCAAAATTTTCACAGTTCTGATGCTCGAAACGAATAACTAGAACGGCCTAGGGGAAAAGCACGCATACAGTTGTAATCGGGCGAGTTTCTACTTTCAGATGCAACATAAATTTTGCGGATTGGTCAATCCGTTCGCAAGATATGGCAGTTTGGAGGTAAGAAACGCTTGAGAAACTAAAAATTTTCGCAGTTCTGATGCTCGAAACGAATAACTAGAACGGCCTACAGGAAAAGTACGCATACCGTTGTAATCGGGCGGGTTTCTGCTTTCAGATGCAACAGAAATTTTGCGGATTGGTCAATCCGTTCGCGAGATATGGCAGTTTGGAGGTAAGACACGCTTGAGAAACTCAAAATTTTCGCAGTTCTGATGCTCGAACCGAATAACTAGAACGGCCTAGGGGAAAAGTACGCATACAGTTGTAATCGGGCGTGTTTCAACTTTCAGATGCAACAGAAATTTTGCGGATTGGTCAATCCGTTCGCGAGGTATGGCAGTTTGGAAGTAAGAAACGCTTGAGAAACTCAAAATTTTCGCAGTTCTGATGCTCGAAACGAATAACCAGAACGGCCTAGGGGAAAACTACGCATACCGTTGTAATCGGGCGAGTTTCTACTTTCAGATGCTACAGAAATTTTGCGGATTGGTCAATCCGTTCGCGAGATATGGCAGTTTGGAGGTAAGAAACGCTTGAGAAACTCAAAATTTTCGCAGTTCTGATGCTCGAACCGAATAACTAGAATGGCCTAGGGGAAAGGTACGCATACCGTTGTAATCGGGCGAGTTTCTACTTTCAGATGCAACAGAAATTTTGCGGATTGGTCAATCCGTTTGCGAGATATGGCAGTTTGGAGGTAAGAAACGGTTGAGAAACTCAAAATGTTCACAGTTATGATGCTCGAAACGAATAACTAGAACGGCCTGGGGGAAAAGTACGCATACCGTTGTAATCGGGCGAGTTTCTACTTTCAGATGCAACAGAAATTTTGCGGATTGGTCAATCCGTTCGCGAGATATGGCAGTTTGGAGGTAAGAAACGCTTGAGAAACTCAAAATTTTCGCAGTTCTGATGCTCGAAACGAATAACTGGCACGGCCTAGGGGAAAAGTACACATACCGTTGTAATCGGGCGAGTTTCTACTTTCAGATGCAACAGAAATTTTGCGGATTAGTCAATCCGTTCGCGAGATATGGCAGTTTGGAGGTAAGAAACGCTTGAGAAACTCAAAATTTTCGCTGTTCTGATGCTCGAACCGAATAACTAGGACGGCCTAGGGGAAAAGTACTCATACCGTTGTAATCGGGCGTGTTTCTACTTTCAGATGCAACAGAAATTTTGCGGATTGGTCAATCCGTTCGCGAGATATGGCAGTTTGGAGGTAAGAAACGGTTGAGAAACTCAAAATTTTCACAGTTCTGATGCTCGAAACGAATAACTAGAACGGCCTAGGGGAAAAGTACGCATACCGTTGTGATCGGGCGAGTTTCTACTTTCAGATGCAACAGAAATTTTGCGGATTGGTCAATCCGTTCGCGAGATATGGGAGCTTGGAGGTAAGAAACACATGAGAAAATCAAAATTTTCGCAGTTCTGATGCTCGACAAGCATAACTAGAAGGGCCTATGGGAAAAGTACGCATACCGTTGTAATCGGGCGAGTTTCTACATTCAGATGCATCAGAAATTTTGCGGATTGGTCAATCCGTTCGCGAGATATGGCAGTTTGGAGGTAAGAAACGGTTGAGAAACTCAAAATTTTCGCAGTTCTGATGCTCGAAATGAATAACTGGCACCGCCTAGGGGAAAAGTACACATACCGTTTTAATCGGGCGATTTTCTACTTTCAGATGCAACAGAAATTTTGCGGATTGGTCAATCCGTTCGCGAGATATGGCAGATTGGAGGTAAGAAACGCTTGAGAAACTCAAAATTTTCGCAGTTCTGATGCTTGAAACGAATAAGTAGAACGGCCTACAGGAAAAGTACGCAAACCGTCGTAATCGGGCGAGTTTCTACTTTCAGATGCAACAGAAATTTTGCGGATTGGTCAATCCGTTCGCGAGATGTGGCAGTTTGTAAGTAAGAAACGCTTGAGAAACTAAAAATTTTCGCAGTTCTGATGCTCGAACCGAATAACTAGAACGGCCTAGGGGAAAAGTACGCATACAGTTGTAATCGGGCGTGTTTCAACTTTCAGATGCAACAGAAATTTTGCGGATTGGTCAATCCGTTCGCGAGGTATGACAGTTTGGAAGTAAGAAACGCTTGAGAAACTCAAAATTTTCGCAGTTCTGATGCTCGAAACGAATAACCAGAACGGCCTAGGGGAAAACTACGCATACCGTTGTAATCGGGCGAGTTTCTACTTTCAGATGCAACAGACACTTTGCGGATTGGTCAATCCGTTCGCGAGATATGGCAGTTTGGAGGTAAGAAACGCTTGAGAAACTCAAAATTTTCGCAGTTCTGATGCTCGAACCGAATAACTAGAACGGCCTAGGGGAAAAGTACGCATACAGTTGTAATCGGGCGAGTTTCTACTTTCAGATGCTACAGAAATTTTGCGGATTGGTCAATCCGTTCGCGAGATATGGCAGTTTGGAGGTAAGAAACGCTTGAGAAACTAAAAATTTTCGCAGTTCTGATGCTCGAAACGAATAACTAGAACGGCCTACAGGAAAAGTACGCATACCGTTGTAATCGGGCGGGTTTCTGCTTTCAGATGCAACCGAAGTTTTGCGGATTGGTCAATCTGTTCGCGAGATATGGCAGTTTGGAGGTAAGAAACGCTTGAGAAACTCAAAATTTTCGAAGTTCTGATGCTCGAAACGAATAACTGGCACGGCCTAGGGGAAAAGTACACATACCGTTGTAATCGGGCGAGTTTCTACTTCCAGATGCAACAGAAATTTTGCGGATTGGTCAATCCGTTCGCGAGATATGGTAGTTTGTAAGTAAGAAACGCTTGAGAAACTCCAAATTTTCGCAGTTCTGATGCTCGAATCGAATAACTAGAACGGCCTAAGGGAAAAGTGCACATACCGTTGTAATCGGGCGAGTTTCTACTTTCAGATGCAGCAGAAATTTTGCGGATTGGTCAATCCGTTCGCGAGATATGGGATTTTGGAGGTAAGAAACGGTTGTGAAACTCAAAATTTTCGCAGTTCTGATGCTCGAAACGAATAACTAGGACGGCCTAGGGGAAAAGTACTCATACCGTTGTAATCGGGGGTGTTTCTACTTCCAGATGCAACAGAAATTTTGCGGATTGGTCAATCCGTTCGCGAGATATGGTAGTTTGTAAGTAAGAAACGGTTGAGAAACTCAAAATTTTCACAGTTCTGATGCTCGAACCGAATAACTAGAACGGCCTAGGGGAAAAGTACGCATACAGTTGTAATCGGGCGTGTTTCAACTTTCAGATGCAACAGAAATTTTGCGGATTGGTCAATCCGTTCGCGAGGTATGGCAGTTTGGAAGTAAGAAACGCTTGAGAAACTCAAAATTTTCGCAGTTCTGATGCTCGAAACGAATAACCAGAACGGCCTAGGGGAAAAGTACGCATACAGTTGTAATCGGGCGAGTTTCTACTTTCAGATGCAACATAAATTTTGCGGATTGGTCAATCCGTTCGCAAGATATGGCAGTTTGGAGGTAAGAAACGCTTGAGAAACTAAAAATTTTCGCAGTTCTGATGCTCGAAACGAATAACTAGAACGGCCTACAGGAAAAGTACGCATACCGTTGTAATCGGGCGGGTTTCTGCTTTCAGATGCAACAGAAATTTTGCGGATTGGTCAATCCGTTCGCGAGATATGGCAGTTTGGAGGTAAGACACGCTTGAGAAACTCAAAATTTTCGCAGTTCTGATGCTCGAACCGAATAACTAGAACGGCCTAGGGGAAAAGTACGCATACAGTTGTAATCGGGCGTGTTTCAACTTTCAGATGCAACAGAAATTTTGCGGATTGGTCAATCCGTTCGCGAGGTATGGCAGTTTGGAAGTAAGAAACGCTTGAGAAACTCAAAATTTTCGCAGTTCTGATGCTCGAAACGAATAACCAGAACGGCCTAGGGGAAAACTACGCATACCGTTGTAATCGGGCGAGTTTCTACTTTCAGATGCTACAGAAATTTTGCGGATTGGTCAATCCGTTCGCGAGATATGGCAGTTTGGAGGTAAGAAACGCTTGAGAAACTCAAAATTTTCGCAGTTCTGATGCTCGAACCGAATAACTAGAATGGCCTAGGGGAAAGGTACGCATACCGTTGTAATCGGGCGAGTTTCTACTTTCAGATGCAACAGAAATTTTGCGGATTGGTCAATCCGTTTGCGAGATATGGCAGTTTGGAGGTAAGAAACGGTTGAGAAACTCAAAATGTTCACAGTTATGATGCTCGAAACGAATAACTAGAACGGCCTGGGGGAAAAGTACGCATACCGTTGTAATCGGGCGAGTTTCTACTTTCAGATGCAACAGAAATTTTGCGGATTGGTCAATCCGTTCGCGAGATATGGCAGTTTGGAGGTAAGAAACGCTTGAGAAACTCAAAATTTTCGCAGTTCTGATGCTCGAAACGAATAACTGGCACGGCCTAGGGGAAAAGTACACATACCGTTGTAATCGGGCGAGTTTCTACTTTCAGATGCAACAGAAATTTTGCGGATTAGTCAATCCGTTCGCGAGATATGGCAGTTTGGAGGTAAGAAACGCTTGAGAAACTCAAAATTTTCGCTGTTCTGATGCTCGAACCGAATAACTAGGACGGCCTAGGGGAAAAGTACTCATACCGTTGTAATCGGGCGTGTTTCTACTTTCAGATGCAACAGAAATTTTGCGGATTGGTCAATCCGTTCGCGAGATATGGCAGTTTGGAGGTAAGAAACGGTTGAGAAACTCAAAATTTTCACAGTTCTGATGCTCGAAACGAATAACTAGAACGGCCTAGGGGAAAAGTACGCATACCGTTGTGATCGGGCGAGTTTCTACTTTCAGATGCAACAGAAATTTTGCGGATTGGTCAATCCGTTCGCGAGATATGGGAGCTTGGAGGTAAGAAACACATGAGAAAATCAAAATTTTCGCAGTTCTGATGCTCGACAAGCATAACTAGAAGGGCCTATGGGAAAAGTACGCATACCGTTGTAATCGGGCGAGTTTCTACATTCAGATGCATCAGAAATTTTGCGGATTGGTCAATCCGTTCGCGAGATATGGCAGTTTGGAGGTAAGAAACGGTTGAGAAACTCAAAATTTTCGCAGTTCTGATGCTCGAAATGAATAACTGGCACCGCCTAGGGGAAAAGTACACATACCGTTTTAATCGGGCGATTTTCTACTTTCAGATGCAACAGAAATTTTGCGGATTGGTCAATCCGTTCGCGAGATATGGCAGATTGGAGGTAAGAAACGCTTGAGAAACTCAAAATTTTCGCAGTTCTGATGCTTGAAACGAATAAGTAGAACGGCCTACAGGAAAAGTACGCAAACCGTCGTAATCGGGCGAGTTTCTACTTTCAGATGCAACAGAAATTTTGCGGATTGGTCAATCCGTTCGCGAGATGTGGCAGTTTGTAAGTAAGAAACGCTTGAGAAACTAAAAATTTTCGCAGTTCTGATGCTCGAACCGAATAACTAGAACGGCCTAGGGGAAAAGTACGCATACAGTTGTAATCGGGCGTGTTTCAACTTTCAGATGCAACAGAAATTTTGCGGATTGGTCAATCCGTTCGCGAGGTATGACAGTTTGGAAGTAAGAAACGCTTGAGAAACTCAAAATTTTCGCAGTTCTGATGCTCGAAACGAATAACCAGAACGGCCTAGGGGAAAACTACGCATACCGTTGTAATCGGGCGAGTTTCTACTTTCAGATGCAACAGACACTTTGCGGATTGGTCAATCCGTTCGCGAGATATGGCAGTTTGGAGGTAAGAAACGCTTGAGAAACTCAAAATTTTCGCAGTTCTGATGCTCGAACCGAATAACTAGAACGGCCTAGGGGAAAAGTACGCATACAGTTGTAATCGGGCGAGTTTCTACTTTCAGATGCTACAGAAATTTTGCGGATTGGTCAATCCGTTCGCGAGATATGGCAGTTTGGAGGTAAGAAACGCTTGAGAAACTAAAAATTTTCGCAGTTCTGATGCTCGAAACGAATAACTAGAACGGCCTACAGGAAAAGTACGCATACCGTTGTAATCGGGCGGGTTTCTGCTTTCAGATGCAACCGAAGTTTTGCGGATTGGTCAATCTGTTCGCGAGATATGGCAGTTTGGAGGTAAGAAACGCTTGAGAAACTCAAAATTTTCGAAGTTCTGATGCTCGAAACGAATAACTGGCACGGCCTAGGGGAAAGGTACACATACCGTTGTAATCGGGCGAGTTTCTACTTCCAGATGCAACAGAAATTTTGCGGATTGGTCAATCCGTTCGCGAGATATGGTAGTTTGTAAGTAAGAAACGCTTGAGAAACTCCAAATTTTCGCAGTTCTGATGCTCGAATCGAATAACTAGAACGGCCTAAGGGAAAAGTGCACATACCGTTGTAATCGGGCGAGTTTCTACTTTCAGATGCAGCAGAAATTTTGCGGATTGGTCAATCCGTTCGCGAGATATGGGATTTTGGAGGTAAGAAACGGTTGTGAAACTCAAAATTTTCGCAGTTCTGATGCTCGAAACGAATAACTAGGACGGCCTAGGGGAAAAGTACTCATACCGTTGTAATCGGGGGTGTTTCTACTTCCAGATGCAACAGAAATTTTGCGGATTGGTCAATCCGTTCGCGAGATATGGTAGTTTGTAAGTAAGAAACGCTTGAGAAACTCAAAATTTTCGCAGTTCTGATGCTCGAAACGAATAACCAGAACGGCCTAGGAGAAAAGTACGCAAACCGTCGTAATCGGGCGAGTTTCTACTTTCAGATGCAACAGAAATTTTGCGGATTGGCCAATCCGTTCGCGAGATGTGGCAGTTTGTAAGTAAGAAACGCTTTAGAAACTAAAAATTTTCGCAGTTCTGATGCTCGAAACGAATAACTAGAACGGCCTACAGGAAAAGTACGCATACCGTTGTAATCGGGCGGGTTTCTGCTTTCAGATGCAGCAGAAATTGTGCGGATTGGTCAATCCGTTCGCGAGATATGGGATTTTGGAGGTAAGAAACACTTGAGAAACTCAAAATTTTCGCAGTTCTGGTGCTCGACAAGCATAACAAGAACGGCCTAGGGGAAAAGTACGCATACAGTTGTAATCGGGCGAGTTTCTACTTTCAGATGCAACATAAATTTTGCGGATTGGTCAATCCGTTCGCGAGATATGGCAGTTTGGAGGTGAGAAACGCTTTTAGAAACTAAAAATTTTCGCAGTTCTGATGCTCGAAACGAATAACTAGAACGGCCCACAGGAAAAGTACGCATACCGTTGTAATCGGGCGGGTTTCTGCTTTCAGATCCAACAGAAATTTTGCGGATTGGTCAATCCGTTCGCGAGATATGGCAGTTTGGAGGTAAGAAACGGTTGAGAAACTCAAAATGTTCACAGTTCTGATGCTCGAAACGAATAACTAGAACGGCCTAGGGGAAGAGTACACATACCGTTGTAATCGGGCGAGTTTCTACTTTCAGATGCAACAGAAATTTTGCGGATTGGTCAATCCTTTCGCGAGATGTGGCAGTTTGGAGGTAAGAAACGGTTGTGAAACTCAAAATTTTCGCAGTTCTGATGCTCGAAACGAATAACTAGGACGGCCTAGGGGAAAAGTACTCATACCGTTGTAATCGGGGGTGTTTCAGCTTTCAGATGCAACAGAAATTTTGCGGATTGGTCAATCCGTTCGCGAGATATGGCAGTTTGGAGGTAAGAAACGCTTGAGCAACTCAAAATTTTCGCAGTTCTGATGCTCGAAACGAATAACCAGAACGGCCTAGGGGAAAACTACGCATACCCTTGTAATCGGGCGAGTTTCTACTTTCAGATGCAACAGACACTTTGCGGATTGGTCAATCCGTTCGCGAGATATGGCAGTTTGGAGGTAAGAAACGCTTGAGAAACTCAAAATTTTCGCAGTTCTGATGCTCGAACCGAATAACTAGAACGGCCTAGGGGAAAAGTACGCATACAGTTGTAATCGGGCGAGTTTCTACTTTCAGATGCAACAGAAATTTTGCGGATTGGTCAATCCGTTCGCGAGATATGGCAGTTTGGAGGTAAGAAACGGTTGAGAAACATAAAATTTTCACAGTTCTGATGCTCGAAACGAATAACTAGAACGGCCCAGGGGAAAACTACACATACCGTTGTAATCGGGCGAGTTTCTACTTTCAGATGCAACAGAAATTTTGCGGATTGGTCAATCCGTTCGCGAGAAATGGCAGTTTGGAGGTAAGAAACGGTTGAGAAACTCAAAATTTTCACAGTTCTGATGATCGAAACGAATAACTAGAACGGCCTAGGGGAAAAGCACGCATACAGTTGTAATCGGGCGAGTTTCTACTTTCAGATGCAACATAAATTTTGCGGATTGGTCAATCCGTTCGCGAGATATGGCAGTTTGGATGTAAGAAACGCTTGAGAAACTAAAAATTTTCGCAGTTCTGATGCTCGAAACGAATAACTAGAACGGCCTACAGGAAAAGTACGCATACCGTTGTAATCGGACTGGTTTCTGCTTTCAGATGCAACAGAAATTTTGCGGATTGGTCAATCTGTTCGCGAGATATGGCAGTTTGGAGGTAAGAAACGCTTGAGAAACTCAAAATTTTCGAAGTTCTGATGCTCGAAACGAATAACTGGCACGGCCTAGGGGAAAGGTACACATACCGTTGTAATCGGGCGAGTTTCTACTTCCAGATGCAACAGAAATTTTGCGGATTGGTCAATCCGTTCGCGAGATATGGTAGTTTGTAAGTAAGAAACGCTTGAGAAACTCAAAATTTTCGCAGTTCTGATGCTCGAATCGAATAACTAGAACGGCCTAAGGGAAAAGTACACATACCGTTGTAATCGGGCGAGTTTCTACTTTCAGATGCAACAGAAATTTTGCGGATTGGTTAATCCTTTCGCGAGATATGGCAGTTTGTAAGTAAGAAACGCTTTAGAAACTAAAAATTTTCGCAGTTCTGATGCTCGAAACGAATAACTAGAACGGCCTACAGGAAAAGTACGCATACCGTTGTAATCGGGCGGGTTTCTGCTTTCAGATGCAGCAGAAATTTTGCGGATTGGTCAATCCGTTCGCGAGATATGGGATTTTGGAGGTAAGAAACACTTGAGAAACTCAAAATTTTCGCAGTTCTGGTGCTCGACAAGCATAACAAGAACGGCCTAGGGGAAAAGTACGCATACAGTTGTAATCGGGCGAGTTTCTACTTTCAGATGCAACATAAATTTTGCGGATTGGTCAATCCGTTCGCGAGATATGGCAGTTTGGAGGTAAGAAACGCTTTTAGAAACTAAAAATTTTCGCAGTTCTGATGCTCGAAACGAATAACTAGAACGGCCCACAGGAAAAGTACGCACACCGTTGTAATCGGGCGGGTTTCTGCTTTCAGATGCAACAGAAATTTTGCGGATTGGTCAATCCGTTCGCGAGATATGGCAGTTTGGAGGTAAGAAACGGTTGAGAAACTCAAAATGTTCACAGTTCTGATGCTCGAAACGAATAACTAGAACGGCCTAGGGGAAGAGTACACATACCGTTGTAATCGGGCGAGTTTCTACTTTCAGATGCAACAGAAATTTTGCGGATTGGTCAATCCGTTCGCGAGATATGGTAGTTTGTAAGTAAGAAACGCTTGAGAAACTCAAAATTTTCGCAGTTCTGGTGCTCGACAAGCATAACAAGGACGGCCTAGGGGAAAAGTACGCATACCGTTGTAATCGGGCGAGTTTCTACTTTCAGATGCAACAGAAATTTTGCGGATTGGTCAATCCGTTCGCGAGATATGGCAGTTTGGAGGTAAGAAACGCTTGAGAAACTCAAAATTTTCGCAGTTCTGATGCTCGAAACGAATAACTGGCACGGCCTAGGGGAAAAGTACACACACCGTTGTAATCGGGCGAGTTTCTACTTTCAGATGCAACAGAAATTTTGCGGATTGGTCAATCCGTTCGCGAGATATGGTAGTTTGTAAGTAAGAAACGCTTGAGAAACTCAAAATTTTCGCAGTTCTGATGCTCGAATCGAATAACTAGAACGGCCTAAGGGAAAAGTACACATACCGTTGTAATCGGGCGAGTTTCTACTTTCAGATGCAACAGAAATTTTGCGGATTGGTTAATCCTTACGCGAGATATGGCAGTTTGGAGGTTAGAAACGCTTGAGAAACTCAAAATTTTCGCAGTTCTGATGCTCGAAACGAATAACCAGAACGGCCTAGGGGAAAAGTACGCATAGCGTCGTAATCGGGCGAGTTTCTACTTTCAGATGCAACAGAAATTTTGCGGATTGATCAATCCGTTCGCGAGAAATGGCAGTTTGGAGATAAGAAACGGTTGAGAAACTCAAAATTTTCGCAGTTCTGATGCTCGAAACGAATAACCAGAACGGCCTAGGGGAAAAGTACGCAAACCGTCGTAATCGGGCGAGTTTCTACTTTCAGATGCAACAGAAATTTTGCGGATTGGTCAATCCGTTCGCGAGATATGGTAGTTTGTAAGTAAGAAACGCTTGAGAAACTCAAAATTTTCGCAGTTCTGGTGCTCGACAAGCATAACAAGGACGGCCTAGGGGAAAAGTACGCATACCGTTGTAATCGGGCGAGTTTCTACTTTCAGATGCAACAGAAATTTTGCGGATTGGTCAATCCGTTCGCGAGATATGACAGTTTGGAGGTAAGAAACTGTTGAGAAACTCAAAATGTTCACAGTTCTGATGCTCGAAACGAATAACTAGAACGGCCTAGGGGAAAAGTACTCATACCGTTGTGATCGGGCGAGTTTCTACTTTCAGATGCAACAGAAATTTTGCGGATTAGTCAATCCGTTCGCGAGATATGGCAGTTTGGAGGTAAGAAACGCTTGAGCAACTCAAAATTTTCGCTGTTCTGATGCTCGAAACGAATAACCAGAACGGCCTAGGGGAAAACTACGCATACCCTTGTAATCGGGCGAGTTTCTACTTTCAGATGCAACAGACACTTTGCGGACTGGTCAATCCGTTCGCAAGATATGGCAGTTTGGAGGTAAGAAACGCTTGAGAAACTCAAAATTTTCGCAGTTCTGATGCTCGAACCGAATAACTAGAACGGCCTAGGGGAAAAGTACGCATACAGTTGTAATCGGGCGAGTTTCTACTTTCAGATGCAACAGAAATTTTGCGGATTGGTCAATCCGTTCGCGAGATATGGCAGTTTGGAGGTAAGAAACGGTTGAGAAACATAAAATTTTCACAGTTCTGATGCTCGAAACGAATAACTAGAACGGCCCAGGGGAAAACTACACATACCGTTGTAATCGGGCGAGTTTCTACTTTCAGATGCAACAGAAATTTTGCGGATTGGTCAATCCGTTCGCGAGAAATGGCAGTTTGGAGGTAAGAAACGGTTGAGAAACTCAAAATTTTCACAGTTCTGATGATCGAAACGAATAACTAGAACGGCCTAGGGGAAAAGCACGCATACAGTTGTAATCGGGCGAGTTTCTACTTTCAGATGCAACATAAATTTTGCGGATTGGTCAATCCGTTCGCGAGATATGGCAGTTTGGATGTAAGAAACGCTTGAGAAACTAAAAATTTTCGCAGTTCTGATGCTCGAAACGAATAACTAGAACGGCCTACAGGAAAAGTACGCATACCGTTGTAATCGGGCTGGTTTCTGCTTTCAGATGCAACAGAAATTTTGCGGATTGGTCAATCTGTTCGCGAGATATGGCAGTTTGGAGGTAAGAAACGCTTGAGAAACTCAAAATTTTCGAAGTTCTGATGCTCGAAACGAATAACTGGCACGGCCTAGGGGAAAGGTACACATACCGTTGTAATCGGGCGAGTTTCTACTTCCAGATGCAACAGAAATTTTGCGGATTGGTCAATCCGTTCGCGAGATATGGTAGTTTGTAAGTAAGAAACGCTTGAGAAACTCAAAATTTTCGCAGTTCTGATGCTCGAATCGAATAACTAGAACGGCCTAAGGGAAAAGTACACATACCGTTGTAATCGGGCGAGTTTCTACTTTCAGATGCAACAGAAATTTTGCGGATTGGTTAATCCTTTCGCGAGATATGGCAGTTTGTAAGTAAGAAACGCTTTAGAAACTAAAAATTTTCGCAGTTCTGATGCTCGAAACGAATAACTAGAACGGCCTACAGGAAAAGTACGCATACCGTTGTAATCGGGCGGGTTTCTGCTTTCAGATGCAGCAGAAATTTTGCGGATTGGTCAATCCGTTCGCGAGATATGGGATTTTGGAGGTAAGAAACACTTGAGAAACTCAAAATTTTCGCAGTTCTGGTGCTCGACAAGCATAACAAGAACGGCCTAGGGGAAAAGTACGCATACAGTTGTAATCGGGCGAGTTTCTACTTTCAGATGCAACATAAATTTTGCGGATTGGTCAATCCGTTCGCGAGATATGGCAGTTTGGAGGTAAGAAACGCTTTTAGAAACTAAAAATTTTCGCAGTTCTGATGCTCGAAACGAATAACTAGAACGGCCCACAGGAAAAGTACGCACACCGTTGTAATCGGGCGGGTTTCTGCTTTCAGATGCAACAGAAATTTTGCGGATTGGTCAATCCGTTCGCGAGATATGGCAGTTTGGAGGTAAGAAACGGTTGAGAAACTCAAAATGTTCACAGTTCTGATGCTCGAAACGAATAACTAGAACGGCCTAGGGGAAGAGTACACATACCGTTGTAATCGGGCGAGTTTCTACTTTCAGATGCAACAGAAATTTTGCGGATTGGTCAATCCGTTCGCGAGATATGGCAGTTTGGAGGTAAGAAACGCTTGAGAAACTAAAAATTTTCGCAGTTCTGATGCTCGAAACGAATAACTAGAACGGCCTACAGGAAAAGTACGCATACCGTTGTAATCGGGCGGGTTTCTGCTTTCAGATGCAACAGAAATTTTGCGGATTGGTCAATCTGTTCGCGAGATATGGCAGTTTGGAGGTAAGAAACGCTTGAGAAACTCAAAATTTTCGAAGTTCTGATGCTCGAAACGAATAACTGGCACGGCCTAGGGGAAAAGTACAAATACCGTTGTAATCGGGCGAGTTTCTACTTCCAGATGCAACAGAAATTTTGCGGATTGGTCAATCCGTTCGCGAGATATGGTAGTTTGTAAGTAAGAAACGCTTGAGAAACTCAAAATTTTCGCAGTTCTGATGCTCGAATCGAATAACTAGAACGGCCTAAGGGAAAAGTACACATACCGTTGTAATCGGGCGAGTTTCTACTTTCAGATGCAACAGAAATTTTGCGGATTGGTTAATCCTTTCGCGAGATATGGCAGTTTGTAAGTAAGAAACGCTTTAGAAACTAAAAATTTTCGCAGTTCTGATGCTCGAAACGAATAACTAGAACGGCCTACAGGAAAAGTACGCATACCGTTGTAATCGGGCGGGTTTCTGCTTTCAGATGCAGCAGAAATTTTGCGGATTGGTCAATCCGTTCGCGAGATATGGGATTTTGGAGGTAAGAAACACTTGAGAAACTCAAAATTTTCGCAGTTCTGGTGCTCGACAAGCATAACAAGAACGGCCTAGGGGAAAAGTACGCATACAGTTGTAATCGGGCGAGTTTCTACTTTCAGATGCAACATAAATTTTGCGGATTGGTCAATCCGTTCGCGAGATATGGCAGTTTGGAGGTAAGAAACGCTTTTAGAAACTAAAAATTTTCGCAGTTCTGATGCTCGAAACGAATAACTAGAACGGCCCACAGGAAAAGTACGCATACCGTTGTAATCGGGCGGGTTTCTGCTTTCAGATGCAACAGAAATTTTGCGGATTGGTCAATCCGTTCGCGAGATATGGCAGTTTGGAGGTAAGAAACGCTTGAGAAACTCAAAATTTTCGCAGTTCTGATGCTCGAAACGAATAACTGGCACGGCCTAGGGGAAAAGTACACACACCGTTGTAATCGGGCGAGTTTCTACTTTCAGATGCAACAGAAATTTTGCGGATTGGTCAATCCGTTCGCGAGATATGGTAGTTTGTAAGTAAGAAACGCTTGAGAAACTCAAAATTTTCGCAGTTCTGATGCTCGAATCGAATAACTAGAACGGCCTAAGCGAAAAGTACACATACCGTTGTAATCGGGCGAGTTTCTACTTTCAGATGCAACAGAAATTTTGCGGATTGGTTAATCCTTACGCGAGATATGGCAGTTTGGAGGTTAGAAACGCTTGAGAAACTCAAAATTTTCGCAGTTCTGATGCTCGAAACGAATAACCAGAACGGCCTAGGGGAAAAGTACGCATAGCGTCGTAATCGGGCGAGTTTCTACTTTCAGATGCAACAGAAATTTTGCGGATTGATCAATCCGTTCGCGAGAAATGGCAGTTTGGAGATAAGAAACGGTTGAGAAACTCAAAATTTTCGCAGTTCTGATGCTCGAAACGAATAACCAGAACGGCCTAGGGGAAAAGTACTCATACCGTTGTGATCGGGCGAGTTTCTACTTTCAGATGCAACAGAAATTTTGCGGATTAGTCAATCCGTTCGCGAGATATGGCAGTTTGGAGGTAAGAAACGCTTGAGAAACTCAAAATTTTCGCTGTTCTGATGCTCGAACCGAATAACTAGAACGGCCTAGGGGAAAAGTACGCACACCGTTGTAATCGGGCGAGTTTCTACTTTCAGATGCAACAGAAATTTTGCGGATTGGTCAATCCGTTCGCGAGATATGGCAGTTTGGAGGTAAGAAACGGTTGAGAAACTCAAAATTTTCACGGTTCTGATGCTCGAAACGAATAACTAGAACGGCCTAGGGGAAAAGTACTCATACCGTTGTAATCGGGCGTGTTTCAACTTTCAGATGCAACAGAAATTTTGCGGATTGGTTAATCCGTTCGCGAGATATGGCAGTTTGGAGGTAAGAAACGGTTGAGAAACTCAAAATTTTCACAGTTCTGATGCTCGAAACGAATAACTAGAACGGCCTAGGGGAAAAGCACGCAAACTGTCGTAATCGGGCGAGTTTCTACTTTCAGATGCAACAGAAATTTTGCGGATTGGTCAATCCGTTCGCGAGATATGGCAGTTTGGAGGTAAGAAACGCTTGAGAAACTAAAAATTTTCGCAGTTCTGATGCTCGAAACGAATAACTAGAACGGCCTACAGGAAAAGTACGCATACCGTTGTAATCGGGCGGGTTTCTGCTTTCAGATGCAACAGAAATTTTGCGGATTGGTCAATCCGTTCGCGAGATATGGCAGTTTGGAGGTAAGACACGCTTGAGAAACTCAAAATTTTCGCAGTTCTGATGCTCGAACCGAATAACTAGAACGGCCTAGGGGAAAAGTACGCATACAGTTGTAATCGGGCGTGTTTCAACTTTCAGATGCAACAGAAATTTTGCGGATTGGTCAATCCGTTCGCGAGGTATGGCAGTTTGGAAGTAAGAAACGCTTGAGAAACTCAAAATTTTCGCAGTTCTGATGCTCGAAACGAATAACCAGAACGGCCTAGGGGAAAACTACGCATACCGTTGTAATCGGGCGAGTTTCTACTTTCAGATGCAACAGAAATTTTGCGGATTGGTCAATCCGTTCGCGAGATATGGCAGTTTGGAGGTAAGAAACGCTTGAGAAACTCAAAATTTTCGCAGTTCTGATGCTCGAACCGAATAACTAGAACGGCCTAGGGGAAATGTACGCATACCGTTGTAATCGGGCGAGTTTCTACTTTCAGATGCAACAGAAATTTTGCGGATTGGTCAATCCGTTTGCGAGATATGGCAGTTTGGAGGTAAGAAACGCTTGAGAAACTCAAAATTTTCGCAGTTCTGATGCTCGACAAGCATAACTAGAACGGCCTAGGGGAAAGGTACGCATACCGTTGTAATCGGGCGAGTTTCTACTTTCAGTTGCTACAGAAATTTTGCGGATTGGTCAATCCGTTCGCGAGGTATGGCAGTTTGGAAGTAAGAAACGCTTGAGAAACTCAAAATTTTCGCAGTTCTGATGCTCGAAACGAATAACCAGAACGGCCTAGGGGAAAACTACGCATACCGTCGTAATCGGGCGAGTTTCTACTTTCAGATGCAACAGAAATTTTGCGGATTGGTCAATCCGTTCGCGAGATATGGCAGTTTGGAGGTAAGAAACGCTTGAGAAACTCAAAATTTTCGCAGTTCTGATGCTCGAACCGAATAACTAGAACGGCCCAGGGGAAAACTACGCATACCGTTGTAATCGGGCGAGTTTCTACTTTCAGATGCAACAGAAATTTTGCGGATTGGTCAATCCGTTTGCGAGATATGGCAGTTTGGAGGTAAGAAACGCTTGAGAAACTCAAAATTTTCGCAGTTCTGATGCTCGACAAGCATAACTAGAACGGCCTAGGGGAAAGGTACGCATACCGTTGTAATCGGGCGAGTTTCTACTTTCAGTTGCTACAGAAATTTTGCGGATTGGTCAATCCGTTCGCGAGGTATGGCAGTTTGGAAGTAAGAAACGCTTGAGAAACTCAAAATTTTCGCAGTTCTGATGCTCGAAACGAATAACCAGAACGGCCTAGGGGAAAACTACGCATACCGTCGTAATCGGGCGAGTTTCTACTTTCAGATGCAACAGAAATTTTGCGGATTGGTCAATCCGTTCGCGAGATATGGCAGTTTGGAGGTAAGAAACGCTTGAGAAACTAAAAATTTTCGCAGTTCTATTGCTCGAAACGAATAACTAGAACGGCCTACAGGAAAAGTACGCATACCGTTGTAATCGGGCGGGTTTCTGCTTTCAGATGCAACAGAAATTTTGCGGATTGGTCAATCCGTTCGCGAGATATGGCAGTTTGGAGGTAAGACACGCTTGAGAAACTCAAAATTTTCGCAGTTCTGATGCTCGAACCGAATAACTAGAACGGCCTAGGGGAAAAGTACGCATACAGTTGTAATCGGGCGTGTTTCAACTTTCAGATGCAACAGAAATTTTGCGGATTGGTCAATCCGTTCGCGAGGTATGGCAGTTTGGAAGTAAGAAACGCTTGAGAAACTCAAAATTTTCGCAGTTCTGATGCTCGAAACGAATAACCAGAACGGCCTAGGGGAAAACTACGCATACCGTTGTAATCGGGCGAGTTTCTACTTTCAGATGCAACAGAAATTTTGCGGATTGGTCAATCCGTTCGCGAGATATGGCAGTTTGGAGGTAAGAAACGCTTGAGAAACTCAAAATTTTCGCAGTTCTGATGCTCGAACCGAATAACTAGAACGGCCTAGGGGAAATGTACGCATACCGTTGTAATCGGGCGAGTTTCTACTTTCAGATGCAACAGAAATTTTGCGGATTGGTCAATCCGTTTGCGAGATATGGCAGTTTGGAGGTAAGAAACGCTTGAGAAACTCAAAATTTTCGCAGTTCTGATGCTCGACAAGCATAACTAGAACGGCCTAGGGGAAAGGTACGCATACCGTTGTAATCGGGCGAGTTTCTACTTTCAGTTGCTACAGAAATTTTGCGGATTGGTCAATCCGTTCGCGAGATATGGCAGTTTGGAGGTAAGAAACGCTTGAGAAACTCAAAATTTTCGCAGTTCTGATGCTCGAACCGAATAACTAGAACGGCCTAGGGGAAATGTACGCATACCGTTGTAATCGGGCGAGTTTCTACTTTCAGATGCAACAGAAATTTTGCGGATTGGTCAATCCGTTTGCGAGATATGGCAGTTTGGAGGTAAGAAACGGTTGAGAAACTCAAAATGTTCACTGTTATGATGCTAGAAACGAATAACTAGAACGGCCTAGGGGAAAAGTACGCATACCGTTGTAATCGGGCGAGTTTCTACTTTCAGATGCAACAGAAATTTTGCGGATTGGTCAATCCGTTCGCGAGATATGGCAGTTTGGAGGTAAGAAACGCTTGAGAAACTCAAAATTTTCGCAGTTCTGATGCTCGAAACGAATAACTGGCACGGCCTAGGGGAAAAGTACACATACCGTTGTAATCGGGCGAGTTTCTACTTTCAGTTGCTACAGAAATTTTGCGGATTGGTCAATCCGTTCGCGAGGTATGGCAGTTTGGAAGTAAGAAACGCTTGAGAAACTCAAAATTTTCGCAGTTCTGATGCTCGAAACGAATAACCAGAACGGCCTAGGGGAAAACTACGCATACCGTCGTAATCGGGCGAGTTTCTACTTTCAGATGCAACAGAAATTTTGCGGATTGGTCAATCCGTTCGCGAGATATGGCAGTTTGGAGGTAAGAAACGCTTGAGAAACTAAAAATTTTCGCAGTTCTATTGCTCGAAACGAATAACTAGAACGGCCTAGGGGAAAAGTACGCATACCGTTGTAATCGGGCGAGTTTCTACTTTCAGATGCAACAGAAATTTTGCGGATTGGTCAATCCGTTTGCGAGATATGGCAGTTTGGAGGTAAGAAACGCTTGAGAAACTCAAAATTTTCGCAGTTCTGATGCTCGACAAGCATAACTAGAACGGCCTAGGGGAAAGGTACGCATACCGTTGTAATCGGGCGAGTTTCTACTTTCAGTTGCTACAGAAATTTTGCGGATTGGTCAATCCGTTCGCGAGGTATGGCAGTTTGGAAGTAAGAAACGCTTGAGAAACTCAAAATTTTCGCAGTTCTGATGCTCGAAACGAATAACCAGAACGGCCTAGGGGAAAACTACGCATACCGTCGTAATCGGGCGAGTTTCTACTTTCAGATGCAACAGAAATTTTGCGGATTGGTCAATCCGTTCGCGAGATATGGCAGTTTGGAGGTAAGAAACGCTTGAGAAACTAAAAATTTTCGCAGTTCTATTGCTCGAAACGAATAACTAGAACGGCCTACAGGAAAAGTACGCATACCGTTGTAATCGGGCGGGTTTCTGCTTTCAGATGCAACAGAAATTTTGCGGATTGGTCAATCCGTTCGCGAGATATGGCAGTTTGGAGGTAAGACACGCTTGAGAAACTCAAAATTTTCGCAGTTCTGATGCTCGAACCGAATAACTAGAACGGCCTAGGGGAAAAGTACGCATACAGTTGTAATCGGGCGTGTTTCAACTTTCAGATGCAACAGAAATTTTGCGGATTGGTCAATCCGTTCGCGAGGTATGGCAGTTTGGAAGTAAGAAACGCTTGAGAAACTCAAAATTTTCGCAGTTCTGATGCTCGAAACGAATAACCAGAACGGCCTAGGGGAAAACTACGCATACCGTTGTAATCGGGCGAGTTTCTACTTTCAGATGCAACAGAAATTTTGCGGATTGGTCAATCCGTTCGCGAGATATGGCAGTTTGGAGGTAAGAAACGCTTGAGAAACTCAAAATTTTCGCAGTTCTGATGCTCGAACCGAATAACTAGAACGGCCTAGGGGAAATGTACGCATACCGTTGTAATCGGGCGAGTTTCTACTTTCAGATGCAACAGAAATTTTGCGGATTGGTCAATCCGTTTGCGAGATATGGCAGTTTGGAGGTAAGAAACGCTTGAGAAACTCAAAATTTTCGCAGTTCTGATGCTCGACAAGCATAACTAGAACGGCCTAGGGGAAAGGTACGCATACCGTTGTAATCGGGCGAGTTTCTACTTTCAGTTGCTACAGAAATTTTGCGGATTGGTCAATCCGTTCGCGAGGTATGGCAGTTTGGAAGTAAGAAACGCTTGAGAAACTCAAAATTTTCGCAGTTCTGATGCTCGAAACGATTAACTGGCACGGCCTGGGGGAAAAGTACACATACCGTTGTAATCGGGCGAGTTTCTACTTTCAGATGCAACAGAAATTTTGCAGATTGGTCAATCCGTTCGCGAGATATGGCAGTTTGGAGGTAAGAAACGGTTGAGAAACTCAAAATGTTCACAGTTCTGATGCTCGAAACGAATAACTAGAACGGCCTAGGGGAAAAGTACTCATACCGTTGTGATCGGGCGAGTTTCTACTTTCAGATGCAATAGAAATTTTGCGGATTAGTCAATCCGTTCGCGAGATATGGCAGTTTGGAGGTAAGAAACGCTTGAGAAACTAAAAATTTTCGCAGTTCTGATGCTCGAAACGAATAACCAGAACGGCCTAGGGGAAAAGTACGCAAACCGTTGTAATCGGGCGAGTTTCTACTTTCAGATGCAACAGAAATTTTGCGGATTGGTCAATCCGTTCGCGAGATATGGCAGTTTGG
Organism: Ptiloglossa arizonensis; assembly: GCF_051014685.1. Taxonomy (NCBI): domain Eukaryota; kingdom Metazoa; phylum Arthropoda; class Insecta; order Hymenoptera; family Colletidae; genus Ptiloglossa; species Ptiloglossa arizonensis. The sequence goes on from NW_027478504.1 coordinate 639,197, forward strand.
AGGTAAGAAACGGTTGAGAAACTCAAAATGTTCAGAGTTCTGATGCTCGAAACGAATAACTAGAACGGCCTAGGGGAAAACTACTCATACCGTTGTGATCGGGCGAGTTTCTACTTTCAGATGCAACAGAAATTTTGCGGATTAGTCAATCCGTTCGCGAGATATGGCAGTTTGGAGGTAAGAAACGCTTGAGAAACTCAAAATTTTCGCTGTTCTGATGCTCGAACCGAATAACTAGAACGGCCTAGGGGAAAAGTACGCACACCGTTGTAATCGGGCGAGTTTCTACTTTCAGATGCAACAGAAATTTTGCGGATTGGTCAATCCGTTCGCGAGATATGGCAGTTTGGAGGTAAGAAACGGTTGAGAAACTCAAAATTTTCACGGTTCTGATGCTCGAAACGAATAACTAGAACGGCATAGGGGAAAAGTACTCATACCGTTGTAATCGGGCGTGTTTCAACTTTCAGATGCAACACAAATTTTGCGGATTGGTCAATCCGTTCGCGAGATATGGCAGTTTGGAGGTAAGAAACGGTTGAGAAACTCAAAATTTTCACAGTTCTGATGCTCGAAACGAATAACTAGAACGGCCTAGGGGAAAAGCACGCATACAGTTGTAATCGGGCGAGTTTCTACTTTCAGATGCAACATAAATTTTGCGTATTGGTCAATCCGTTCGCAAGATATGGCAGTTTGGAGGTAAGAAACGCTTGAGAAACTAAAAATTTTCGCAGTTCTGATGCTCGAAACGAATAACTAGAACGGCCTACAGGAAAAGTACGCATACCGTTGTAATCGGGCGGGTTTCTGCTTTCAGATGCAACAGAAATTTTGCGGATTGGTCAATCCGTTCGCGAGATATGGCAGTTTGGAGGTAAGACACGCTTGAGAAACTCAAAATTTTCGCAGTTCTGATGCTCGAACCGAATAACTAGAACGGCCTAGGGGAAAAGTACGCATACAGTTGTAATCGGGCGTGTTTCAACTTTCAGATGCAACAGAAATTTTGCGGATTGGTCAATCCGTTCGCGAGGTATGGCAGTTCGGAAGTAAGAAACGCTTGAGAAACTCAAAATTTTCGCAGTTCTGATGCTCGAAACGAATAACCAGAACGGCCTACAGGAAAAGTACGCATACCGTTGTAATCGGGCGGGTTTCTGCTTTCAGATGCAGCAGAAATTTTGCGGATTGGTCAATCCGTTCGCGAGATATGGGATTTTGGAGGTAAGAAACACTTGAGAAACTCAAAATTTTCGCAGTTCTGGTGCTCGACAAGCATAACAAGAACGGCCTAGGGGAAAAGTACGCATACAGTTGTAATCGGGCGAGTTTCTACTTTCAGATGCAACATAAATTTTGCGGATTGGTCAATCCGTTCGCGAGATATGGCAGTTTGGAGGTAAGAAACGCTTTTAGAAACTAAAAATTTTCGCAGTTCTGATGCTCGAAACGAATAACTAGAACGGCCCACAGGAAAAGTACGCACACCGTTGTAATCGGGCGGGTTTCTGCTTTCAGATGCAACAGAAATTTTGCGGATTGGTCAATCCGTTCGCGAGATATGGCAGTTTGGAGGTAAAAAACGGTTGAGAAACTCAAAATGTTCACAGTTCTGATGCTCGAAACGAATAACTAGAACGGCCTAGGGGAAGAGTACACATACCGTTGTAATCGGGCGAGTTTCTACTTTCAGATGCAACAGAAATTTTGCGGATTGGTCAATCCTTTCGCGAGATATGGCAGTTTGGAGGTAAGAAACGCTTGAGCAACTCAAAATTTTCGCAGTTCTGATGCTCGACAAGCATAACTAGAACGGCCTATGGGAAAAGTACGCATACCGTTGTAATCGGGCGAGTTTCTACATTCAGATGCAACAGAAATTTTGCGGATTGGTCAATCCGTTCGCGAGGTATGGCAGTTCGGAAGTAAGAAACGCTTGAGAAACTCAAAATTTTCGCAGTTCTGATGCTCGAAACGAATAACCAGAACGGCCTACAGGAAAAGTACGCATACCGTTGTAATCGGGCGGGTTTCTGCTTTCAGATGCAGCAGAAATTTTGCGGATTGGTCAATCCGTTCGCGAGATATGGGATTTTGGAGGTAAGAAACACTTGAGAAACTCAAAATTTTCGCAGTTCTGGTGCTCGACAAGCATAACAAGAACGGCCTAGGGGAAAAGTACGCATACAGTTGTAATCGGGCGAGTTTCTACTTTCAGATGCAACATAAATTTTGCGGATTGGTCAATCCGTTCGCGAGATATGGCAGTTTGGAGGTAAGAAACGCTTTTAGAAACTAAAAATTTTCGCAGTTCTGATGCTCGAAACGAATAACTAGAACGGCCCACAGGAAAAGTACGCACACCGTTGTAATCGGGCGGGTTTCTGCTTTCAGATGCAACAGAAATTTTGCGGATTGGTCAATCCGTTCGCGAGATATGGCAGTTTGGAGGTAAAAAACGGTTGAGAAACTCAAAATGTTCACAGTTCTGATGCTCGAAACGAATAACTAGAACGGCCTAGGGGAAGAGTACACATACCGTTGTAATCGGGCGAGTTTCTACTTTCAGATGCAACAGAAATTTTGCGGATTGGTCAATCCTTTCGCGAGATATGGCAGTTTGGAGGTAAGAAACGCTTGAGCAACTCAAAATTTTCGCAGTTCTGATGCTCGACAAGCATAACTAGAACGGCCTATGGGAAAAGTACGCATACCGTTGTAATCGGGCGAGTTTCTACATTCAGATGCAACAGAAATTTTGCGTATTGGTCAATCCGTTCGCGAGATATGGCAGTTTGGAGGTAAGAAACGGTTGAGAAACTCAAAATTTTCGCAGTTCTGATGCTCGAACCGAATAACTAGAACGGCCTAGGGGAATAGTACGCATACCGTTGTAATCGGGCGAGTTTCTACTTTCAGATGCAACAGAAATTTTGCGGATTGGTCAATCCGTTCGCGAGATATGGCAGTTTGGAGGTAAGAAACGCTTGAGAAACTCAAAATTTTCGCAGTTCTGATGCTCGAAACGAATAACTGGCACGGCCTAGCGGAAAAGTACACATACCGTTGTAATCGGGCGAGTTTCTACTTTCAGATGCAACAGAAATTTTGTGGATTGGTCAATCCGTTCGCGAGATATGGCAGTTTGGAGGTAAGAAACGCTTGAGCAACTCAAAATTTTCGCAGTTCTGATGCTCGAAACGAATAACCAGAACGGCCTAGGGGAAAAGTACGCATACCGTTGTGATCGGGCGAGTTTCTACTTTCAGATGCAACAGAAATTTTGCGGATTGGTCAATCCGTTCGCGAGATATGGGAGCTTGGAGGTAAGAAACACATGAGAAAATCAAAATTTTCGCAGTTCTGATGCTCGACAAGCATAACTAGAACGGCCTATGGGAAAAGTACGCATACCGTTGTAATCGGGCGAGTTTCTACATTCAGATGCAACAGAAATTTTGCGGATTGGTCAATCCGTTCGCGAGATATGGCAGTTTGGAGGTAAGAAACGGTTGAGAAACTCAAAATTTTCGCAGTTCTGATGCTCGAACCGAATAACTAGAACGGCCTAGGGGAAAAGTACGCATACCGTTGTAATCGGGCGAGTTTCTACTTTCAGATGCAACAGAAATTTTGCGGATTGGTCAATCCGTTCGCGAGATATGGCAGTTTGGAGGTAAGAAACGCTTGAGAGACTCAAAATTTTCGCAGTTCTGATGCTCGAAACGAATAACTGGCACGGCCTAGGGGAAAAGTACACATACCGTTGTAATCGGGCGAGTTTCTACTTTCAGATGCAACAGAAATTTTGCGGATTGGTCAATCCGTTCGCGAGATATGGCAGTTTGGAGGTAAGAAACGGTTGAGAAACTCAAAATTTTCGCAGTTCTGATGCTCGAATCGAATAACTAGAATGGCCTAAGGGAAAAGTGCACATACCGTTGTAATCGGGCGAGTTTCTACTTTCAGATGCAGCAGAAATTTTGTGGATTGGTCAATCCGTTCGCGAGATATGGGATTTTGGAGGTAAGAAACGGTTGTGAAACTCAAAATTTTCGAAGTTCTGATGCTCGAAACGAATAACTGGCACGGCCTAGGGGAAAAGTACACATACCGTTGTAATCGGGCGAGTTTCTACTTCCAGATGCAACAGAAATTTTGCGGATTGGTCAATCCGTTCGCGAGATATGGTAGTTTGTAAGTAAGAAACGCTTGAGAAACTCAAAATTTTCGCAGTTCTGATGCTCGAAACGAATAACTAGAACGGCCTACAGGAAAAGTACGCACACCGTTGTAATCGGGCGGGTTTCTGCTTTCAGATGCAGCAGAAATTGTGCGGATTGGTCAATCCGTTCGCGAGATATGGGATTTTGGAGGTAAGAAACACTTGAGAAACTCAAAATTTTCGCAGTTCTGGTGCTCGACAAGCATAACAAGAACGGCCTAGGGGAAAAGTACGCATACAGTTGTAATCGGGCGAGTTTCTACTTTCAGATGCAACATAAATTTTGCGGATTGGTCAATCCGTTCGCGAGATATGGCAGTTTGGAGGTAAGAAACGCTTTTAGAAACTAAAAATTTTCGCAGTTCTGATGCTCGAAACGAATAACTAGAACGGCCCACAGGAAAAGTACGCATACCGTTGTAATCGGGCGGGTTTCTGCTTTCAGATCCAACAGAAATTTTGCGGATTGGTCAATCCGTTCGCGAGATATGGCAGTTTGGAGGTAAGAAACGGTTGAGAAACTCAAAATGTTCACAGTTCTGATGCTCGAAACGAATAACTAGAACGGCCTAGGGGAAGAGTACACATACCGTTGTAATCGGGCGAGTTTCTACTTTCAGATGCAACAGAAATTTTGCGGATTGGTCAATCCTTTCGCGAGATGTGGCAGTTTGGAGGTAAGAAACGGTTGTGAAACTCAAAATTTTCGCAGTTCTGATGCTCGAAACGAATAACTAGGACGGCCTAGGGGAAAAGTACTCATACCGTTGTAATCGGGGGTGTTTCAGCTTTCAGATGCAACAGAAATTTTGCGGATTGGTCAATCCGTTCGCGAGATATGGCAGTTTGGAGGTAAGAAACGCTTGAGCAACTCAAAATTTTCGCAGTTCTGATGCTCGAAACGAATAACCAGAACGGCCTAGGGGAAAACTACGCATACCCTTGTAATCGGGCGAGTTTCTACTTTCAGATGCAACATAAATTTTGCGGATTGGTCAATCCGTTCGCGAGATATGGCAGTTTGGATGTAAGAAACGCTTGAGAAACTAAAAATTTTCGCAGTTCTGATGCTCGAAACGAATAACTAGAACGGCCTACAGGAAAAGTACGCATACCGTTGTAATCGGGCTGGTTTCTGCTTTCAGATGCAACAGAAATTTTGCGGATTGGTCAATCTGTTCGCGAGATATGGCAGTTTGGAGGTAAGAAACGCTTGAGAAACTCAAAATTTTCGAAGTTCTGATGCTCGAAACGAATAACTGGCACGGCCTAGGGGAAAGGTACACATACCGTTGTAATCGGGCGAGTTTCTACTTCCAGATGCAACAGAAATTTTGCGGATTGGTCAATCCGTTCGCGAGATATGGTAGTTTGTAAGTAAGAAACGCTTGAGAAACTCAAAATTTTCGCAGTTCTGATGCTCGAATCGAATAACTAGAACGGCCTAAGGGAAAAGTACACATACCGTTGTAATCGGGCGAGTTTCTACTTTCAGATGCAACAGAAATTTTGCGGATTGGTTAATCCTTTCGCGAGATATGGCAGTTTGTAAGTAAGAAACGCTTTAGAAACTAAAAATTTCGCAGTTCTGATGCTCGAAACGAATAACTAGAACGGCCTACAGGAAAAGTACGCATACCGTTGTAATCGGGCGGGTTTCTGCTTTCAGATGCAGCAGAAATTTTGCGGATTGGTCAATCCGTTCGCGAGATATGGGATTTTGGAGGTAAGAAACACTTGAGAAACTCAAAATTTTCGCAGTTCTGGTGCTCGACAAGCATCACAAGAACGGCCTAGGGGAAAAGTACGCATACAGTTGTAATCGGGCGAGTTTCTACTTTCAGATGCAACATAAATTTTGCGGATTGGTCAATCCGTTCGCGAGATATGGCAGTTTGGAAGTAAGAAACGCTTTTAGAAACTAAAAATTTTCGCAGTTCTGATGCTCGAAACGAATAACTAGAACGGCCCACAGGAAAAGTACGCACACCGTTGTAATCGGGCGGGTTTCTGCTTTCAGATGCAACAGAAATTTTGCGGATTGGTCAATCCGTTCGCGAGATATGGCAGTTTGGAGGTAAGAAACGGTTGAGAAACTCAAAATGTTCACAGTTCTGATGCTCGAAACGAATAACTAGAACGGCCTAGGGGAAGAGTACACATACCGTTGTAATCGGGCGAGTTTCTACTTTCAGATGCAACAGAAATTTTGCGGATTGGTCAATCCTTTCGCGAGATATGGCAGTTTGGAGGTAAGAAACGCTTGAGCAACTCAAAATTTTCGCAGTTCTGATGCTCGAAACGAATAACCAGAACGGCCTAGGGGAAAAGTACGCATACCGTTGTGATCGGGCGAGTTTCTACTTTCAGATGCAACAGAAATTTTGCGGATTGGTCAATCCGTTCGCGAGATATGGGAGCTTGGATGTAAGAAACGCTTGAGAAACTCAAAATTTTCGCAGTTCTGATGCTCGAAACGAATAACTGGCACGGCCTAGGGGAAAAGTACACATACCGTTGTAATCGGGCGAGTTTCTACTTTCAGATGCAACAGAAATTTTGCGGATTGGTCAATCTTTCGCGAGATATGGCAGTTTGGAGGTAAGAAACGCTTGAGCAACTCAAAATTTTCGCAGTTCTGATGCTCGAAACGAATAACCAGAACGGCCTAGGGGAAAAGTACGCATACCGTTGTGATCGGGCGAGTTTCTACTTTCAGATGCAACAGAAATTTTGCGGATTGGTCAATCCGTTCGCGAGATATGGGAGCTTGGAGGTAAGAAACACATGAGAAAATCAAAATTTTCGCAGTTCTGATGCTCGACAAGCATAACTAGAACGGCCTATGGGAAAAGTACGCATACCGTTGTAATCGGGCGAGTTTCTACATTCAGATGCAACAGAAATTTTGCGGATTGGTCAATCCGTTCGCGAGATATGGCAGTTTGGAGGTAAGAAACGGTTGAGAAACTCAAAATTTTCGCAGTTCTGATGCTCGAACCGAATAACTAGAACGGCCTAGGGGAAAAGTACGCATACCGTTGTAATCGGGCGAGTTTCTACTTTCAGATGCAACAGAAATTTTGCGGATTGGTCAATCCGTTCGCGAGATATGGCAGTTTGGAGGTAAGAAACGCTTGAGAAACTCAAAATTTTCGCAGTTCTGATGCTCGAAACGAATAACTGGCACGGCCTAGGGGAAAAGTACACATACCGTTGTAATCGGGCGAGTTTCTACTTTCAGATGCAACAGAAATTTTGCGGATTGGTCAATCCGTTCGCGAGATATGGTAGTTTGTAAGTAAGAAACGCTTGAGAAACTCAAAACTTTCGCAGTTCTGGTGCTCGACAAGCATAACAAGAACGGCCTAGGGGAAAAGTACGCATACCGTTGTAATCGGGCGAGTTTCTACTTTCAGATGCAACAGAAATTTTGCGGATTGGTCAATCCGTTCGCGAGATATGGCAGTTTGGAGGTAAGAAACGGTTGAGAAACTCAAAATGTTCACAGTTCTGATGCTCGAAACGAATAACTAGAACGGCCTAGGGGAAAAGTACTCATACCGTTGTGATCGGGCGAGTTTCTACTTTCAGATGCAACAGAAATTTTGCGGATTAGTCAATCCGTTCGCGAGATATGGCAGTTTGGAGGTAAGAAACGCTTGAGAAACTCAAAATTTTCGCTGTTCTGATGCTCGAACCGAATAACTAGAACGGCCTAGGGGAAAAGTACGCACACCGTTGTAATCGGGCGAGTTTCTACTTTCAGATGCAACAGAAATTTTGCGGATTGGTCAATCCGTTCGCGAGATATGGCAGTTTGGAGGTAAGAAACGGTTGAGAAACTCAAAATTTTCACGGTTCTGATGCTCGAAACGAATAACTAGAACGGCCTAGGGGAAAAGTACTCATACCGTTGTAATCGGGCGTGTTTCAACTTTCAGATGCAACAGAAATTTTGCGGATTGGTCAATCCGTTCGCGAGATATGGCAGTTTGGAGGTAAGAAACGGTTGAGAAACTCAAAATTTTCACAGTTCTGATGCTCGAAACGAATAACTAGAACGGCCTAGGGGAAAAGCACGCATACAGTTGTAATCGGGCGAGTTTCTACTTTCAGATGCAACATAAATTTTGCGGATTGGTCAATCCGTTCGCAAGATATGGCAGTTTGGAGGTAAGAAACGCTTGAGAAACTAAAAATTTTCGCAGTTCTGATGCTCGAAACGAATAACTAGACCGGCCTACAGGAAAAGTACGCATACCGTTGTAATCGGGCGGGTTTCTGCTTTCAGATGCAACAGAAATTTTGCGGATTGGTCAATCCGTTCGCGAGATATGGCAGTTTGGAGGTAAGACACGCTTGAGAAACTCAAAATTTTCGCAGTTCTGATGCTCGAACCGAATAACTAGAACGGCCTAGGGGAAAAGTACGCATACAGTTGTAATCGGGCGTGTTTCAACTTTCAGATGCAACAGAAATTTTGCGGATTGGTCAATCCGTTCGCGAGGTATGGCAGTTTGGAAGTAAGAAACGCTTGAGAAACTCAAAATTTTCGCAGTTCTGATGCTCGAAACGAATAACTGGCACGGCCTAGGGGAAAAGTACACATACCGTTGTAATCGGGCGAGTTTCTACTTTAAGATGCAACAGAAATTTTGCGGATTGGTCAATCCGTTCGCGAGATATGGGAGCTTGGAGGTAAGAAACACATGAGAAAATCAAAATTTTCGCAGTTCTGATGCTCGACAAGCATAACTAGAACGGCCTATGGGAAAAGTACGCATACCGTTGTAATCGGGCGAGTTTCTACATTCAGATGCAACAGAAATTTTGCGGATTGGTCAATCCGTTCGCGAGATATGGCAGTTTGGAGGTAAGAAACGGTTGAGAAACTCAAAATTTTCGCAGTTCTGATGCTCGAACCGAATAACTAGAACGGCCTAGGGGAAAAGTACGCATACCGTTGTAATCGGGCGAGTTTCTACTTTCAGATGCAACAGAAATTTTGCGGATTGGTCAATCCGTTCGCGAGATATGGCAGTTTGGAGGTAAGAAACGCTTGAGAAACTCAAAATTTTCGCAGTTCTGATGCTCGAAACGAATAACTGGCACGGCCTAGGGGAAAAGTACACATACCGTTGTAATCGGGCGAGTTTCTACTTTCAGATGCAACAGAAATTTTGCGGATTGGTCAATCCGTTCGCGAGATATGGTAGTTTGTAAGTAAGAAACGCTTGAGAAACTCAAAATTTTCGCAGTTCTGGTGCTCGACAAGCATAACAAGAACGGCCTAGGGGAAAAGTACGCATACCGTTGTAATCGGGCGAGTTTCTACTTTCAGATGCAACAGAAATTTTGCGGATTGGTCAATCCGTTCGCGAGATATGGCAGTTTGGAGGTAAGAAACGGTTGAGAAACTCAAAATGTTCACAGTTCTGATGCTCGAAACGAATAACTAGAACGGCCTAGGGGAAAAGTACTCATACCGTTGTGATCGGGCGAGTTTCTACTTTCAGATGCAACAGAAATTTTGCGGATTAGTCAATCCGTTCGCGAGATATGGCAGTTTGGAGGTAAGAAACGCTTGAGAAACTCAAAATTTTCGCTGTTCTGATGCTCGAACCGAATAACTAGAACGGCCTAGGGGAAAAGTACGCACACCGTTGTAATCGGGCGAGTTTCTACTTTCAGATGCAACAGAAATTTTGCGGATTGGTCAATCCGTTCGCGAGATATGGCAGTTTGGAGGTAAGAAACGGTTGAGAAACTCAAAATTTTCACGGTTCTGATGCTCGAAACGAATAACTAGAACGGCCTAGGGGAAAAGTACTCATACCGTTGTAATCGGGCGTGTTTCAACTTTCAGATGCAACAGAAATTTTGCGGATTGGTCAATCCGTTCGCGAGATATGGCAGTTTGGAGGTAAGAAACGGTTGAGAAACTCAAAATTTTCACAGTTCTGATGCTCGAAACGAATAACTAGAACGGCCTAGGGGAAAAGCACGCATACAGTTGTAATCGGGCGAGTTTCTACTTTCAGATGCAACATAAATTTTGCGGATTGGTCAATCCGTTCGCAAGATATGGCAGTTTGGAGGTAAGAAACGCTTGAGAAACTAAAAATTTTCGCAGTTCTGATGCTCGAAACGAATAACTAGACCGGCCTACAGGAAAAGTACGCATACCGTTGTAATCGGGCGGGTTTCTGCTTTCAGATGCAACAGAAATTTTGCGGATTGGTCAATCCGTTCGCGAGATATGGCAGTTTGGAGGTAAGACACGCTTGAGAAACTCAAAATTTTCGCAGTTCTGATGCTCGAACCGAATAACTAGAACGGCCTAGGGGAAAAGTACGCATACAGTTGTAATCGGGCGTGTTTCAACTTTCAGATGCAACAGAAATTTTGCGGATTGGTCAATCCGTTCGCGAGGTATGGCAGTTTGGAAGTAAGAAACGCTTGAGAAACTCAAAATTTTCGCAGTTCTGATGCTCGAAACGAATAACCAGAACGGCCTAGGGGAAAACTACGCATACCGTTGTAATCGGGCGAGATTCTACTTTCAGATGCAACAGACACTTTGCGGATTGGTCAATCCGTTCGCGAGATATGGCAGTTTGGAGGTAAGAAACGGTTGAGAAACTCAAAATTTTCACAGTTCTGATGCTCGAAACGAATAACTAGAACGGCCTAGGGGAAAAGCACGCATACAGTTGTAATCGGGAGAGTTTCTACTTTCAGATGCAACATAAATTTTGCGGATTGGACAATCCGTTCGCGAGATATGGCAGTTTGGAGGTAAGAAACGCTTGAGAAACTAAAAATTTTCGCAGTTCTGATGCTCGAAACGAATAACTAGAACGGCCTACAGGAAAAGTACGCATACCGTTGTAATCGGGCTGGTTTCTGCTTTCAGATGCAACAGAAATTTTGCGGATTGGTCAATCCGTTCGCGAGATATGGCAGTTTGGAGGTAAGAAACGCTTTTAGAAACTAAAAATTTTCGCAGTTCTGATGCTCGAAACGAATAACTAGAACGGCCCACAGGAAAAGTACGCACACCGTTGTAATCGGGCGGGTTTCTGCTTTCAGATGCAACAGAAATTTTGCGGATTGGTCAATCCGTTCGCGAGATATGGCAGTTTGGAGGTAAGAAACGGTTGAGAAACTCAAAATGTTCACAGTTCTGATGCTCGAAACGAATAACTAGAACGGCCTAGGGGAATAGTACGCATACCGTTGTAATCGGGCGAGTTTCTACTTTCAGATGCAACAGAAATTTTGCGGATTGGTCAATCCGTTCGCGAGATATGGGAGCTTGGAGGTAAGAAACACATGAGAAAATCAAAATTTTCGCAGTTCTGATGCTCGACAAGCATAACTAGAACGGCCTATGGGAAAAGTACGCATACCGTTGTAATCGGGCGAGTTTCTACATTCAGATGCAACAGAAATTTTGCGGATTGGTCAATCCGTTCGCGAGATATGGCAGTTTGGAGGTAAGAAACGGTTGAGAAACTCAAAATTTTCGCAGTTCTGATGCTCGAACCGAATAACTAGAACGGCCTAGGGGAATAGTACGCATACCGTTGTAATCGGGCGAGTTTCTACTTTCAGATGCAACAGAAATTTTGCGGATTGGTCAATCCGTTCGCGAGATATGGCAGTTTGGAGGTAAGAAACGCTTGAGAAACTCAAAATTTTCGCAGTTCTGATGCTCGAAACGAATAACTGGCACGGCCTAGGGGAAAAGTACACATACCGTTGTAATCGGGCGAGTTTCTACTTTCAGATGCAACAGAAATTTTGTGGATTGGTCAATCCGTTCGCGAGATATGGCAGTTTGGAGGTAAGAAACGCTTGAGAAACTCAAAATTTTCGCAGTTCTGATGCTCGAAACGAATAACTGGCACGGCCTAGGGGAAAAGTACACATACCGTTGTAATCGGGCGAGTTTCTACTTTCAGATGCAACAGAAATTTTGCGGATTGGTCAATCTTTTCGCGAGATATGGCAGTTTGGAGGTAAGAAACGCTTGAGCAACTCAAAATTTTCGCAGTTCTGATGCTCGAAACGAATAACCAGAACGGCCTAGGGGAAAAGTACGCATACCGTTGTGATCGGGCGAGTTTCTACTTTCAGATGCAACAGAAATTTTGCGGATTGGTCAATCCGTTCGCGAGATATGGGAGCTTGGAGGTAAGAAACACATGAGAAAATCAAAATTTTCGCAGTTCTGATGCTCGACAAGCATAACTAGAACGGCCTATGGGAAAAGTACGCATACCGTTGTAATCGGGCGAGTTTCTACATTCAGATGCAACAGAAATTTTGCGGATTGGTCAATCCGTTCGCGAGATATGGCAGTTTGGAGGTAAGAAACGGTTGAGAAACTCAAAATTTTCGCAGTTCTGATGCTCGAACCGAATAACTAGAACGGCCTAGGGGAAAAGTACGCATACCGTTGTAATCGGGCGAGTTTCTACTTTCAGATGCAACAGAAATTTTGCGGATTGGTCAATCCGTTCGCGAGATATGGCAGTTTGGAGGTAAGAGACGCTTGAGAAACTCAAAATTTTCGCAGTTCTGATGCTCGAAACGAATAACTGGCACGGCCTAGGGGAAAAGTACACATACCGTTGTAATCGGGCGAGTTTCTACTTTCAGATGCAACAGAAATTTTGCGGATTGGTCAATCCGTTCGCGAGATATGGCAGTTTGGAGGTAAGAAACGGTTGAGAAACTCAAAATTTTCGCAGTTCTGATGCTCGAAACGAATAACCAGAACGGCCTAGGGGAAAAGTACGCAAACCGTCGTAATCGGGCGAGTTTCTACTTTCAGATGCAACAGAAATTTTGCGGATTGGTCAATCTGTTCGCGAGATATGGTAGTTTGTAAGTAAGAAACGCTTGAGAAACTCAAAATTTTCGCAGTTCTGGTGCTCGACAAGCATAACAAGAACGGCCTAGGGGAAAAGTACGCATACCGTTGTAATCGGGCGAGTTTCTACTTTCAGATGCAACAGAAATTTTGCGGATTGGTCAATCCGTTCGCGAGATATGGCAGTTTGGAGGTAAGAAACGGTTGAGAAACTCAAAATTTTCACAGTTCTGATGCTCGAAACGAATAACTAGAACGGCCTACAGGAAAAGTACGCATACCGTTGTAATCGGGCGGGTTTCTGCTTTCAGATGCAACAGAAATTTTGCGGATTGGTCAATCCGTTCGCGAGATATGGCAGTTTGGAGGTAAGACACGCTTGAGAAACTCAAAATTTTCGCAGTTCTGATGCTCGAACCGAATAACTAGAACGGCCTAGGGGAAAAGTACGCATACAGTTGTAATCGGGCGTGTTTCAACTTTCAGATGCAACAGAAATTTTGCGGATTGGTCAATCCGTTCGCGAGGTATGGCAGTTTGGAAGTAAGAAACGCTTGAGAAACTCAAAATTTTCGCAGTTCTGATGCTCGAAACGAATAACCAGAACGGCCTAGGGGAAAACTACGCATACCGTTGTAATCGGGCGAGTTTCTACTTTCAGATGCAACAGACACTTTGCGGATTGGTCAATCCGTTCGCGAGATATGGCAGTTTGGAGGTAAGAAACGCTTGAGAAACTCAAAATTTTCGCAGTTCTGATGCTCGAACCGAATAACTAGAACGGCCTAGGGGAATAGTACGCATACAGTTGTAATCGGGCGAGTTTCTACTTTCAGATGCATCAGAAATTTTGCGGATTGGTCAATCCGTTCGCGAGATATGGCAGTTTGGAGGTAAGAAACGCTTGAGAAACTCAAAATTTTCGCAGTTCTGATGCTCGACAAGCATAACTAGAACGGCCTAGGGGAAAGGTACGCATACCGTTGTAATCGGGCGAGTTTCTACTTTCAGATGCAACAGAAATTTTGCGGATTGGTCAATCCGTTTGCGAGATATGGCAGTTTGGAGGTAAGAAACGGTTGAGAAACTCAAAATGTTCACAGTTATGATGCTCGAAACGAATAACTAGAACGGCCTAGGGGAAAAGTACGCATACCGTTGTAATCGGGCGAGTTTCTACTTTCAGATGCAACAGAAATTTTGCGGATTGGTCAATCCGTTCGCGAGATATGGCAGTTTGGAGCTAAGAAACGCTTGAGCAACTCAAAATTTTCGCAGTTCTGATGCTCGAAACGAATAACCAGAACGGCCTAGGGGAAAAGTACGCATACCGTTGTGATCGGGCGAGTTTCTACTTTCAGATGCAACAGAAATTTTGCGGATTGGTCAATCCGTTCGCGAGATATGGGAGCTTGGAGGTAAGAAACACATGAGAAAATCAAAATTTTCGCAGTTCTGATGCTCGACAAGCATAACTAGAACGGCCTATGGGAAAAGTACGCATACCGTTGTAATCGGGCGAGTTTCTACATTCAGATGCAACAGAAATTTTGCGGATTGGTCAATCCGTTCGCGAGATATGGCAGTTTGGAGGTAAGAAACGCTTGAGAAACTCAAAATTTTCGCAGTTCTGATGCTCGAAACGAATAACTGGCACGACCTAGGGGAAAAGTACACATACCGTTGTAATCGGGCGAGTTTCTACTTTCAGATGCAACATAAATTTTGCGGATTGGTCATTCCGTTCGCGAGATATGGGAGTTTGGAGGTAAGAAACACTTGAGAAACTCAAAATTTTCGCAGTTCTGATGCTCGAACCGAATAACTGGCACGGCCTAGGGGAAAAGTACGCATACCGTTGTAATCGGGCGAGTTTCTACTTTCAGATGCAACATAAATTTTGCGGATTGGTCAATCCGTTCGCGAGATATGGCAGTTTGGAGGTAAGAAACGGTTGAGAAACTCAAAATTTTCGCAGTTCTGATGCTCGAAACGAATAACCAGAACGGCCTAGGGGAAAAGTACGCAAACCGTCGTAATCGGGCGAGTTTCTACTTTCAGATGCAACAGAAATTTTGCGGATTGGTCAATCTGTTCGCGAGATATGGTAGTTTGTAAGTAAGAAACGCTTGAGAAACTCAAAATTTTCGCAGTTCTGGTGCTCGACAAGCATAACAAGAACGGCCTAGGGGAAAAGTACGCATACCGTTGTAATCGGGCGAGTTTCTGCTTTCAGATGCAACAGAAATTTTGCGGATTGGTCAATCCGTTCGCGAGATATGGCAGTTTGGAGGTAAGAAACGGTTGAGAAACTCAAAATGTTCACAGTTCTGATGCTCGAAACGAATAACTAGAACGGCCTAGGGGAAAAGTACTCATACGGTTGTGATCGGGCGAGTTTCTACTTTCAGATGCAACAGAAATTTTGCTGATTAGTCAATCCGTTCGCGAGATATGGCAGTTTGGAGGTAAGAAACGCTTGAGAAACTCAAAATTTTCGCTGTTCTGATGCTCGAACCGAATAACTAGAACGGCCTAGGGGAAAAGTACGCATACCGTTGTAATCGGGCGAGTTTCTACTTTCAGATGCAACAGAAATTTTGCGGATTGGTCAATCCGTTCGCGAGATATGGCAGTTTGGAGGTAAGAAACGGTTGAGAAACTCAAAATTTTCACGGTTCTGATGCTCGAAACGAATAACTAGAACGGCCTAGGGGAAAAGTACTCATACCGTTGTAATCGGGCGTGTTTCAACTTTCAGATGCAACAGAAATTTTGCGGATTGGTCAATCCGTTCGCGAGATATGGCAGTTTGGAGGTAAGAAACGGTTGAGAAACTCAAAATTTTCACAGTTCTGATGCTCGAAACGAATAACTAGAACGGCCTAGGGGAAAAGCACGCATACAGTTGTAATCGGGCGAGTTTCTACTTTCAGATGCAACATAAATTTTGCGGATTGGTCAATCCGTTCGCAAGATATGGCAGTTTGGAGGTAAGAAACGCTTGAGAAACTAAAAATTTTCGCAGTTCTGATGCTCGAAACGAATAACTAGAACGGCCTACAGGAAAAGTACGCATACCGTTGTAATCGGGCGGGTTTCTGCTTTCAGATGCAACAGAAATTTTGCGGATTGGTCAATCCGTTCGCGAGATATGGCAGTTTGGAGGTAAGACACGCTTGAGAAACTCAAAATTTTCGCAGTTCTGATGCTCGAACCGAATAACTAGAACGGCCTAGGGGAAAAGTACGCATACAGTTGTAATCGGGCGTGTTTCAACTTTCAGATGCAACAGAAATTTTGCGGATTGGTCAATCCGTTCGCGAGGTATGGCAGTTTGGAAGTAAGAAACGCTTGAGAAACTCAAAATTTTCGCAGTTCTGATGCTCGAAACGAATAACCAGAACGGCCTAGGGGAAAACTACGCATACCGTTGTAATCGGGCGAGTTTCTACTTTCAGATGCAACAGACACTTTGCGGATTGGTCAATCCGTTCGCGAGATATGGCAGTTTGGAGGTAAGAAACGCTTGAGAAACTCAAAATTTTCGCAGTTCTGATGCTCGAACCGAATAACTAGAACGGCCTAGGGGAAAGGTACGCATACCGTTGTAATCGGGCGAGTTTCTACTTTCAGATGCAACAGAAATTTTGCGGATTGGTCAATCCGTTTGCGAGATATGGCAGTTTGGAGGTAAGAAACGGTTGAGAAACTCAAAATGTTCACAGTTATGATGCTCGAAACGAATAACTAGAACGGCCTAGGGGAAAAGTACGCATACCGTTGTAATCGGCCGAGTTTCTACTTTCAGATGCAACAGAAATTTTGCGGATTGGTCAATCCGTTCGCGAGATATGGCAGTTTGGAGGTAAGAAACGCTTGAGAAACTCAAAATTTTCGCAGTTCTGATGCTCGAAACGAATAACTGGCACGGCCTAGGGGAAAAGTACACATACCGTTGTAATCGGGCGAGTTTCTACTTTCAGATGCAACAGAAATTTTGCGGATTGGTCAATCCGTTCGCGAGATATGGCAGTTTGGAGGTAAGAAACGCTTGAGAAACTCAAAATTTTCGCAGTTCTGATGCTCGAACCGAATAACTAGAACGGCCTAGGGGAAAGGTACGCATACCGTTGTAATCGGGCGAGTTTCTACTTTCAGATGCAACAGAAATTTTGCGGATTGGTCAATCCGTTTGCGAGATATGGCAGTTTGGAGGTAAGAAACGGTTGAGAAACTCAAAATGTTCACAGTTATGATGCTCGAAACGAATAACTAGAACGGCCTAGGGGAAAAGTACGCATACCGTTGTAATCGGGCGAGTTTCTACTTTCAGATGCAACAGAAATTTTGCGGATTGGTCAATCCGTTCGCGAGATATGGCAGTTTGGAGGTAAGAAACGCTTGAGAAACTCAAAATTTTCGCAGTTCTGATGCTCGAAACGAATAACTGGCACGGCCTAGGGGAAAAGTACACATACCGTTGTAATCGGGCGAGTTTCTACTTTCAGATGCAACAGAAATTTTGCGGATTGGTCAATCCGTTCGCGAGATATGGCAGTTTGGAGATAAGAAACGCTTGAGAAACTCAAAATTTTCGCAGTTCTGATGCTCGAAACGAATAACTGGCACGGCCTAGGGGAAAAGTACACATACCGTTGTAATCGGGCGAGTGTCTACTTTCAGATGCAACAGAAATTTTGCGGATTGGTCAATCCGTTCGCGAGGTATGGCAGTTTGGATGTAAGAAACGGTTGAGAAACTCAAAATGTTCACAGTTCTGATGCTCGAAACGAATAACTAGAACGGCCTAGGGGAAAAGTACTCATACCGTTGTGATCGGGCGAGTTTCTACTTTCAGATGCAACAGAAATTTTGCGGATTAGTCAATCCGTTCGCGAGATATGGCAGTTTGGAGGTAAGAAACGCTTGAGAAACTCAAAATTTTCGCAGTTCTGATGCTCGAAACGAATAACCAGAACGGCCTAGGGGAAAAGTACGCAAACCGTCGTAATCGGGCGAGTTTCTACTTTCAGATGCATCAGAAATTTTGCGGATTGGTCAATCCGTTCGCGAGATATGGCAGTTTGGAGGTAAGAAACGCTTGAGAAACTCAAAATTTTCGCAGTTCTGATGCTCGACAAGCATAACTAGAACGGCCTAGGGGAAAGGTACGCATACCGTTGTAATCGGGCGAGTTTCTACTTTCAGATGCTACAGAAATTTTGCGGATTGGTCAATCCGTTCGCGAGATATGGCAGTTTGGATGTAAGAAACGCTTGAGAAACTCAAAATTTTCGCAGTTCTGATGCTCGAACCGAATAACTAGGACGGCCTAGGGGAAAGGTACGCATACCGTTGTAATCGGGCGAGTTTCTACTTTCAGATGCAACAGAAATTTTGCGGATTGGTCAATCCGTTTGCGAGATATGGCAGTTTGGAGGTAAGAAACGGTTGAGAAACTCAAAATGTTCACAGTTATGATGCTCGAAACGAATAACTAGAACGGCCTAGGGGAAAAGTACGCATACAGTTGTAATCGGGCGAGTTTCTACTTTCAGATGCATCAGAAATTTTGCGGATTGGTCAATCCGTTCGCGAGATATGGCAGTTTGGAGGTAAGAAACGCTTGAGAAACTCAAAATTTTCGCAGTTCTGATGCTCGAAACGAATAACTGGCACGGCCTGGGGGAAAAGTACACATACCGTTGTAATCGGGCGAGTTTCTACTTTCAGATGCAACAGAAATTTTGCGGATTGGTCAATCCGTTCGCGAGATATGGCAGTTTGGAGGTAAGAAACGCTTGAGAAACTCAAAATTTTCGCAGTTCTGATGCTCGAAACGAATAACTGGCACGGCCTAGGGGAAAAGTACACATACCGTTGTAATCGGGCGAGTGTCTACTTTCAGATGCAACAGAAATTTTGCGGATTGGTCAATCCGTTCGCGAGATATGGCAGTTTGGAGGTAAGAAACGCTTGAGAAACTCAAAATTTTCGCAGTTCTGATGCTCGAAACGAATAACCAGAACGGCCTAGGGGAAAAGTACGCAAACCGTCGTAATCGGGCGAGTTTCTACTTTCAGATGCATCAGAAATTTTGCGGATTGGTCAATCCGTTCGCGAGATATGGCAGTTTGGAGGTAAGAAACGCTTGAGAAACTCAAAATTTTCGCAGTTCTGATGCTCGACAAGCATAACTAGAACGGCCTAGGGGAAAGGTACGCATACCGTTGTAATCGGGCGAGTTTCTACTTTCAGATGCTACAGAAATTTTGCGGATTGGTCAATCCGTTCGCGAGATATGGCAGTTTGGATGTAAGAAACGCTTGAGAAACTCAAAATTTTCGCAGTTCTGATGCTCGAACCGAATAACTAGGACGGCCTAGGCGAAAGGTACGCATACCGTTGTAATCGGGCGAGTTTCTACTTTCAGATGCAACAGAAATTTTGCGGATTGGTCAATCCGTTTGCGAGATATGGCAGTTTGGAGGTAAGAAACGGTTGAGAAACTCAAAATGTTCACAGTTATGATGCTCGAAACGAATAACTAGAACGGCCTAGGGGAAAAGTACGCATACAGTTGTAATCGGGCGAGTTTCTACTTTCAGATGCATCAGAAATTTTGCGGATTGGTCAATCCGTTCGCGAGATATGGCAGTTTGGAGGTAAGAAACGCTTGAGAAACTCAAAATTTTCGCAGTTCTGATGCTCGACAAGCATAACTAGAACGGCCTAGGGGAAAGGTACGCATACCGTTGTAATCGGGCGAGTTTCTACTTTCAGATGCTACAGAGATTTTGCGGATTGGTCAATCCGTTCGCGAGATATGGCAGTTTGGATGTAAGAAACGCTTGAGAAACTCAAAATTTTCGCAGTTCTGATGCTCGAACCGAATAACTAGAACGGCCTAGGGGAAAGGTACGCATACCGTTGTAATCGGGCGAGTTTCTACTTTCAGATGCAACAGAAATTTTGCGGATTGGTCAATCCGTTTGCGAGGTATGGCAGTTTGGAGGTAAGAAACGGTTGAGAAACTCAAAATGTTCACAGTTATGATGCTCGAAACGAATAACTAGAACGGCCTAGGGGAAAAGTACGCATACCGTTGTAATCGGGCGAGATTCTACTTTCAGATGCAACAGAAATTTTGCGGATTGGTCAATCCGTTCGCGAGATATGGCAGTTTGGAGGTAAGAAACGCTTGAGAAACTCAAAATTTTCGCAGTTCTGATGCTCGAAACGAATAACTGGCACGGCCTAGGGGAAAAGTACACATACCGTTGTAATCGGGCGAGTTTCTACTTTTAGATGCAACAGAAATTTTGCGGATTGGTCAATCCGTTCGCGAGATATGGCAGTTTGGAGGTAAGAAACGCTTGAGAAACTCAAAATTTTCGCAGTTCTGATGCTCGAAACGAATAACTGGCACGGCCTAGGGGAAAAGTACACATACCGTTGTAATCGGGCGAGTGTCTACTTTCAGATGCAACAGAAATTTTGCGGATTGGTCAATCCGTTCGCGAGATATGGCAGTTTGGAGGTAAGAAACGGTTGAGAAACTCAAAATGTTCACAGTTCTGATGCTCGAAACGAATAACTAGAACGGCCTAGGGGAAAGTACTCATACCGTTGTGATCGGGCGAGTTTCTACTTTCAGATGCAACAGAAATTTTGCGGATTAGTCAATCCGTTCGCGAGATATGGCAGTTTGGAGGTAAGAAACGCTTGAGAAACTCAAAATTTTCGCAGTTCTGATGCTCGAAACGAATAACCAGAACGGCCTAGGGGAAAAGTACGCAAACCGTCGTAATCGGGCGAGTTTCTACTTTCAGATGCATCAGAAATTTTGCGGATTGGTCAATCCGTTCGCGAGATATGGCAGTTTGGAGGTAAGAAACGCTTGAGAAACTCGAAATTTTCGCAGTTCTGATGCTCGACAAGCATAACTAGAACGGCCTAGGG
Organism: Ptiloglossa arizonensis; assembly: GCF_051014685.1. NCBI lineage: Eukaryota > Metazoa > Arthropoda > Insecta > Hymenoptera > Colletidae > Ptiloglossa > Ptiloglossa arizonensis. Next base: position 660,274 of record NW_027478504.1, read on the forward strand.
GAAAGGTACGCATACCGTTGTAATCGGGCGAGTTTCTACTTTCAGATGCTACAGAAATTTTGCGGATTGGTCAATCCGTTCGCGAGATATGGCAGTTTGGATGTAAGAAACGCTTGAGAAACTCAAAATTTTCGCAGTTCTGATGCTCGAACCGAATAACTAGGACGGCCTAGGGGAAAGGTACGCATACCGTTGTAATCGGGCGAGTTTCTACTTTCAGATGCAACAGAAATTTTGCGGATTGGTCAATCCGTTTGCGAGATATGGCAGTTTGGAGGTAAGAAACGGTTGAGAAACTCAAAATGTTCACAGTTATGATGCTCGAAACGAATAACTAGAACGGCCTAGGGGAAAAGTACGCATACCGTTGTAATCGGGCGAGTTTCTACTTTCAGATGCAACAGACATTTTGCGGATTGGTCAATCCGTTCGCGAGATATGGCAGTTTGGAGGTAAGAAACGCTTGAGAAACTCAAAATTTTCGCAGTTCTGATGCTCGAAACGAATAACTGGCACGGCCTAGGGGAAAAGTACACATACCGTTGTAATCGGGCGAGTTTCTACTTTCAGATGCAACAGAAATTTTGCGGATTGGTCAATCCGTTCGCGAGATATGGCAGTTTGGAGGTAAGAAACGCTTGAGAAACTCAAAATTTTCGCAGTTCTGATGCTCGAAACGAATAACTGGCACGGCCTAGGGGAAAAGTACACATACCGTTGTAATCGGGCGAGTGTCTACTTTCAGATGCAACAGAAATTTTGCGGATTGGTCAATCCGTTCGCGAGATATGGCAGTTTGGAGGTAAGAAACGGTTGAGAAACTCAAAATGTTCACAGTTCTGATGCTCGAAACGAATAACTAGAACGGCCTAGGGGAAAAGTACTCATACCGTTGTGATCGGGCGAGTTTCTACTTTCAGATGCAACAGAAATTTTGCGGATTAGTCAATCCGTTCGCGAGATATGGCAGTTTGGAGGTAAGAAACGCTTGAGAAACTCAAAATTTTCGCAGTTCTGATGCTCGAAACGAATAACCAGAACGGCCTAGGGGAAAAGTACGCAAACCGTCGTAATCGGGCGAGTTTCTACTTTCAGATGCATCAGAAATTTTGCGGATTGGTCAATCCGTTCGCGAGATATGGCAGTTTGGAGGTAAGAAACGCTTGAGAAACTCAAAATTTTCGCAGTTCTGATGCTCGACAAGCATAACTAGAACGGCCTAGGGGAAAGGTACGCATACCGTTGTAATCGGGCGAGTTTCTACTTTCAGATGCTACAGAAATTTTGCGGATTGGTCAATCCGTTCGCGAGATATGGCAGTTTGGATGTAAGAAACGCTTGAGAAACTCAAAATTTTCGCAGTTCTGATGCTCGAACCGAATAACTAGGACGGCCTAGGGGAAAGGTACGCATACCGTTGTAATCGGGCGAGTTTCTACTTTCAGATGCAACAGAAATTTTGCGGATTGGTCAATCCGTTTGCGAGATATGGCAGTTTGGAGGTAAGAAACGGTTGAGAAACTCAAAATGTTCACAGTTATGATGCTCGAAACGAATAACTAGAACGGCCTAGGGGAAAAGTACGCATACAGTTGTAATCGGGCGAGTTTCTACTTTCAGATGCATCAGAAATTTTGCGGATTGGTCAATCCGTTCGCGAGATATGGCAGTTTGGAGGTAAGAAACGCTTGAGAAACTCAAAATTTTCGCAGTTCTGATGCTCGACAAGCATAACTAGAACGGCCTAGGGGAAAGGTACGCATACCGTTGTAATCGGGCGAGTTTCTACTTTCAGATGCTACAGAAATTTTGCGGATTGGTCAATCCGTTCGCGAGATATGGCAGTTTGGAGGTAAGAAACGCTTGAGAAACTCAAAATTTTCGCAGTTCTGATGCTCGAACCGAATAACTAGAACGGCCTAGGGGAAAGGTACGCATACCGTTGTAATCGGGCGAGTTTCTACTTTCAGATGCAACAGAAATTTTGCGGATTGGTCAATCCGTTTGCGAGATATGGCAGTTTGGAGGTAAGAAACGGTTGAGAAACTCAAAATGTTCACAGTTATGATGCTCGAAACGAATAACTAGAACGGCCTAGGGGAAAAGTACGCATACCGTTGTAATCGGGCGAGATTCTACTTTCAGATGCAACAGAAATTTTGCTGATTGGTCAATCCGTTCGCGAGATATGGCAGTTTGGAGGTAAGAAACGCTTGAGAAACTCAAAATTTTCGCAGTTCTGATGCTCGAAACGAATAACTGGCACGGCCTAGGGGAAAAGTACACATACCGTTGTAATCGGGCGAGTTTCTACTTTCAGATGCAACAGAAATTTTGCGGATTGGTCAATCCGTTCGCGAGATATGGCAGTTTGGAGGTAAGAAACGCTTGAGAAACTCAAAATTTTCGCAGTTCTGATGCTCGAAACGAATAACTGGCACGGCCTAGGGGAAAAGTACACATACCGTTGTAATCGGGCGAGTGTCTACTTTCAGATGCAACAGAAATTTTGCGGATTGGTCAATCCGTTCGCGAGATATGGCAGTTTGGAGGTAAGAAACGGTTGAGAAACTCAAAATGTTCACAGTTCTGATGCTCGAAACGAATAACTAGAACGGCCTAGGGGAAAGGTACGCATACCGTTGTAATCGGGCGAGTTTCTACTTTCAGATGCAACAGAAATTTTGCGGATTGGTCAATCCGTTTGCGAGATATGGCAGTTTGGAGGTAAGAAACGGTTGAGAAACTCAAAATGTTCACAGTTATGATGCTCGAAACGAATAACTAGAACGGCCTAGGGGAAAAGTACGCATACCGTTGTAATCGGGCGAGATTCTACTTTCAGATGCAACAGAAATTTTGCTGATTGGTCAATCCGTTCGCGAGATATGGCAGTTTGGAGGTAAGAAACGCTTGAGAAACTCAAAATTTTCGCAGTTCTGATGCTCGAAACGAATAACTGGCATGGCCTAGGGGAAAAGTACACATACCGTTGTAATCGGGCGAGTTTCTACTTTCAGATGCAACAGAAATTTTGCGGATTGGTCAATCCGTTCGCGAGATATGGCAGTTTGGAGGTAAGAAACGCTTGAGAAACTCAAAATTTTCGCAGTTCTGATGCTCGAAACGAATAACTGGCACGGCCTAGGGGAAAAGTACACATACCGTTGTAATCGGGCGAGTGTCTACTTTCAGATGCAACAGAAATTTTGCGGATTGGTCAATCCGTTCGCGAGATATGGCAGTTTGGAGGTAAGAAACGGTTGAGAAACTCAAAATGTTCACAGTTCTGATGCTCGAAACGAATAACTAGAACGGCCTAGGGGAAAAGTACTCATACCGTTGTGATCGGGCGAGTTTCTACTTTCAGATGCAACAGAAATTTTGCGGATTGGTCAATCCGTTCGCGAGATATGGCAGTTTGGAGGTAAGAAACGGTTGAGAAACTCAAAATGTTCACAGTTCTGATGCTCGAAACGAATAACTAGAACGGCCTAGGGGAAAGGTACGCATACCGTTGTAATCGGGCGAGTTTCTACTTTCAGATGCAACAGAAATTTTGCGGATTGGTCAATCCGTTTGCGAGATATGGCAGTTTGGAGGTAAGAAACGGTTGAGAAACTCAAAATGTTCACAGTTATGATGCTCGAAACGAATAACTAGAACGGCCTAGGGGAAAAGTACGCATACCGTTGTAATCGGGCGAGATTCTACTTTCAGATGCAACAGAAATTTTGCTGATTGGTCAATCCGTTCGCGAGATATGGCAGTTTGGAGGTAAGAAACGCTTGAGAAACTCAAAATTTTCGCAGTTCTGATGCTCGAAACGAATAACCAGAACGGCCTAGGGGAAAAGTACGCAAACCGTCGTAATCGGGCGAGTTTCTACTTTCAGATGCATCAGAAATTTTGCGGATTGGTCAATCCGTTCGCGAGATATGGCAGTTTGGAGGTAAGAAACGCTTGAGAAACTCGAAATTTTCGCAGTTCTGATGCTCGACAGGCATAACTAGAACGGCCTAGGGGAAAGGTACGCATACCGTTGTAATCGGGCGAGTTTCTACTTTCAGATGCTACAGAAATTTTGCGGATTGGTCAATCCGTTCGCGAGATATGGCAGTTTGGATGTAAGAAACGCTTGAGAAACTCAAAATTTTCGCAGTTCTGATGCTCGAACCGAATAACTAGGACGGCCTAGGGGAAAGGTACGCATACCGTTGTAATCGGGCGAGTTTCTACTTTCAGATGCAACAGAAATTTTGCGGATTGGTCAATCCGTTTGCGAGATATGGCAGTTTGGAGGTAAGAAACGGTTGAGAAACTCAAAATGTTCACAGTTATGATGCTCGAAACGAATAACTAGAACGGCCTAGGGGAAAAGTACGCATACCGTTGTAATCGGGCGAGTTTCTACTTTCAGATGCAACAGAAATTTTGCGGATTGGTCAATCCGTTCGCGAGATATGGCAGTTTGGAGGTAAGAAACGGTTGAGAAACTCAAAATTTTCGCAGTTCTGATGCTCGAATCGAATAACTAGAATGGCCTAGGGGAAAAGTACACATACCGTTGTAATCGGGCGAGTTTCTACTTTCAGATGCAACAGAAATTTTGCGGATTGGTCAATCCGTTCGCGAGATATGGCAGTTTGGAGGTAAGAAACGCTTGAGAAACTCAAAATTTTCGCAGTTCTGATGCTCGAAACGAATAACTGGCACGGCCTAGGGGAAAAGTACACATACCGTTGTAATCGGGCGAGTGTCTACTTTCAGATGCAACAGAAATTTTGCGGATTGGTCAATCCGTTCGCGAGATATGGCAGTTTGGAGGTAAGAAACGGTTGAGAAACTCAAAATGTTCACAGTTCTGATGCTCGAAACGAATAACTAGAACGGCCTAGGGGAAAAGTACTCATACCGTTGTGATCGGGCGAGTTTCTACTTTCAGATGCAACAGAAATTTTGCGGATTAGTCAATCCGTTCGCGAGATATGGCAGTTTGGAGGTAAGAAACGCTTGAGAAACTCAAAATTTTCGCAGTTCTGATGCTCGAAACGAATAACCAGAACGGCCTAGGGGAAAAGTACGCAAACCGTCGTAATCGGGCGAGTTTCTACTTTCAGATGCATCAGAAATTTTGCGGATTGGTCAATCCGTTCGCGACATATGGCAGTTTGGAGGTAAGAAACGCTTGAGAAACTCGAAATTTTCGCAGTTCTGATGCTCGACAGGCATAACTAGAACGGCCTAGGGGAAAGGTACGCATACCGTTGTAATCGGGCGAGTTTCTACTTTCAGATGCTACAGAAATTTTGCGGATTGGTCAATCCGTTCGCGAGATATGGCAGTTTGGATGTAAGAAACGCTTGAGAAACTCAAAATTTTCGCAGTTCTGATGCTCGAACCGAATAACTAGGACGGCCTAGGGGAAAGGTACGCATACCGTTGTAATCGGGCGAGTTTCTACTTTCAGATGCAACAGAAATTTTGCGGATTGGTCAATCCGTTTGCGAGATATGGCAGTTTGGAGGTAAGAAACGGTTGAGAAACTCAAAATGTTCACAGTTATGATGCTCGAAACGAATAACTAGAACGGCCTAGGGGAAAAGTACGCATACCGTTGTAATCGGGCGAGTTTCTACTTTCAGATGCAACAGAAATTTTGCGGATTGGTCAATCCGTTCGCGAGATATGGCAGTTTGGAGGTAAGAAACGCTTGAGAAACTCAAAATTTTCGCAGTTCTGATGCTCGAAACGAATAACCAGAACGGCCTAGGGGAAAAGTACGCAAACCGTCGTAATCGGGCGAGTTTCTACTTTCAGATGCAACAGAAATTTTGCGGATTGGTCAATCCGTTCGCGAGATATGGTAGTTTGTAAGTAAGAAACGCTTGAGAAACTCAAAATTTTCGCAGTTCTGGTGCTCGACAAGCATAACAAGAACGGCCTAGGGGAAAAGTACGCATACCGTTGTAATCGGGCGAGTTTCCACTTTCAGATGCAACAGAAATTTTGCGGATTGGTCAATCCGTTCGCGAGATATGGCAGTTTGGAGGTAAGAAACGGTTGAGAAACTCAAAATGTTCAGAGTTCTGATGCTCGAAACGAATAACTAGAACGGCCTAGGGGAAAAGTACGCATACCGTTGTAATCGGGCGAGTTTCTACTTTCAGATGCAACAGAAATTTTGCGGATTGGTCAATCCGTTTGCGAGATATGGCAGTTTGGAGGTAAGAAACGGTTGAGAAACTCAAAATGTTCACAGTTATGATGCTCGAAACGAATAACTAGAACGGCCTAGGGGAAAAGTACGCATACCGTTGTAATCGGGCGAGTTTCTACTTTCAGATGCAACAGAAATTTTGCGGATTGGTCAATCCGTTCGCGAGATATGGCAGTTTGGAGGTAAGAAACGGTTGAGAAACTCAAAATTTTCGCAGTTCTGATGCTCGAAACGAATAACCAGAACGGCCTAGGGGAAAAGTACGCAAACCGTCGTAATCGGGCGAGTTTCTACTTTCAGATGCATCAGAAATTTTGCGGATTGGTCAATCCGTTCGCGAGATATGGCAGTTTGGAGGTAAGAAACGCTTGAGAAACTCGAAATTTTCGCAGTTCTGATGCTCGACAGGCATAACTAGAACGGCCTAGGGGAAAGGTACGCATACCGTTGTAATCGGGCGAGTTTCTACTTTCAGATGCTACAGAAATTTTGCGGATTGGTCAATCCGTTCGCGAGATATGGCAGTTTGGATGTAAGAAACGCTTGAGAAACTCAAAATTTTCGCAGTTCTGATGCTCGAACCGAATAACTAGGACGGCCTAGGGGAAAGGTACGCATACCGTTGTAATCGGGCGAGTTTCTACTTTCAGATGCAACAGAAATTTTGCGGATTGGTCAATCCGTTTGCGAGATATGGCAGTTTGGAGGTAAGAAACGGTTGAGAAACTCAAAATGTTCACAGTTATGATGCTCGAAACGAATAACTAGAACGGCCTAGGGGAAAAGTACGCATACCGTTGTAATCGGGCGAGTTTCTACTTTCAGATGCAACAGAAATTTTGCGGATTGGTCAATCCGTTCGCGAGATATGGCAGTTTGGAGGTAAGAAACGGTTGAGAAACTCAAAATTTTCGCAGTTCTGATGCTCGAATCGAATAACTAGAATGGCCTAGGGGAAAAGTACACATACCGTTGTAATCGGGCGAGTTTCTACTTTCAGATGCAACAGAAATTTTGCGGATTGGTCAATCCGTTCGCGAGATATGGCAGTTTGGAGGTAAGAAACGCTTGAGAAACTCAAAATTTTCGCAGTTCTGATGCTCGAAACGAATAACTGGCACGGCCTAGGGGAAAAGTACACATACCGTTGTAATCGGGCGAGTGTCTACTTTCAGATGCAACAGAAATTTTGCGGATTGGTCAATCCGTTCGCGAGATATGGCAGTTTGGAGGTAAGAAACGGTTGAGAAACTCAAAATGTTCACAGTTCTGATGCTCGAAACGAATAACTAGAACGGCCTAGGGGAAAAGTACTCATACCGTTGTGATCGGGCGAGTTTCTACTTTCAGATGCAACAGAAATTTTGCGGATTAGTCAATCCGTTCGCGAGATATGGCAGTTTGGAGGTAAGAAACGCTTGAGAAACTCAAAATTTTCGCAGTTCTGATGCTCGAAACGAATAACCAGAACGGCCTAGGGGAAAAGTACGCAAACCGTCGTAATCGGGCGAGTTTCTACTTTCAGATGCATCAGAAATTTTGCGGATTGGTCAATCCGTTCGCGAGATATGGCAGTTTGGAGGTAAGAAACGCTTGAGAAACTCGAAATTTTCGCAGTTCTGATGCTCGACAGGCATAACTAGAACGGCCTAGGGGAAAGGTACGCATACCGTTGTAATCGGGCGAGTTTCTACTTTCAGATGCTACAGAAATTTTGCGGATTGGTCAATCCGTTCGCGAGATATGGCAGTTTGGATGTAAGAAACGCTTGAGAAACTCAAAATTTTCGCAGTTCTGATGCTCGAACCGAATAACTAGGACGGCCTAGGGGAAAGGTACGCATACCGTTGTAATCGGGCGAGTTTCTACTTTCAGATGCAACAGAAATTTTGCGGATTGGTCAATCCGTTTGCGAGATATGGCAGTTTGGAGGTAAGAAACGGTTGAGAAACTCAAAATGTTCACAGTTATGATGCTCGAAACGAATAACTAGAACGGCCTAGGGGAAAAGTACGCATACCGTTGTAATCGGGCGAGTTTCTACTTTCAGATGCAACAGACATTTTGCGGATTGGTCAATCCGTTCGCGAGATATGGCAGTTTGGAGGTAAGAAACGCTTGAGAAACTCAAAATTTTCGCAGTTCTGATGCTCGAAACGAATAACCAGAACGGCCTAGGGGAAAAGTACGCAAACCGTCGTAATCGGGCGAGTTTCTACTTTCAGATGCAACAGAAATTTTGCGGATTGGTCAATCCGTTCGCGAGATATGGTAGTTTGTAAGTAAGAAACGCTTGAGAAACTCAAAATTTTCGCAGTTCTGGTGCTCGACAAGCATAACAAGAACGGCCTAGGGGAAAAGTACGCATACCGTTGTAATCGGGCGAGTTTCCACTTTCAGATGCAACAGAAATTTTGCGGATTGGTCAATCCGTTCGCGAGATATGGCAGTTTGGAGGTAAGAAACGGTTGAGAAACTCAAAATGTTCAGAGTTCTGATGCTCGAAACGAATAACTAGAACGGCCTAGGGGAAAAGTACGCATACCGTTGTAATCGGGCGAGTTTCTACTTTCAGATGCAACAGAAATTTTGCGGATTGGTCAATCCGTTTGCGAGATATGGCAGTTTGGAGGTAAGAAACGGTTGAGAAACTCAAAATGTTCACAGTTATGATGCTCGAAACGAATAACTAGAACGGCCTAGGGGAAAAGTACGCATACCGTTGTAATCGGGCGAGTTTCTACTTTCAGATGCAACAGAAATTTTGCGGATTGGTCAATCCGTTCGCGAGATATGGCAGTTTGGAGGTAAGAAACGGTTGAGAAACTCAAAATTTTCGCAGTTCTGATGCTCGAAACGAATAACCAGAACGGCCTAGGGGAAAAGTACGCAAACCGTCGTAATCGGGCGAGTTTCTACTTTCAGATGCATCAGAAATTTTGCGGATTGGTCAATCCGTTCGCGAGATATGGCAGTTTGGAGGTAAGAAACGCTTGAGAAACTCGAAATTTTCGCAGTTCTGATGCTCGACAGGCATAACTAGAACGGCCTAGGGGAAAGGTACGCATACCGTTGTAATCGGGCGAGTTTCTACTTTCAGATGCTACAGAAATTTTGCGGATTGGTCAATCCGTTCGCGAGATATGGCAGTTTGGATGTAAGAAACGCTTGAGAAACTCAAAATTTTCGCAGTTCTGATGCTCGAACCGAATAACTAGGACGGCCTAGGGGAAAGGTACGCATACCGTTGTAATCGGGCGAGTTTCTACTTTCAGATGCAACAGAAATTTTGCGGATTGGTCAATCCGTTTGCGAGATATGGCAGTTTGGAGGTAAGAAACGGTTGAGAAACTCAAAATGTTCACAGTTATGATGCTCGAAACGAATAACTAGAACGGCCTAGGGGAAAAGTACGCATACCGTTGTAATCGGGCGAGTTTCTACTTTCAGATGCAACAGAAATTTTGCGGATTGGTCAATCCGTTCGCGAGATATGGCAGTTTGGAGGTAAGAAACGGTTGAGAAACTCAAAATTTTCGCAGTTCTGATGCTCGAATCGAATAACTAGAATGGCCTAGGGGAAAAGTACACATACCGTTGTAATCGGGCGAGTTTCTACTTTCAGATGCAACAGAAATTTTGCGGATTGGTCAATCCGTTCGCGAGATATGGCAGTTTGGAGGTAAGAAACGCTTGAGAAACTCAAAATTTTCGCAGTTCTGATGCTCGAAACGAATAACTGGCACGGCCTAGGGGAAAAGTACACATACCGTTGTAATCGGGCGAGTGTCTACTTTCAGATGCAACAGAAATTTTGCGGATTGGTCAATCCGTTCGCGAGATATGGCAGTTTGGAGGTAAGAAACGGTTGAGAAACTCAAAATGTTCACAGTTCTGATGCTCGAAACGAATAACTAGAACGGCCTAGGGGAAAAGTACTCATACCGTTGTGATCGGGCGAGTTTCTACTTTCAGATGCAACAGAAATTTTGCGGATTAGTCAATCCGTTCGCGAGATATGGCAGTTTGGAGGTAAGAAACGCTTGAGAAACTCAAAATTTTCGCAGTTCTGATGCTCGAAACGAATAACCAGAACGGCCTAGGGGAAAAGTACGCAAACCGTCGTAATCGGGCGAGTTTCTACTTTCAGATGCATCAGAAATTTTGCGGATTGGTCAATCCGTTCGCGAGATATGGCAGTTTGGAGGTAAGAAACGCTTGAGAAACTCGAAATTTTCGCAGTTCTGATGCTCGACAGGCATAACTAGAACGGCCTAGGGGAAAGGTACGCATACCGTTGTAATCGGGCGAGTTTCTACTTTCAGATGCTACAGAAATTTTGCGGATTGGTCAATCCGTTCGCGAGATATGGCAGTTTGGATGTAAGAAACGCTTGAGAAACTCAAAATTTTCGCAGTTCTGATGCTCGAACCGAATAACTAGGACGGCCTAGGGGAAAGGTACGCATACCGTTGTAATCGGGCGAGTTTCTACTTTCAGATGCAACAGAAATTTTGCGGATTGGTCAATCCGTTTGCGAGATATGGCAGTTTGGAGGTAAGAAACGGTTGAGAAACTCAAAATGTTCACAGTTATGATGCTCGAAACGAATAACTAGAACGGCCTAGGGGAAAAGTACGCATACCGTTGTAATCGGGCGAGTTTCTACTTTCAGATGCAACAGACATTTTGCGGATTGGTCAATCCGTTCGCGAGATATGGCAGTTTGGAGGTAAGAAACGCTTGAGAAACTCAAAATTTTCGCAGTTCTGATGCTCGAAACGAATAACCAGAACGGCCTAGGGGAAAAGTACGCAAACCGTCGTAATCGGGCGAGTTTCTACTTTCAGATGCAACAGAAATTTTGCGGATTGGTCAATCCGTTCGCGAGATATGGTAGTTTGTAAGTAAGAAACGCTTGAGAAACTCAAAATTTTCGCAGTTCTGGTGCTCGACAAGCATAACAAGAACGGCCTAGGGGAAAAGTACGCATACCGTTGTAATCGGGCGAGTTTCCACTTTCAGATGCAACAGAAATTTTGCGGATTGGTCAATCCGTTCGCGAGATATGGCAGTTTGGAGGTAAGAAACGGTTGAGAAACTCAAAATGTTCAGAGTTCTGATGCTCGAAACGAATAACTAGAACGGCCTAGGGGAAAAGTACACATACCGTTGTAATCGGGCGAGTTTCTACTTTCAGATGCAACAGAAATTTTGCGGATTGGTCAATCCGTTCGCGAGATATGGCAGTTTGGAGGTAAGAAACGCTTGAGAAACTCAAAATTTTCGCAGTTCTGATGCTCGAAACGAATAACTGGCACGGCCTAGGGGAAAAGTACACATACCGTTGTAATCGGGCGAGTGTCTACTTTCAGATGCAACAGAAATTTTGCGGATTGGTCAATCCGTTCGCGAGATATGGCAGTTTGGAGGTAAGAAACGGTTGAGAAACTCAAAATGTTCACAGTTCTGATGCTCGAAACGAATAACTAGAACGGCCTAGGGGAAAAGTACTCATACCGTTGTGATCGGGCGAGTTTCTACTTTCAGATGCAACAGAAATTTTGCGGATTAGTCAATCCGTTCGCGAGATATGGCAGTTTGGAGGTAAGAAACGCTTGAGAAACTCAAAATTTTCGCAGTTCTGATGCTCGAAACGAATAACCAGAACGGCCTAGGGGAAAAGTACGCAAACCGTCGTAATCGGGCGAGTTTCTACTTTCAGATGCATCAGAAATTTTGCGGATTGGTCAATCCGTTCGCGAGATATGGCAGTTTGGAGGTAAGAAACGCTTGAGAAACTCGAAATTTTCGCAGTTCTGATGCTCGACAAGCATAACTAGAACGGCCTAGGGGAAAGGTACGCATACCGTTGTAATCGGGCGAGTTTCTACTTTCAGATGCTACAGAAATTTTGCGGATTGGTCAATCCGTTCGCGAGATATGGCAGTTTGGATGTAAGAAACGCTTGAGAAACTCAAAATTTTCGCAGTTCTGATGCTCGAACCGAATAACTAGGACGGCCTAGGGGAAAGGTACGCATACCGTTGTAATCGGGCGAGTTTCTACTTTCAGATGCAACAGAAATTTTGCGGATTGGTCAATCCGTTTGCGAGATATGGCAGTTTGGAGGTAAGAAACGGTTGAGAAACTCAAAATGTTCACAGTTATGATGCTCGAAACGAATAACTAGAACGGCCTAGGGGAAAAGTACGCATACCGTTGTAATCGGGCGAGTTTCTACTTTCAGATGCAACAGTCATTTTGCGGATTGGTCAATCCGTTCGCGAGATATGGCAGTTTGGAGGTAAGAAACGCTTGAGAAACTCAAAATTTTCGCAGTTCTGATGCTCGAAACGAATAACTGGCACGGCCTAGGGGAAAAGCACACATACCGTTGTAATCGGGCGAGTTTCTACTTTCAGATGCAACAGAAATTTTGCGGATTGGTCAATCCGTTCGCGAGATATGGTAGTTTGTAAGTAAGAAACGCTTGAGAAACTCAAAATTTTCGCAGTTCTGGTGCTCGACAAGCATAACAAGAACGGCCTAGGGGAAAAGTACGCATACCGTTGTAATCGGGCGAGTTTCCACTTTCAGATGCAACAGAAATTTTGCGGATTGGTCAATCCGTTTGCGAGATATGGCAGTTTGGAGGTAAGAAACGGTTGAGAAACTCAAAATGTTCAGAGTTCTGATGCTCGAAACGAATAACTAGAACGGCCTACAGGAAAAGTACGCATACCGTTGTAATCGGGCGGGTTTCTGCTTTCAGATGCAACAGAAATTTTGCGGATTGGTCAATCCGTTCGCGAGATATGGCAGTTTGGAGGTAAGAAACGGTTGAGAAACTCAAAATGTTCAGAGTTCTGATGCTCGAAACGAATAACTAGAACGGCCTAGGGGAAAAGTACTCATACCGTTGTGATCGGGCGAGTTTCTACTTTCAGATGCAACAGAAATTTTGCGGATTAGTCAATCCGTTCGCGAGATATGGCAGTTTGGAGGTAAAAAACGGTTGAGAAACTCAAAATTTTCACGGTTCTGATGCTCGAAACGAATAACTAGAACGGCCTAGGGGAAAAGTACTCATACCGTTGTAATCGGGCGTGTTTCAACTTTCAGATGCAACAGAAATTTTGCGGATTGGTCAATCCGTTCGCGAGATATGGTAGTTTGTAAGTAAGAAACGCTTGAGAAACTCAAAATTTTCGCAGTTCTGATGCTCGAACCGAATAACTAGGACGGCCTAGGGGAAAGGTACGCATACCGTTGTAATCGGGCGAGTTTCTACTTTCAGATGCAACAGAAATTTTGCGGATTGGTCAATCCGTTTGCGAGATATGGCAGTTTGGAGGTAAGAAACGGTTGAGAAACTCAAAATGTTCAGAGTTCTGATGCTCGAAACGAATAACTAGAACGGCCTAGGTGAAAAGTACTCATACCGTTGTGATCGGGCGAGTTTCTACTTTCAGATGCAACAGAAATTTTGCGGATTAGTCAATCCGTTCGCGAGATATGGCAGTTTGGAGGTAAAAAACGCTTGAGAAACTCAAAATTTTCGCTGTTCTGATGCTGGAACCGAATAACTAGAACGGCCTAGGGGAAAAGTACGCACACCGTTGTAATCGGGCGAGTTTCTACTTTCAGATGCAACAGAAATTTTGCGGATTGGTCAATCCGTTCGCGAGATATGGCAGTTTGGAGGTAAGAAACGGTTGAGAAACTCAAAATTTTCACGGTTCTGATGCTCGAAACGAATAACTAGAACGGCCTAGGGGAAAAGTACTCATACCGTTGTAATCGGGCGTGTTTCAACTTTCAGATGCAACAGAAATTTTGCGGATTGGTCAATCCGTTCGCGAGATATGGCAGTTTGGAGGTAAGAAACGGTTGAGAAACTCAAAATTTTCACAGTTCTGATGCTCGAAACGAATAACTAGAACGGCCTAGGGGAAAAGCACGCATACAGTTGTAATCGGGCGAGTTTCTACTTTCAGATGCAACATAAATTTTGCGGATTGGTCAATCCGTTCGCAAGATATGGCAGTTTGGAGGTAAGAAACGCTTGAGAAACTAAAAATTTTCGCAGTTCTGATGCTCGAAACGAATAACTAGAACGGCCTACAGGAAAAGTACGCATACCGTTGTAATCGGGCGGGTTTCTGCTTTCAGATGCAACAGAAATTTTGCGGATTGGTCAATCCGTTCGCGAGATATGGCAGTTTGGAGGTAAGACACGCTTGAGAAACTCAAAATTTTCGCAGTTCTGATGCTCGAACCGAATAACTAGAACGGCCTAGGGGAAAAGTACTCATACCGTTGTGATCGGGCGAGTTTCTACTTTCAGATGCAACAGAAATTTTGCGGATTAGTCAATCCGTTCGCGAGATATGGCAGTTTGGAGGTAAGAAACGCTTGAGAAACTCAAAATTTTCGCAGTTCTGATGCTCGAAACGAATAACCAGAACGGCCTAGGGGAAAAGTACGCAAACCGTCGTAATCGGGCGAGTTTCTACTTTCAGATGCATCAGAAATTTTGCGGATTGGTCAATCCGTTCGCGAGATATGGCAGTTTGGAGGTAAGAAACGCTTGAGAAACTCGAAATTTTCGCAGTTCTGATGCTCGACAGGCATAACTAGAACGGCCTAGGGGAAAGGTACGCATACCGTTGTAATCGGGCGAGTTTCTACTTTCAGATGCTACAGAAATTTTGCGGATTGGTCAATCCGTTCGCGAGATATGGCAGTTTGGATGTAAGAAACGCTTGAGAAACTCAAAATTTTCGCAGTTCTGATGCTCGAACCGAATAACTAGGACGGCCTAGGGGAAAGGTACGCATACCGTTGTAATCGGGCGAGTTTCTACTTTCAGATGCAACAGAAATTTTGCGGATTGGTCAATCCGTTTGCGAGATATGGCAGTTTGGAGGTAAGAAACGGTTGAGAAACTCAAAATGTTCACAGTTATGATGCTCGAAACGAATAACTAGAACGGCCTAGGGGAAAAGTACGCATACCGTTGTAATCGGGCGAGTTTCTACTTTCAGATGCAACAGAAATTTTGCGGATTGGTCAATCCGTTCGCGAGATATGGCAGTTTGGAGGTAAGAAACGGTTGAGAAACTCAAAATTTTCGCAGTTCTGATGCTCGAAACGAATAACCAGAACGGCCTAGGGGAAAAGTACGCAAACCGTCGTAATCGGGCGAGTTTCTACTTTCAGATGCATCAGAAATTTTGCGGATTGGTCAATCCGTTCGCGAGATATGGCAGTTTGGAGGTAAGAAACGCTTGAGAAACTCGAAATTTTCGCAGTTCTGATGCTCGACAGGCATAACTAGAACGGCCTAGGGGAAAGGTACGCATACCGTTGTAATCGGGCGAGTTTCTACTTTCAGATGCTACAGAAATTTTGCGGATTGGTCAATCCGTTCGCGAGATATGGCAGTTTGGATGTAAGAAACGCTTGAGAAACTCAAAATTTTCGCAGTTCTGATGCTCGAACCGAATAACTAGGACGGCCTAGGGGAAAGGTACGCATACCGTTGTAATCGGGCGAGTTTCTACTTTCAGATGCAACAGAAATTTTGCGGATTGGTCAATCCGTTTGCGAGATATGGCAGTTTGGAGGTAAGAAACGGTTGAGAAACTCAAAATGTTCACAGTTATGATGCTCGAAACGAATAACTGGCACGGCCTAGGGGAAAAGTACACATACCGTTGTAATCGGGCGAGTGTCTACTTTCAGATGCAACAGAAATTTTGCGGATTGGTCAATCCGTTCGCGAGATATGGCAGTTTGGAGGTAAGAAACGGTTGAGAAACTCAAAATGTTCACAGTTCTGATGCTCGAAACGAATAACTAGAACGGCCTAGGGGAAAAGTACTCATACCGTTGTGATCGGGCGAGTTTCTACTTTCAGATGCAACAGAAATTTTGCGGATTAGTCAATCCGTTCGCGAGATATGGCAGTTTGGAGGTAAGAAACGCTTGAGAAACTCAAAATTTTCGCAGTTCTGATGCTCGAAACGAATAACCAGAACGGCCTAGGGGAAAAGTACGCAAACCGTCGTAATCGGGCGAGTTTCTACTTTCAGATGCATCAGAAATTTTGCGGATTGGTCAATCCGTTCGCGAGATATGGCAGTTTGGAGGTAAGAAACGCTTGAGAAACTCGAAATTTTCGCAGTTCTGATGCTCGACAAGCATAACTAGAACGGCCTAGGGGAAAGGTACGCATACCGTTGTAATCGGGCGAGTTTCTACTTTCAGATGCTACAGAAATTTTGCGGATTGGTCAATCCGTTCGCGAGATATGGCAGTTTGGATGTAAGAAACGCTTGAGAAACTCAAAATTTTCGCAGTTCTGATGCTCGAACCGAATAACTAGGACGGCCTAGGGGAAAGGTACGCATACCGTTGTAATCGGGCGAGTTTCTACTTTCAGATGCAACAGAAATTTTGCGGATTGGTCAATCCGTTTGCGAGATATGGCAGTTTGGAGGTAAGAAACGGTTGAGAAACTCAAAATGTTCACAGTTATGATGCTCGAAACGAATAACTAGAACGGCCTAGGGGAAAAGTACGCATACCGTTGTAATCGGGCGAGTTTCTACTTTCAGATGCAACAGTCATTTTGCGGATTGGTCAATCCGTTCGCGAGATATGGCAGTTTGGAGGTAAGAAACGCTTGAGAAACTCAAAATTTTCGCAGTTCTGATGCTCGAAACGAATAACTGGCACGGCCTAGGGGAAAAGCACACATACCGTTGTAATCGGGCGAGTTTCTACTTTCAGATGCAACAGAAATTTTGCGGATTGGTCAATCCGTTTGCGAGATATGGCAGTTTGGAGGTAAGAAACGGTTGAGAAACTCAAAATGTTCACAGTTATGATGCTCGAAACGAATAACTGGCACGGCCTAGGGGAAAAGTACACATACCGTTGTAATCGGGCGAGTGTCTACTTTCAGATGCAACAGAAATTTTGCGGATTGGTCAATCCGTTCGCGAGATATGGCAGTTTGGAGGTAAGAAACGGTTGAGAAACTCAAAATGTTCACAGTTCTGATGCTCGAAACGAATAACTAGAACGGCCTAGGGGAAAAGTACTCATACCGTTGTGATCGGGCGAGTTTCTACTTTCAGATGCAACAGAAATTTTGCGGATTAGTCAATCCGTTCGCGAGATATGGCAGTTTGGAGGTAAGAAACGCTTGAGAAACTCAAAATTTTCGCAGTTCTGATGCTCGAAACGAATAACCAGAACGGCCTAGGGGAAAAGTACGCAAACCGTCGTAATCGGGCGAGTTTCTACTTTCAGATGCATCAGAAATTTTGCGGATTGGTCAATCCGTTCGCGAGATATGGCAGTTTGGAGGTAAGAAACGCTTGAGAAACTCGAAATTTTCGCAGTTCTGATGCTCGACAAGCATAACTAGAACGGCCTAGGGGAAAGGTACGCATACCGTTGTAATCGGGCGAGTTTCTACTTTCAGATGCTACAGAAATTTTGCGGATTGGTCAATCCGTTCGCGAGATATGGCAGTTTGGATGTAAGAAACGCTTGAGAAACTCAAAATTTTCGCAGTTCTGATGCTCGAACCGAATAACTAGGACGGCCTAGGGGAAAGGTACGCATACCGTTGTAATCGGGCGAGTTTCTACTTTCAGATGCAACAGAAATTTTGCGGATTGGTCAATCCGTTTGCGAGATATGGCAGTTTGGAGGTAAGAAACGGTTGAGAAACTCAAAATGTTCACAGTTATGATGCTCGAAACGAATAACTAGAACGGCCTAGGGGAAAAGTACGCATACCGTTGTAATCGGGCGAGTTTCTACTTTCAGATGCAACAGTCATTTTGCGGATTGGTCAATCCGTTCGCGAGATATGGCAGTTTGGAGGTAAGAAACGCTTGAGAAACTCAAAATTTTCGCAGTTCTGATGCTCGAAACGAATAACTGGCACGGCCTAGGGGAAAAGCACACATACCGTTGTAATCGGGCGAGTTTCTACTTTCAGATGCAACAGAAATTTTGCGGATTGGTCAATCCGTTCGCGAGATATGGTAGTTTGTAAGTAAGAAACGCTTGAGAAACTCAAAATTTTCGCAGTTCTGGTGCTCGACAAGCATAACAAGAACGGCCTAGGGGAAAAGTACGCATACCGTTGTAATCGGGCGAGTTTCCACTTTCAGATGCAACAGAAATTTTGCGGATTGGTCAATCCGTTTGCGAGATATGGCAGTTTGGAGGTAAGAAACGGTTGAGAAACTCAAAATGTTCAGAGTTCTGATGCTCGAAACGAATAACTAGAACGGCCTACAGGAAAAGTACGCATACCGTTGTAATCGGGCGGGTTTCTGCTTTCAGATGCAACAGAAATTTTGCGGATTGGTCAATCCGTTCGCGAGATATGGCAGTTTGGAGGTAAGAAACGGTTGAGAAACTCAAAATGTTCAGAGTTCTGATGCTCGAAACGAATAACTAGAACGGCCTAGGGGAAAAGTACTCATACCGTTGTGATCGGGCGAGTTTCTACTTTCAGATGCAACAGAAATTTTGCGGATTAGTCAATCCGTTCGCGAGATATGGCAGTTTGGAGGTAAAAAACGGTTGAGAAACTCAAAATTTTCACGGTTCTGATGCTCGAAACGAATAACTAGAACGGCCTAGGGGAAAAGTACTCATACCGTTGTAATCGGGCGTGTTTCAACTTTCAGATGCAACAGAAATTTTGCGGATTGGTCAATCCGTTCGCGAGATATGGTAGTTTGTAAGTAAGAAACGCTTGAGAAACTCAAAATTTTCGCAGTTCTGATGCTCGAACCGAATAACTAGGACGGCCTAGGGGAAAGGTACGCATACCGTTGTAATCGGGCGAGTTTCTACTTTCAGATGCAACAGAAATTTTGCGGATTGGTCAATCCGTTTGCGAGATATGGCAGTTTGGAGGTAAGAAACGGTTGAGAAACTCAAAATGTTCAGAGTTCTGATGCTCGAAACGAATAACTAGAACGGCCTAGGTGAAAAGTACTCATACCGTTGTGATCGGGCGAGTTTCTACTTTCAGATGCAACAGAAATTTTGCGGATTAGTCAATCCGTTCGCGAGATATGGCAGTTTGGAGGTAAAAAACGCTTGAGAAACTCAAAATTTTCGCTGTTCTGATGCTGGAACCGAATAACTAGAACGGCCTAGGGGAAAAGTACGCACACCGTTGTAATCGGGCGAGTTTCTACTTTCAGATGCAACAGAAATTTTGCGGATTGGTCAATCCGTTCGCGAGATATGGCAGTTTGGAGGTAAGAAACGGTTGAGAAACTCAAAATTTTCACGGTTCTGATGCTCGAAACGAATAACTAGAACGGCCTAGGGGAAAAGTACTCATACCGTTGTAATCGGGCGTGTTTCAACTTTCAGATGCAACAGAAATTTTGCGGATTGGTCAATCCGTTCGCGAGATATGGCAGTTTGGAGGTAAGAAACGGTTGAGAAACTCAAAATTTTCACAGTTCTGATGCTCGAAACGAATAACTAGAACGGCCTAGGGGAAAAGCACGCATACAGTTGTAATCGGGCGAGTTTCTACTTTCAGATGCAACATAAATTTTGCGGATTGGTCAATCCGTTCGCAAGATATGGCAGTTTGGAGGTAAGAAACGCTTGAGAAACTAAAAATTTTCGCAGTTCTGATGCTCGAAACGAATAACTAGAACGGCCTACAGGAAAAGTACGCATACCGTTGTAATCGGGCGGGTTTCTGCTTTCAGATGCAACAGAAATTTTGCGGATTGGTCAATCCGTTCGCGAGATATGGCAGTTTGGAGGTAAGACACGCTTGAGAAACTCAAAATTTTCGCAGTTCTGATGCTCGAACCGAATAACTAGAACGGCCCAGGGGAAAAGTACGCATACAGTTGTAATCGGGCGTGTTTCAACTTTCAGATGCAACAGAAATTTTGCGGATTGGTCAATCCGTTCGCGAGGTATGGCAGTTTGGAAGTAAGAAACGCTTGAGAAACTCAAAATTTTCGCAGTTCTGATGCTCGAAACGAATAACCAGAACGGCCTAGGGGAAAACTACGCATACCGTTGTAATCGGGCGAGTTTCTACTTTCAGATGCAACAGACACTTTGCGGATTGGTCAATCCGTTCGCGAGATATGGCAGTTTGGAGGTAAGAAACGCTAGAGAAACTCAAAATTTTCGCAGTTCTGATGCTCGAACCGAATAACTAGAACGGCCTAGGGGAAAAGTACGCATACAGTTGTAATCGGGCGAGTTTCTACTTTCAGATGCATCAGAAATTTTGCGGATTGGTCAATCCGTTCGCGAGATATGGCAGTTTGGAGGTAAGAAACGCTTGAGAAACTCAAAATTTTCGCAGTTCTGATGCTCGACAAGCGTAACTAGAACGGCCTAGGGGAAAGGTACGCATACCGTTGTAATCGGGCGAGTTTCTACTTTCAGATGCTACAGAAATTTTGCGGATTGGTCAATCCGTTTGCGAGATATGGCAGTTTGGAGGTAAGAAACGGTTGAGAAACTCAAAATGTTCACAGTTATGATGCTCGAAACGAATAACTAGAACGGCCTAGGGGAAAAGTACGCATACCGTTGTAATCGGGCGAGTTTCTACTTTCAGATGCAACAGAAATTTTGCGGATTGGTCAATCCGTTCGCGAGATATGGTAGTTTGGATGTAAGAAACGCTTGAGAAACTCAAAATTTTCCCAGTTCTGATGCTCGAAACGAATAACTGGCACGGCCTAGGGGAAAAGTACACATACCGTTGTAATCGGGCGAGTTTCTACTTTCAGATGCAACAGAAATTTTGCGGATTGGTCAATCCGTTCGCGAGATATGGCAGTTTGGAGGTAAGAAACGGTTGAGAAACTCAAAATGTTCACAGTTCTGATGCTCGAAACGTATAACTAGAACGGCCTAGGGGAAAAGTACTCATACCGTTGTGATCGGGCGAGTTTCTACTTTCAGATGCAACAGAAATTTTGCGGATTAGTCAATCCGTTCGCGAGATATGGCAGTTTGGAGGTAAGAGACGCTTGAGAAACTCAAAATTTTCGCTGTTCTGATGCTCGAACCGAATAACTAGGACGGCCTAGGGGAAAAGTACTCATACCGTTGTAATCGGGCGTGTTTCTACTTTCAGATGCAACAGAAATTTTGCGGATTGGTCAATCCGTTCGCGAGATATGGCAGTTTGGAGGTAAGAAACGGTTGAGAAACTCAAAATTTTCACAGTTCTGATGCTCGAAACGAATAACTAGAACGGCCTAGGGGAAAAGCACGCATACAGTTGTAATCGGGCGAGTTTCTACTTTCAGATGCAACATAAATTTTGCGGATTGGTCAATCCGTTCGCGAGATATGGCAGTTTGGATGTAAGAAACGCTTGAGAAACTAAAAATTTTCGCAGTTCTGTTGCTCGAAACGAATAACTAGAACGGCCTACAGGAAAAGTACGCATACCGTTGTAATCGGGCGGGTTTCTGCTTTCAGATGCAACAGAAATTTTGCGGATTGGTCAATCCGTTCGCGAGATATGGCAGTTTGGAGGTAAGAAACGCTTGAGAAACTCAAAATTTTCGCAGCTCTGATGCTCGAAACGAATAACTGGCACGGCCTAAGGGAAAAGTACACATACCGTTGTAATCGGGCGACTTTCTACTTTCAGATGCAACAGAAATTTTGCGGATTGGTCAGTCCGTTCGCGAGATATGGTAGTTTGTAAGTAAGAAACCCTTTAGAAACTCAAAATTTTCGCAGTTCTGATGCTCGAATCGAATAACTAGAACGGCCTAAGGGAAAAGTACACATACCGTTGTAATCGGGCGAGTTTCTACTTTCAGATGCAACAGAAATTTTGCGGATTGGTTAATCCTTTCGCGAGATATGGCAGTTTGGAGGTTAGAAACGCTTGAGAAACTCAAAATTTTCGCAGTTCTGATGCTCGAAACGAATAACCAGAACGGCCTAGGGGAAAAGTACGCATAGCGTCGTAATCGGGGGAGTTTCTACTTTCAGATGCAACAGAAATTTTGCGGATTGATCAATCCGTTCGCGAGAAATGGCAGTTTGGAGGTAAGAAACGGTTGAGAAACTCAAAATTTTCGCAGTTCTGATGCTCGAAACGAATAACCAGAACGGCCTAGGGGAAAAGTACACATACCGTTGTAATCGGGCGAGTTTCTACTTTCAGATGCAACAGAAATTTTGCGGATTGGTTAATCCTTTCGCGAGATATGGCAGTTTGGAAGTTAGAAACGCTTGAGAAACTCAAAATTTTCGTAGTTCTGATGCTCGAAACGAATAACCAGAACGGCCTAGGGGAAAAGTACGCATAGCGTCGTAATCGGGCGAGTTTCTACTTTCAGATGCAACAGAAATTTTGCGGATTGGTCAATCCGTTCGCGAGATATGGGATTTTGGAGGTAAGAAACGGTTGAGAAACTCAAAATTTTCGCAGTTCTGATGCTCGAAACGAATAACTGGAACGGCCTAGAGGAAAAGTACACATACCGTTGTAATCGGGCGAGTTTCTACTTTCAGATGCAACAGACACTTTGCGGATTGGTCAATCCGTTCGCGAGATGTGGCAGTTTGTAAGTAAGAAACGCTTGAGAAACTCAAAATTTTCCCAGTTCTGATGCTCGAAACGAATAACTAGAACGGCCTAGGGGAAAAGTACGCATACCGTTGTAATCGGGCGAGTTTCAACTTTCAGATGCAACAGAAATTTTGCGGATTGGTCAATCCGTTCGCGAGATATGGCAGTTTGGAGGTAAGAAACGGTTGAGAAACTCAAAATTTTCACGGTTCTGATGCTCGAAACGAATAACTAGAACGGCCTAGGGGAAAAGTACTCATACCGTTGTAATCGGGCGTGTTTCAACTTTCAGATGCAACAGAAATTTTGCGGATTGGTCAATCCGTTCGCGAGATATGGCAGTTTGGAGGTAAGAAACGGTTGAGAAACTCAAAATTTTCACGGTTCTGATGCTCGAAACGAATAACTAGAACGGCCTAGGGGAAAAGTACTCATACCGTTGTAATCGGGCGTGTTTCAACTTTCAGATGCAACAGAAATTTTGCGGACTGGTCAATCCGTTCGCGAGATATGGCAGTTTGGAGGTAAGAAACGGTTGAGAAACATAAAATTTTCACAGTGCTGATGCTCGAAAAGAATAACTAGAACGGCCTAGGGGAAAAGTACGCATACAGCTGTAATCGGGCGAGTTTCTACTTTCAGATGCAACAGAAATTTTGCGGATTGGTCAATCCGTTCGCGAGATGTGGCAGTTTGTAAGTAAGAAACACTTGAGAAACTCAAAATTTTCGCAGTTCTGATGCTCGAAACGAATAACTGGCACGGCCTAGGGGAAAAGTACACATACCGTTTTAATCGGGCGAGTTTCTACTTTCAGATGCAACAGAAATTTTGCGGATTGGTCAATCCGTTCGCGAGATATGGCAGATTGGATGTAAGAAACGCTTGAGAAACTCAAAATTTTCGCAGTTCTGATGCTCGGAACGAATAACCAGAACAGCCTAGGGGAAAAGTACGCATAGCGTCGTAATCGGGCGAGTTTCTACTTTTAGATGCAACAGAAATTTTGCGGATTGGTCAATCCGTTCGCGAGATGTGGCAGTTTGTAAGTAAGAAACGCTTGAGAAACTCAAAATTTTCCCAGTTCTGATGCTCGAAACGAATAACTAGAACGGCCTAGGGGAAAAGTACGCATAACGTTGTAATCGGGCGAGTTTCAACTTTCAGATGCAACAGAAATTTTGCGGATTGGTCAATCCGTTCGCGAGATATGGCAGTTTGGAGGTAAGAAACGGTTGAGAAACCCAAAATTTTCACGGTTCTGATGCTCGAAACGAATAACTAGAACGGCCTAGGGGAAAAGTACTCATACCGTTGTAATCGGGCGTGTTTCAACTTTCAGATGCAACAGAAATTTTGCGGATTGGTCAATCCGTTCGCGAGATATGGCAGTTTGGAGGTAAGAAACGGTTGAGAAACTCAAAATTTTCACGTTTCTGATGCTCGAAACGAATAACTAGAACGGCCTAGGGGAAAAGTACTCATACCGTTGTAATCGGGCGTGTTTCAGCTTTCAGATGCAACAGAAATTTTGCGGATTGGTCAATCCGTTCGCGAGATATGGCAGTTTGGAGGTAAGAAACGCTTGAAAAACTAAAAATTTTCGCAGTTCTGATGCTTGAAACGAATAACTAGAACGGCCTACAGGAAAAGTACGCATACCGTTGTAATCGGGCGGGTTTCTGCTTTCAGATGCAACAGAAATTTTGCGGATTGGTCAATCCGTTCGCGAGATATGGCAGTTTGGAGGTAGGAAACGCTTGAGAAACTCAAAATTTTCGCAGTTCTGATGCTCGAAACGAATAACTGGCACGGCCTAGGGGAAAAGTACACATACCGTTGTAATCGGGCGAGTTTCTACTTTCAGATGCAACAGAAATTTTGCGGATTGGTCAGTCCGTTCGCGAGATATGGTAGTTTGTAAGTAAGAAACGCTTGAGAAACTCAAAATTTTCGCAGTTCTGATGCTCGAATCGAATAACTAGAACGGCCTAAGGGAAAAGTACACATACCGTTGTAATCGGGCGAGTTTCTACTTTCAGATGCAACAGAAATTTTGCGGATTGGTTAATCCTTTCGCGAGATATGGCAGTTTGGAGGTTAGAAACGCTTGAGAAACTCAAAATTTTCGCAGTTCTGATGCTCGAAACGAATAACCAGAACGGCCTAGGGGAAAAGTACGCATAGCGTCGTAATCGGGCGAGTTTCTACTTTCAGATGCAACAGAAATTTTGCGGATTGATCAATCCGTTCGCGAGAAATGGCAGTTTGGAGGTAAGAAACGGTTGAGAAACTCAAAATTTTCGCAGTTCTGATGCTCGAAACGAATAACCAGAACGGCCTAGGGGAAAAGTACGCAAACCGTCGTAATCGGGCGAGTTTCTACTTTCAGATGCAACAGAAATTTTGCGGATTGGCCAATCCGTTCGCGAGATGTGGCAGTTCGTAAGTAAGAAACGCTTTAGAAACTAAAAATTTTCGCAGTTCTGATGCTCGAAACGAATAACTAGAACGGCCTACAGGAAAAGTACGCATACCGTTGCAATCGGGCGGGTTTCTGCTTTCAGATGCAGCAGAAATTTTGCGGATTGGTCAATCCGTTCGCGAGATATGGGATTCTGGAGGTAAGAAACACTTGAGTAACTCAAAATTTTCGCAGTTCTGGTGCTCGACAAGCATAACAAGAACGGCCTAGGGGAAAAGTACGCATACAGTTGTAATCGGGCGAGTTTCTACTTTCAGATGCAACATAAATTTTGCGGATTGGTCAATCCGTTCGCGAGATATGGCAGTTTGGAGGTAAGAAACGCTTGAGAAACTAAAAATTTTCGCAGTTCTGATGCTCGAAACGAATAACTAGAACGGCCCACAGGAAAAGTACGCATACCGTTGTAATCGGGCGGGTTTCTGCTTTCAGATGCAGCAGAAATTTTGCGGATTGGTCAATTCGTTCGCGAGATATGGGATTTTGGAGGTAAGAAACACTTGAGAAACTCAAAATTTTCGCAGTTCTGGTGCTCGACAAGCATAACAAGAACGGCCTAGGGGAAAAGTACGCATACCGTTGTAAACGAGCGAGTTTCTACTTTCAGATGCAACAGAAATTTTGCGGATTTGTCAATCCGTTCGCGAGATATGGCAGTTTGGAGGTAAGAAACGGTTGAGAAACTCAAAATGTTCACAGTTCTGATGCTCGAAACGAATAACTAGAACGGCCTAGGGGAAGAGTACACATACCGTTGTAATCGGGCGAGTTTCTACTTTCAGATGCAACAGAAATATTGCGGATTGGTCAATCCTTTCGCGAGATATGGCAGTTTGTAAGTAAGAAACGCTTGAGAAACTCAAAGTTTTCGCAGTTCTGAGGCTCGAAACGAATAACTGGAACGGCCTAGAGGAAAAGTACACATACCGTTGTAATCGGGCGAGTTTCTACTTTCAGATGCAACAGACACTTTGCGGATTGGTCAATCCGTTCGCGAGATGTGGCAGTTTGTAAGTAAGAAACGCTTGAGAAACACAAAATTTTCGCAGTTCTGATGCTCGAAACGAATAACTAGAACGGCCTAGGGGAAAAGTACGCATACCGTTGTAATCGGGCGAGTTTCTACTTTCAGATGCAACAGAAATTTTGCGGATTGGTCAATCCGTTCGCGAGATATGGCAGTTTGGAGGTAAGAAACTCTTGAGAAACTCAAAATTTTTGCAGTTCTGATGCTCGAAACGAATAACTGGCACGGCCTAGGGGAAAAGTACACATACCGTTGTAATCGGGCGAGTTTCTACTTTCAGATGCAACAGACATTTTGCGGATTGGTCAATCCGTTCGCGAGATATGGCAGTTTGTAAGTAAGAAACGCTTGAGAAACTCAAAATTTTCGCAGTTCTGATGCTCGAACCGAATAACTAGAACGGCCTAGGGGAAAAGTACGCATACAGTTGTAATCGGGCGAGTTTCTACTTTCAGATGCATCAGAAATTTTGCGGATTGGTCAATCCGTTCGCGAGATATGGCAGTTTGGATGTAAGAAACGGTTGAGAAACTCAAAATGTTCACAGTTCTGATGCTCGAAACGAATAACTAGAACGGCCTAGGGGAAAAGTACTCATACCGTTGTGATCGGGCGAGTTTCTACTTTCAGATGCAACAGAAATTTTGCGGATTAGTCAATCCGTCCGCGAGATATGGCAGTTTGGATGTACGAAACGCTTGAGAAACTCAAAATTTTCGCTGTTCTGATGCTCGAACCGAATAACTAGAACGGCCTAGGGGAAAAGTAGGCACACCGTTGAAATCGGGCGAGTTTCTACTTTCAGATGCAACATAAATTTTGCGGATTGGTCAATCCGTTCGCAAGATATGGCAGTTTGGAGGTAAGAAACGCTTGAGAAACTAAAAATTTTCGCAGTTCTGATGCTCGAAACGAATAACTAGAACGGCCTACAGGAAAAGTACGCATACCGTTGTAATCGGGCGGGTTTCTGCTTTCGGATGCAACAGAAATTTTGCGGATTGGTCAATCCGTTCGCGAGATATGGCAGTTTGGAGGTAAGACACGCTTGAGAAACTCAAAATTTTCGCAGTTCTGATGCTCGAACCGAATAACTAGAACGGCCTAGGGGAAAAGTACGCATACAGTTGTAATCGGGCGTGTTTCAACTTTCAGATGCAACAGAAATTTTGCGGATTGGTCAATCCGTTCGCGAGGTATGGCAGTTTGGAAGTAAGAAACGCTTGAGAAACTCAAAATTTTCGCAGTTCCGATGCTCGAAACGAATAACCAGAACGGCCTAGGGGAAAACTACGCATACCGTTGTAATCGGGCGAGTTTCTACTTTCAGATGCAACAGACACTTTGCGGATTGGTCAATCCGTTCGCGAGATATGGCAGTTTGGAGGTAAGAAACGCTTGAGAAACTCAAAATTTTCGCAGTTCTGATGCTCGAACCGAATAACTAGAACGGCCTAGGGGAAAAGTACGCATACAGTTGTAATCGGGCGAGTTTCTACTTTCAGATGCATCAGAAATTTTGCGGATTGGTCAATCCGTTCGCGAGATATGGCAGTTTGGAGGTAAGAAACGCTTGAGAAACTCAAAATTTTCGCAGTTCTGATGCTCGACAAGCATAACTAGAACGGCCTAGGGGAAAGGTACGCATACCGTTGTAATCGGGCGAGTTTCTACTTTCAGATGCTTCAGAAATTTTGCGGATTGGTCAATCCGTTCGCGAGATATGGCAGTTTGGAGGTAAGAAACGCTTGAGAAACTCAAAATTTTCGCAGTTCTGATGCTCGAACCGAATAACTAGAACGGCCTAGGGGAAAGGTACGCATACCGTTGTAATCGGGCGAGTTTCTACTTTCAGATGCAACAGAAATTTTGCGGATTGGTCAATCCGTTTGCGAGATATGGCAGTTTGGAGGTAAGAAACGGTTGAGAAACTGAAAATGTTCACAGTTATGATGCTCGAAACGAATAACTAGAACGGCCTAGGGGAAAAGTACTCATACCGTTGTGATCGGGCGAGTTTCTACTTTCAGATGCAACAGAAATTTTGCGGATTAGTCAATCCGTCCGCGAGATATGGCAGTTTGGATGTAAGAAACGCTTGAGAAACTCAAAAATTTCGCTGTTCTGATGCTCGAACCGAATAACTAGAACGGCCTAGGGGAAAAGTAGGCACACCGTTGTAATCGGGCGAGTTTCTACTTTCAGATGCAACATAAATTTTGCGGATTGGTCAATCCGTTCGCAAGATATGGCAGTTTGGAGGTAAGAAACGCTTGAGAAACTAAAAATTTTCGCAGTTCTGATGCTCGAAACGAATAACTAGAACGGCCTACAGGAAAAGTACGCATACCGTTGTAATCGGGCGGGTTTCTGCTTTCGGATGCAACAGAAATTTTGCGGATTGGTCAATCCGTTCGCGAGATATGGCAGTTTGGAGGTAAGACACGCTTGAGAAACTCAAAATTTTCGCAGTTCTGATGCTCGAACCGAATAACTAGAACGGCCTAGGGGAAAAGTACGCATACAGTTGTAATCGGGCGTGTTTCAACTTTCAGATGCAACAGAAATTTTGCGGATTGGTCAATCCGTTCGCGAGGTATGGCAGTTTGGAAGTAAGAAACGCTTGAGAAACTCAAAATTTTCGCAGTTCCGATGCTCGAAACGAATAACCAGAACGGCCTAGGGGAAAACTACGCATACCGTTGTAATCGGGCGAGTTTCTACTTTCAGATGCAACAGACACTTTGCGGATTGGTCAATCCGTTCGCGAGATATGGCAGTTTGGAGGTAAGAAACGCTTGAGAAACTCAAAATTTTCGCAGTTCTGATGCTCGAACCGAATAACTAGAACGGCCTAGGGGAAAAGTACGCATACCGTTGTAATCGGGCGAGTTTCTACTTTCAGATGCAACAGAAATTTTGCGGATTGGTCAATCCGTTTGCGAGATATGGCAGTTTGGAGGTAAGAAACGGTTGAGAAACTGAAAATGTTCACAGTTATGATGCTCGAAACGAATAACTAGAACGGCCTAGGGGAAAAGTACTCATACCGTTGTGATCGGGCGAGTTTCTACTTTCAGATGCAACAGAAATTTTGCGGATTAGTCAATCCGTCCGCGAGATATGGCAGTTTGGATGTAAGAAACGCTTGAGAAACTCAAAAATTTCGCTGTTCTGATGCTCGAACCGAATAACTAGAACGGCCTAGGGGAAAAGTAGGCACACCGTTGTAATCGGGCGAGTTTCTACTTTCAGATGCAACATAAATTTTGCGGATTGGTCAATCCGTTCGCAAGATATGGCAGTTTGGAGGTAAGAAACGCTTGAGAAACTAAAAATTTTCGCAGTTCTGATGCTCGAAACGAATAACTAGAACGGCCTACAGGAAAAGTACGCATACCGTTGTAATCGGGCGGGTTTCTGCTTTCGGATGCAACAGAAATTTTGCGGATTGGTCAATCCGTTCGCGAGATATGGCAGTTTGGAGGTAAGACACGCTTGAGAAACTCAAAATTTTCGCAGTTCTGATGCTCGAACCGAATAACTAGAACGGCCTAGGGGAAAAGTACGCATACAGTTGTAATCGGGCGTGTTTCAACTTTCAGATGCAACAGAAATTTTGCGGATTGGTCAATCCGTTCGCGAGGTATGGCAGTTTGGAAGTAAGAAACGCTTGAGAAACTCAAAATTTTCGCAGTTCCGATGCTCGAAACGAATAACCAGAACGGCCTAGGGGAAAACTACGCATACCGTTGTAATCGGGCGAGTTTCTACTTTCAGATGCAACAGACACTTTGCGGATTGGTCAATCCGTTCGCGAGATATGGCAGTTTGGAGGTAAGAAACGCTTGAGAAACTCAAAATTTTCGCAGTTCTGATGCTCGTACCGAATAACTAGAACGGCCTAGGGGAAAAGTACGCATACAGTTGTAATCGGGCGAGTTTCTACTTTCAGATGCATCAGAAATTTTGCGGATTGGTCAATCCGTTCGCGAGATATGGCAGTTTGGAGGTAAGAAACGCTTGAGAAACTCAAAATTTTCGCAGTTCTGATGCTCGACAAGCATAACTAGAACGGCCTAGGGGAAAGGTACGCATACCGTTGTAATCGGGCGAGTTTCTACTTTCAGATGCTTCAGAAATTTTGCGGATTGGTCAATCCGTTCGCGAGATATGGCAGTTTGGAGGTAAGAAACGCTTGAGAAACTCAAAATTTTCGCAGTTCTGATGCTCGAACCGAATAACTAGAACGGCCTAGGGGAAAGGTACGCATACCGTTGTAATCGGGCGAGTTTCTACTTTCAGATGCAACAGAAATTTTGCGGATTGGTCAATCCGTTTGCGAGATATGGCAGTTTGGAGGTAAGAAACGGTTGAGAAACTGAAAATGTTCACAGTTATGATGCTCGAAACGAATAACTAGAACGGCCTAGGGGAAAAGTACGCTTACCGTTGTAATCGGGCGAGTTTCTACTTTCAGATGCAACAGAAATTTTGCGGATTGGTCAATCCGTTCGCGAGATATGGCAGTTTGGAGGTAAGAAACGCTTGAGAAACTCAAAATTTTCGCAGTTCTGATGCTCGAAACGAATAACTGGCACAGCCTAGGGGAAAAGTACACATACCGTTGTAATCGGGCGAGTTTCTACTTTCAGATGCAACAGAAATTTTGCGGATTGGTCAATCCGTTCGCGAGATATGGCAGTTTGGAGGTAAGAAACGCTTGAGAAACTCAAAATTTTCGCAGTTCTGATGCTCGAAACGAATAACTGGCACGGCCTAGGGGAAAAGTACACATACCGTTGTAATCCGGCGAGTTTCTACTTTCAGATGCAACAGAAATTTTGCGGATTGGTCAATCCGTTCGCGTCATATGGCAGTTTGGAGGTAAGAAACGGTTGAGAAACTCAAAATGTTCACAGTTCTGATGCTCGAAACGAATAACTAGAACGGCCTAGGGGAAAAGTACGCATACCGTTGTAATCGGGCGAGTTTCTACTTTCAGATGCAACAGAAATTTTGCGGATTGGTCAATCCGTTTGCGAGATATGGCAGTTTGGAGGTAAGAAACGGTTGAGAAACTGAAAATGTTCACAGTTATGATGCTCGAAACGAATAACTAGAACGGCCTAGGGGAAAAGTACGCTTACCGTTGTAATCGGGCGAGTTTCTACTTTCAGATGCAACAGAAATTTTGCGGATTGGTCAATCCGTTCGCGAGATATGGCAGTTTGGAGGTAAGAAACGCTTGAGAAACTCAAAATTTTCGCAGTTCTGATGCTCGAACCGAATAACTAGAACGGCCTAGGGGAAAAGTACGCATACAGTTGTAATCGGGCGAGTTTCTACTTTCAGATGCATCAGAAATTTTGCGGATTGGTCAATCCGTTCGCGAGATATGGCAGTTTGGAGGTAAGAAACGCTTGAGAAACTCAAAATTTTCGCAGTTCTGATGCTCGACAAGCATAACTAGAACGGCCTAGGGTAAAGGTACGCATACCGTTGTAATCGGGCGAGTTTCTACTTTCAGATGCTTCAGAAATTTTGCGGATTGGTCAATCCGTTCGCGAGATATGGCAGTTTGGAGGTAAGAAACGCTTGAGAAACTCAAAATTTTCGCAGTTCTGATGCTCGAACCGAATAACTAGAACGGCCTAGGGGAAAGGTACGCATACCGTTGTAATCGGGCGAGTTTCTACTTTCAGATGCAACAGAAATTTTGCGGATTGGTCAATCCGTTTGCGAGATATGGCAGTTTGGAGGTAAGAAACGGTTGAGAAACTGAAAATGTTCACAGTTATGATGCTCGAAACGAATAACTAGAACGGCCTAGGGGAAAAGTACGCTTACCGTTGTAATCGGGCGAGTTTCTACTTTCAGATGCAACAGAAATTTTGCGGATTGGTCAATCCGTTCGCGAGATATGGCAGTTTGGAGGTAAGAAACGCTTGAGAAACTCAAAATTTTCGCAGTTCTGATGCTCGAAACGAATAACTGGCACAGCCTAGGGGAAAAGTACACATACCGTTGTAATCGGGCGAGTTTCTACTTTCAGATGCAACAGAAATTTTGCGGATTGGTCAATCCGTTCGCGAGATATGGCAGTTTGGAGGTAAGAAACGCTTGAGAAACTCAAAATTTTCGCAGTTCTGATGCTCGAAACGAATAACTGGCACGGCCTAGGGGAAAAGTACACATACCGTTGTAATCCGGCGAGTTTCTACTTTCAGATGCAACAGAAATTTTGCGGATTGGTCAATCCGTTCGCGTCATATGGCAGTTTGGAGGTAAGAAACGGTTGAGAAACTCAAAATGTTCACAGTTCTGATGCTCGAAACGAATAACTAGAACGGCCTAGGGGAAAAGTACTCATACCGTTGTGATCGGGCGAGTTTCTACTTTCCGATGCAACAGAAATTTTGCGGATTAGTCAATCCGTTCGCGAGATATGGCAGTTTGGGGGTAAGAAACGCTTGAGAAACTCAAAATTTTCGCTGTTCTGATGCTCGAACCGAATAACTAGGACGGCCTAGGGGAAAAGTACTCATACCGTTGTAATCGGGCGTGTTTCTACTTTCAGATGCAACAGAAATTTTGCGGATTGTTCAATCCGTTCGCGAGATATGGCAGTTTGGAGGTAAGAAACGGTTGAGAAACTCAAAATTTTCACAGTTCTGATGCTCGAAACGAATAACTAGAACGGCCTAGGGGAAAAGCACGCATACAGTTGTAATCGGGCGAGTTTCTACTTTCAGATGCAACATAAATTTTGCGGATTGGTCAATCCGTTCGCGAGATATGGCATTTTGGACGTAAGAAACGCTTGAGAAACTCAAAATTTTCGCAGTTCTGATGCTCGAAACGAATAACTGGCACGGCCTAGTGGAAAAGTACACATACCGTTGTAATCGGGCGAGTTTCTACTTTCAGATGCAACAGAAATTTTGCGGATTGGTCAATCCGTTCGCGAGATATGGCAGATTGGAGGTAAGAAACGCTTGAGGAACTCAAAATTTTCGCTGTTCTGATGCTCGAAACGAATAACTAGAACGGCCTAGGGGAAAAGTACACATACCGTTGTAATCGGGCGAGTTTCTACTTTCAAATGCAACAGAAATTTTGCGGATTGGTCAATCCGTTCGCGAGATATGGCAGTTTGTAAGTAAGAAACGCTTGAGAAACTCAAAATTTTCGCAGTTCTGATGCTCGAAACGAATAACTAGAACGGCCTAGGGGAAAAGTACGCATACCGTTGTAATCGGGCGAGTTTCTACTTTGAGATGCAACAGAAATTTTGCGGATTGGTCAATCCGTTCGCGAGATATGGCAGTTTGGAGGTAAGAAACGGTTGAGAAGCTCAAAATGTTCACAGTTCTGATACTCGAAACGAATAACTAGAACGGCCTAGGGGAAAAGTACGCATACCGTTGTAATCGGGCGAGTTTCTCCATTCAGATGCAATAGAAATTTTGCGGATTGGTCAATCCGTTCGCGAGATATGGCAGTTTGGAGGTAAGAAACGCTTGAGAAACTCAAAATTTTCGCAGTTCTGTTGCTCGAAACGAATAACTGGCACGGCCTAGGGGAAAAGTACACATACCGTTGTAATCGGGCGAGTTTCTACTTTCAGATGCAACAGAAATTTTGCGGATTGGTCAATCCGTTCGCGAGATATGGCAGATTGGAGGTAAGAAACGCATGAGAAACTCAAAATTTTCGCTGTTCTGATGCTCGAAACGAATAACTAGAACGGCCTAGGGGAAAAGTACACATACCGTTGTAATCGGGCGAGTTTCTACTTTCAGATGCAACAGAAATTTTGCGGATTGGTCAATCCGTTCGCGAGATATGGCAGTTTGTAAGTAAGAAACGCTTGAGAAACTCAAAATTTTCGCAGTTCTGATGCTCGAAACGAATAACTAGAACGGCCTAGGGAAAAAGTACGCATACCGTTGTAATCGGGCGAGTTTCTACTTTCAGATGCAACAGAAATTTTGCGGATTGGTCAATCCGTTCGCGAGATATGGCAGATTGGAGGTAAGAAACGCTTGAGAAACTCAAAATTTTCGCTGTTCTGATGCTCGAAACGAATAACTAGAACGGCCTAGGGGAAAAGTACACATGCCGTTGTAATCGGGCGAGTTTCTACTTTCAGATGCAACAGAAATTTTGCGGATTGGTCAATCCTTTCGCGAGATATGGCAGTTTGTATGTAAGAAACGCTTGAGAAACTCAAAATTTTCGCAGTTCTGATGCTCGAAACGAATAACTAGAACGGCCTAGGGGAAAAGTACGCATACCGTTGTAATCGGGCGAGTTTCTACATTCAGATGCAATAGAAATTTTGCGGATTGGTCAATCCGTTCGCGAGATATGGCAGTTTGGAGGTAAGAAACGCTTGAGCAACTCAAAATTTTCGCAGTTCTGATGCTCGAAACGAATAACCAGAACGGCCTAGGGGAAAAGTACGCATACCGTTGTGATCGGGCGAGTTTCTACTTTCAGATGCAACAGAAATTTTGCGGATTGGTCATTCCGTTCGCGAGATGTGGCAGTTTGTATGTAAGAAACGCTTTAGAAACTAAAAATTTTCGCAGTTCTGAAGTTCGAAACGAATAACTAGAACGGCCTAGAGGAAAAGTACACATACCGTTGTAATCGGGCGAGTTTCTACTTTCAGATGCAACAGAAATTTTGCGGATTGGCCAATCCGTTCGCGAGATATGGCAGTTTGTAAGTAAGAAACGCTTGAGAAACTCAAAATTTTCGCAGTTCTGATGCTCGAAACGAATAACTAGAACGGCCTAGGGGAAAAGTACGCATACCGTTGTAATCGGGCGAGTTTCTACTTTCAGATGCAACAGAAATTTTGCGGATTGGTCAATCCGTTTGCGAGATATGGCAGTTTGGAGGTAAGAAACGGTTGAGAAACTCAAAATGTTCACAGTTCTGATGCTCGAAACGAATAACTAGAACGGCCTAGGGGAAAAGTACTCATACCGTTGTGATCGGGCGTGTTTCAACATTCAGATGCAACAGAAATTTTGCGGATTGGTCAATCCGTTCGCGAGATATGGCAGTTTGGAGGTAAGAAACGCTTGAGAAACTCAAAATTTTCGCTGTTCTGATGCTCGAACCGAATAACTAGAACGGCCTAGGGGAAAAGTACGCATACAGTTGTAATCGGGCGAGTTTCTACTTTCAGACGCAACAGAAATTTTGCGGATTGGTCAATCCGTTCTTGAGATATGGCAGTTTGGAGGTAAGAAACGCTTGAGAAACACAAAATTTTCGCAGTTCTGATGCTCGACAAGCATAACTAGAACGGCCTAGGGGAAAGGTACGCACACCGTTGTAATCGGGCGGGTTTCTACTTTCAGATGCAATAGAAATTTTGCGGATTGGTCAATCCGTTCGCGAGACATGGCAGTTTGGAGGTAAGAAACGGTTGAGAGACTCACAATTTTCACGGTTCTGATGCTCGAAACGAATAACTAGAACGGCCTAGGGGAAAAGTACTCACACCGTTGTAATCGGGCGTGTTTCAACATTCAGATGCAACAGAAATTTTGCGGATTGGTCAATCCGTTCGCGAGATATGGCATTTTGGACGTAAGAAACGCTTGAGAAACTCAAAATTTTCGCAGTTCTGATGCTCGAAACGAATAACTAGAACGGCCTAGGGGAAAAGTACACATACCGTTGTAATCGGGCGAGTTTCTACTTTCAGATGCAACAGAAATTTTGCGGATTGGTCAATCCGTTCGCGAGATATGGCAGATTGGAGGTAAGAAACGCTTGAGGAACTCAAAATTTTCGCTGTTCTGATGCTCGAAACGAATAACTAGAACGGCCTAGGGGAAAAGTACACATACCGTTG
Source organism: Ptiloglossa arizonensis (assembly GCF_051014685.1). Classification (NCBI taxonomy): domain Eukaryota; kingdom Metazoa; phylum Arthropoda; class Insecta; order Hymenoptera; family Colletidae; genus Ptiloglossa; species Ptiloglossa arizonensis. The sequence continues at coordinate 696,519 of NW_027478504.1, forward strand.
TAATCGGGCGAGTTTCTACTTTCAAATGCAACAGAAATTTTGCGGATTGGTCAATCCGTTCGCGAGATATGGCAGTTTGTAAGTAAGAAACGCTTGAGAAACTCAAAATTTTCGCAGTTCTGATGCTCGAAACGAATAACTAGAACGGCCTAGGGGAAAAGTACGCATACCGTTGTAATCGGGCGAGTTTCTACTTTCAGATGCAACAGAAATTTTGCGGATTGGTCAATCCGTTCGCGAGATATGGCAGTTTGGGGGTAAGAAACGCTTGAGAAACTCAAAATTTTCGCAGTTCTGATGCTCGAAACGAATAACTGGCACGGCCTAGGGGAAAAGTACACATACCGTTGTAATCGGGCGAGTTTCTACTTTCAGATGCAACAGAAATTTTGCAGATTGGTCAATCCGTTCGCGAGATATGGCAGATTGGAGGTAAGAAACGCTTGAGAAACTCAAAATTTTCGCTGTTCTGATGCTCGAAACGAATAACTAGAACGGCCTAGGGGAAAAGTACGCATACCGTTGTAATCGGGCGGGTTTCTGCTTTCAGATGCAACAGAAATTTTGCGGATTGGTCAATCCGTTCGCGAGATATGGGAGTTTGGAGGTAAGAAACACTTGAGAAACTCAAAATTTTCGCAGTTCTGGTGCTCGACAAGCATAACTAGAACGGCCTAGGGGAAAAGTACGCATACCGTTGTAATCGGGCGAGTTTCTACTTTCAGATGCAACAGAAATTTTGCGGATTGGTCAATCCGTTCGCGAGATATGGCAGTTTGGAGGTAAGAAACGGTTGAGAAGCTCAAAATGTTCACAGTTCTGATACTCGAAACGAATAACTAGAACGGCCTAGGGGAAAAGTACGCATACCGTTGTGATCGGGCGAGTTTCTCCATTCAGATGCAATAGAAATTTTGCGGATTGGTCAATCCGTTCGCGAGATATGGCAGTTTGGAGGTAAGAAACGCTTGAGAAACTAAAAATTTTCGCAGTTCTGTTGCTCGAAACGAATAACTGGCACGGCCTAGGGGAAAAGTACACATACCGTTGTAATCGGGCGAGTTTCTACTTTCAGATGCAACAGAAATTTTGCGGATTGGTCAATCCGTTCGCGAGATATGGCAGATTGGAGGTAAGAAACGCATGAGAAACTCAAAATTTTCGCTGTTCTGATGCTCGAAACGAATAACTAGAACGGCCTAGGGGAAAAGTACACATACCGTTGTAATCGGGCGAGTTTCTACTTTCAGATGCAACAGAAATTTTGCGGATTGGTCAATCCGTTCGCGAGATATGGCAGTTTGTAAGTAAGAAACGCTTGAGAAACTCAAAATTTTCGCAGTTCTGATGCTCGAAACGAATAACTAGAACGGCTTAGGGAAAAAGTACGCATACCGTTGTAATCGGGCGAGTTTCTACTTTCAGATGCAACAGAAATTTTGCGGATTGGTCAATCCGTTCGCGAGATATGGCAGATTGGAGGTAAGAAACGCTTGAGAAACTCAAAATTTTCGCTGTTCTGATGCTCGAAACGAATAACTAGAACGGCCTAGGGGAAAAGTAAACATGCCGTTGTAATCTGGCGAGTTTCTACTTTCAGATGCAACAGAAATTTTGCGGATTGGTCAATCCTTTCGCGAGATATGGCAGTTTGGAGGTAAGAAACGCTTGAGCAACTCAAAATTTTCGCAGTTCTGATGCTCGAAACGAATAACCAGAACGGCCTAGGGGAAAAGTACGCATACCGCTGTGATCGGGCGAGTTTCTACTTTCAGATACAACAGAAATTTTGCGGATTGGTCATTCCGTTCGCGAGATGTGGCAGTTTGTATGTAAGAAACGCTTTAGAAACTAAAAATTTTCGCAGTTCTGAAGTTCGAACGAATAACTAGAACGGCCTAGAGGAAAAGTACACATACCGTTGTAATCGGGCGAGTTTCTACTTTCAGATGCAACAGAAATTTTGCGGATTGGCCAATCCGTTCGCGAGATATGGCAGTTTGTAAGTAAGAAACGCTTGAGAAACTCAAAATTTTCGCAGTTCTGATGCTCGAAACGAATAACTAGAACGGCCTAGGGGAAAAGTACGCATACCGTTGTAATTGGGCGAGTTTCTACATTCAGATGCAATAGAAATTTTGCGGATTGGTCAATCCGTTCGCGAGATATGGCAGTTTGGAGGTAAGAAACGCTTGAGCAACTCAAAATTTTCGCAGTTCTGATGCTCGAAACGAATAACCAGAACTGCCTAGGGGAAAAGTACGCATACCGTTGTGATCGGGCGAGTTTCTACTTTCAGATGCAACAGAAATTTTGCGGATTGGTCATTCCGTTCGCGAGATGTGGCAGTTTGTATGTAAGAAACGCTTTAGAAACTAAAAATTTTCGCAGTTCTGAAGTTCGAAACGAATAACTACAACGGCCTAGAGGAAAAGTACACATACCGTTGTAATCGGGCGAGTTTCTACTTTCAGATGCAACAGAAATTTTGCGGATTGGCCAATCCGTTCGCGAGATATGGCAGTTTGTAAGTAAGAAACGCTTGAGAAACTCAAAATTTTCGCAGTTCTGATGCTCGAAACGAATAACTAGAACGGCCTAGGGGAAGAGTACACATACCGTTGTAATCGGGCGAGTTTCTACTTTCAGATGCAACAGAAATTTTGCGGATTGGTCAATCCGTTCGCGAGATATGGCAGTTTGTAAGTAAGAAACGCTTGAGAAACTCAAAATTTTCGCAGTTCTGATGCTCGAAACGAATAACTAGAACGGCCTAGGGGAAAAGTACGCATACCGTTGTAATCGGGCGAGTTTCTACATTCAGATGCAACAGAAATTTTGCGGATTGGTCAATCCGTTCGCGAGATATGGCAGTTTGGGGGTAAGAAACCCTTGAGAAACTCAAAATTTTCGCAGTTCTCATGCTCGAAACGAATAACTGGCACGGCCTAGGGGAAAAGTACGCATACAGTTGTAATCGGGCGAGTTTCTACTTTCAGATGCAACAGAAATTTTGCGGATTGGTCTATCCGTTCGCGAGATATGGCAGTTTGGAGGTAAGAAACGCTTGAGAAACTCAAAATTTTCGCAGTTCTGATGCTCGAAACGAATAACTAGAACGGCCTAGGGGAAAAGTACTCATACCGTTGTAATCGGGCGTGTTTCAACTTTCAGATGCAACAGAAATCTTGCGGATTGGTCAATCCGTTCGCGAGATATGGCAGTTTGGAGGTAAGAAACGCTTGAGCAACTCAAAACTTTCGCAGTTCTGATGCTCGAAACGAATAACCAGAACGGCCTAGGGGAAAACTACGCATACCGTTGTAATCGGGCGAGTTTCTACTTTCAGATGCAACAGACACTTTGCGGATTGGTCAAACCGTTCGCGAGATATGGCAGTTTGGAGGTAAGAAACGCTTGAGAAACTCAAAATTTTCGCAGTTCTGATGCTCGAACCGAATAACTGGAACGGCCTAGGGGAAAAGTACGCATACAGTTGTAATCGGGCGAGTTTCTACTTTCAGATGCACCAGAAATTTTGCGGATTGGTCTATCCGTTCGCGAGATATGGCAGTTTGGAGGTAAGAAACGCTTGAGAAACTCAAAATTTTCGCAGTTCTGATGCTCGAAACGAATAACTGGAACGGCCTAGGGGAAAAGTACGCATACCGTTCTAATCGGGCGAGTTTCTACTTTCAGATGCAACAGAAATTTTGCGGATTGGTCATTCCGTTCGCGAGATATGGCAGTTTGGAGGTAAGAATCGCTTGAGAAACTCAAAATTTTCGCAGTTCTGATGCTTGACAAGCATAACTAGAACGGCCTAGGGGAACAGTACGCATACCGTTGTAATCGGGCGAGTTTCTACTTTCAGATGCAGCAGAAATTTTGCGGATTGGTCAATCCGTTTGCGAGATATGGCAGTTTGGAGGTAAGAAACGGTTGAGAAACTCAAAATGTTCACAGTTCTGATGCTCGAAACGAATAACTAGAACGGCCTAGGGGAAAAGTACACATACCGTTGTAATCGGGCGAGTTTCTACTTTCAGATGCAACAGAAATTTTGCGGATTGGTCAATCCTTTCGCGAGATATGGCAGTTTGGAGGTAAGAAACGCTTGAGCAACTCAAAATTTTCTAAGTTCTGATGCTCGAAACGAATAACCAGAACGGCCTAGGGGAAAAGTACGCATAACGTTGTGATCGGGCGAGTTTCTACTTTCAGATGCAATAGAAATTTTGCGGTTTGGTCAATCCGTTCGCGAGATATGGCAGTTTGGAGGTAAGAAACGCTTGAGAAACTCAAAATTTTCGCTGTTCTGATGCTCGAACCGAATAACTAGAACGGCCTAGGGGAAAAGCACGCATACAGTTGTAATCGGGCGAGATTCTACTTTCAGATGCAACAGAAATTTTGAGGATTGGTCAATCCTTTCTCGAGATATGGCAGTTTGGAAGTAAGAAACGCTTGAGAAACTCAAAATTTTCACAGTTCTGATGCTCGAAACGAATAACTAGAACGGCCTAGGGGAAAAGTACGCATACAGTTGTAATCGGGCGAGTTTCTACTTTCAGATGCAACAGAAATTTTGCGGATTGGTCAATCCGTTCGCGAGATATGGCAGTTTGGAGGTAAGAAACGGTTGAGAAACTCAAAATTTTCGCTGTTCTGATGCTCGAAACGAATAACTAGAACGGCCTAGGGGAAAAGTACTCATACCGTTGTAATCGGGCGTGTATCAACTTTCAGATGCAACAGAAATCTTGCGGATTGGTCAATCCGTTCGCGAGATATGGCAGTTTGGAGGTAAGAAACGCTTGAGAAACTCAAAATTTTCGCAGTTCTGATGCTCGAACCGAATAACTGGAACGGTCTAGGGGAAAAGTACGCATACAGTTGTAATCGGGCGAGTTTCTACTTTCAGATGCAACAGAAATTTTGCGGATTGGTCTATCCGTTCGCGAGATATGGCAGTTTGGAGGTAAGAAACGCTTGAGAAACTCAAAATTTTCGCAGTTCTGATGCTCGAAATGAATAACTAGAACGGCCTAGGGGAAATGTACGCATACCGTTCTAATCGGGCGAGTTTCTACTTTCAGATGCAACAGAAATTTTGCGGATTGGTCTATCCGTTCGCGAGATATTGCAGTTTGGAGGTAAGAAACGCTTGAGAAACTCAAAAGTTTCGCAGTTCTGATGCTCGAGACGAATAACTAGAACGGCCTAGGGGAAAAGTACGCGTACCGTTGTAATCGGGCGGGTTTCTACTTTCAGATGCAACAGAAATTTTGCGTATTGGTCAATCAGTTCGCGAGATATGGCAGTTTGTAGGTAAGAAACGGTTGAGAAACTCAAAATTTTCACAGTTCTGATGCTCGAAACGAATAACTAGAACGGCCTAGGGGAAAAGTACTCATACCGTTGTAATCGGGCGTGTATCAACTTTCAGATGCAACAGAAATCTTGCGGATTGGTCAATCCGTTCGCGAGATATGGCAGTTTGGAGGTAAGAAACGCTTGAGCAACTCAAAACTTTTGCAGTTCTGATGCTCGAAACGAATAACCAGAACGGCCTAGGGGAAAACTACGCATACCGTTGTAATCGGGCGAGTTTCTACTTTCAGATGCAACAGACACTTTGCGGATTGGTCAATCCGTTCGCGAGATATGGCAGTTTGGAGGTAAGAAACGCTTGAGAAACTCAAAATTTTCGCAGTTCTGATGCTCGAAACGAATAACTAGAACGGCCTAGGGGAAAAGTACGCATACCGTTCTAATCGGGCGAGTTTCTACTTTCAGATGCAACAGAAATTTTGCGTATTGGTCTATCCGTTCGCGAGATATTGCAGTTTGGATATAAGAAACGCTTGAGAAACTCAAAAGTTTCGCAGTTCTGATGCTCGAGACGAATAACTAGAACGGCCTAGGGGTAAAGTACGCGTACCGTTGTAATCGGGCGAGTTTCTACTTTCAGATGCAACAGAAATTTTGCGGATTGGTCAATCAGTTCGCGAGATATGGCAGTTTGGAGGTAAGAAACGCTTGAGAAACTCAAAATTTTCGCTGTTCTGATGCTCGAAACGAATAACTAGAACGGCCCAGGGGAAGACTACACATACCGTTGTAATCGGGCGAGTTTCTACTTTCAGATGAAACAGAAATTTTGCGGATTGGTCAATCCTTTCGCGAGATATGGCAGTTTGGAGGTAAGAAACGCTTCAGAAACTCAAAATTTTCGCAGTTCTGATGCTCGAAACGAATAAATGGCACGGCCTAGGGGAAGACTACACATACCGTTGTAATCGGGCGAGTTTCTACTTTCAGATGCAACAGAAATTTTGCGGATTGGTCAATCCGTTCGCAAGATATGGCAGATTGGAGGTAAGAAACGCTTGAGAAACTCAAAATTTTCGCTGTTCTGATGCTCGAAACGAATAACTAGAACGGCCTAGAGGAAAAGTACACATACCGTTGTAATCGGGCGAGTTTCTACTTTCAGATGCAACAGAAATTTTGCGGATTGTTCAATCCGTTCGCGAGAAATGGCAGTTTGGAGGTAAGAAACGGTTGAGAAACTCAAAATTATCACAGTTCTGATGCTCGAAACGAATAACTAGAACGGCCTAGGGGAAAAGTACTCATACCGTTGTAATCGGGCGTGTATCAACTTTCAGATGCAACAGAAATCTTGCGGATTGGTCAATCCGTTCGCGAGATATGGCAGTTTGGAGGTAAGAAACGGTTGAGAAACTCAAAATGTTCACAGTTCTGATGCTCAAAACGAATAACTAGAACGGCCTAGGGGAAAAGTACACATACCGTTGTAATCGGGCGAGTTTCTACTTTCAGATGCAACAGAAATTTTGCGGATTGGTCAATCCTTTCGCGAGATATGGCAGTTTGGAGGTAAGAAACGCTTGAGCAACTCAAAATTTTCGAAGTTCTGATGCTCGAAACGAATAACCAGAACGGCCTAGGGGAAAAGTACGCATACCGTTGTGATCGGGCGAGTTTCTACTTTCAGATGCAATAGAAATTTTGCGGTTTGGTCAATCCGTTCGCGAGATATGGCAGTTTGGAGGTAAGAAACGCTTGAGAAACTCAAAATTTTCGCTGTTCTGATGCTCGAACCGAATAACTAGAACGGCCTAGGGGAAAAGTACGCATACAGTTGTAATCGGGCGAGATTCTACTTTCAGATGCAACAGAAATTTTGAGGATTGGTCAATCCTTTCTCGAGGTATGGCAGTTTGGATGCAAGAAACGCTTGAGAAACTCAAAATTTTCACAGTTCTGATGCTCGAAACGAATAACTAGAACGGCCTAGGGGAAAAGTGCGCATACAGTTGTAATCGGGCGAGTTTCTACTTTCAGATGCAACAGAAATTTTGCGGATTGGTCAATCCGTTCGCGAGATATGGCAGTTTGGAGGTAAGAAACGGTTGAGAAACTCAAAATTTTCACAGTTCTGATGCTCGAAACGAATAACTAGAACGGCCTAGGGGAAAAGTACGCGTACCGTTGTAATCGGGCGAGTTTCTACTTTCAGATGCAACAGAAATTTTGCGGATTGGTCAATCCGTTCGCGAGATATGGCAGTTTGGAGGTAAGAAACGCTTGAGCAACACAAAATTTTCGCAGTTCTGATGCTCGAAACGAATAACCAGAACGGCCTAGGGGAAAACTACGCATACCGTTGTAATCGGGCGAGTTTCTACTTTCAGATGCAACAGACACTTTGCGGCTTGGTCAATCCGTTCGCGAGATATGGCAGTTTGGAGGTAAGAAACGCTTGAGAAACTCAAAATTTTCGCAGTTCTGATGCTCGAAACGAATAAATGGCACGGCCTAGGGGAAAAGTACACATACCGTTGTAATCCGGCGAGTTTCTACTTTCAGACGCAACAGAAATTTTGCGGATTGGTCAATCCGTTCGCAAGATATGGCAGATTGGAGGTAAGAAACGCTTGAGAAACTCAAAATTTTCGCTGTTCTGATGCTCGAACCGAATAACTAGAACGGCCTAGGGGAAAAGCACGCATACAGTTGTAATCGGGCGAGATTCTACTTTCAGATGCAACAGAAATTTTGAGGATTGGTCAATCCTTTCTCGAGATATGGCAGTTTGGAAGTAAGAAACGCTTGAGAAACTCAAAATTTTCACAGTTCTGATGCTCGAAACGAATAACTAGAACGGCCTAGGGGAAAAGTACGCATACAGTTGTAATCGGGCGAGTTTCTACTTTCAGATGCAACAGAAATTTTGCGGATTGGTCAATCCGTTCGCGAGATATGGCAGTTTGGAGGTAAGAAACGGTTGAGAAACTCAAAATTTTCGCTGTTCTGATGCTCGAAACGAATAACTAGAACGGCCTAGGGGAAAAGTACTCATACCGTTGTAATCGGGCGTGTATCAACTTTCAGATGCAACAGAAATCTTGCGGATTGGTCAATCCGTTCGCGAGATATGGCAGTTTGGAGGTAAGAAACGCTTGAGAAACTCAAAATTTTCGCAGTTCTGATGCTCGAACCGAATAACTGGAACGGTCTAGGGGAAAAGTACGCATACAGTTGTAATCGGGCGAGTTTCTACTTTCAGATGCAACAGAAATTTTGCGGATTGGTCTATCCGTTCGCGAGATATGGCAGTTTGGAGGTAAGAAACGCTTGAGAAACTCAAAATTTTCGCAGTTCTGATGCTCGAAATGAATAACTAGAACGGCCTAGGGGAAATGTACGCATACCGTTCTAATCGGGCGAGTTTCTACTTTCAGATGCAACAGAAATTTTGCGGATTGGTCTATCCGTTCGCGAGATATTGCAGTTTGGAGGTAAGAAACGCTTGAGAAACTCAAAAGTTTCGCAGTTCTGATGCTCGAGACGAATAACTAGAACGGCCTAGGGGAAAAGTACGCGTACCGTTGTAATCGGGCGGGTTTCTACTTTCAGATGCAACAGAAATTTTGCGTATTGGTCAATCAGTTCGCGAGATATGGCAGTTTGTAGGTAAGAAACGGTTGAGAAACTCAAAATTTTCACAGTTCTGATGCTCGAAACGAATAACTAGAACGGCCTAGGGGAAAAGTACTCATACCGTTGTAATCGGGCGTGTATCAACTTTCAGATGCAACAGAAATCTTGCGGATTGGTCAATCCGTTCGCGAGATATGGCAGTTTGGAGGTAAGAAACGCTTGAGCAACTCAAAACTTTTGCAGTTCTGATGCTCGAAACGAATAACCAGAACGGCCTAGGGGAAAACTACGCATACCGTTGTAATCGGGCGAGTTTCTACTTTCAGATGCAACAGACACTTTGCGGATTGGTCAATCCGTTCGCGAGATATGGCAGTTTGGAGGTAAGAAACGCTTGAGAAACTCAAAATTTTCGCAGTTCTGATGCTCGAAACGAATAACTAGAACGGCCTAGGGGAAAAGTACGCATACCGTTCTAATCGGGCGAGTTTCTACTTTCAGATGCAACAGAAATTTTGCGTATTGGTCTATCCGTTCGCGAGATATTGCAGTTTGGATATAAGAAACGCTTGAGAAACTCAAAAGTTTCGCAGTTCTGATGCTCGAGACGAATAACTAGAACGGCCTAGGGGTAAAGTACGCGTACCGTTGTAATCGGGCGAGTTTCTACTTTCAGATGCAACAGAAATTTTGCGGATTGGTCAATCAGTTCGCGAGATATGGCAGTTTGGAGGTAAGAAACGCTTGAGAAACTCAAAATTTTCGCTGTTCTGATGCTCGAAACGAATAACTAGAACGGCCCAGGGGAAGACTACACATACCGTTGTAATCGGGCGAGTTTCTACTTTCAGATGAAACAGAAATTTTGCGGATTGGTCAATCCTTTCGCGAGATATGGCAGTTTGGAGGTAAGAAACGCTTCAGAAACTCAAAATTTTCGCAGTTCTGATGCTCGAAACGAATAAATGGCACGGCCTAGGGGAAGACTACACATACCGTTGTAATCGGGCGAGTTTCTACTTTCAGATGCAACAGAAATTTTGCGGATTGGTCAATCCGTTCGCAAGATATGGCAGATTGGAGGTAAGAAACGCTTGAGAAACTCAAAATTTTCGCTGTTCTGATGCTCGAAACGAATAACTAGAACGGCCTAGAGGAAAAGTACACATACCGTTGTAATCGGGCGAGTTTCTACTTTCAGATGCAACAGAAATTTTGCGGATTGTTCAATCCGTTCGCGAGAAATGGCAGTTTGGAGGTAAGAAACGGTTGAGAAACTCAAAATTATCACAGTTCTGATGCTCGAAACGAATAACTAGAACGGCCTAGGGGAAAAGTACTCATACCGTTGTAATCGGGCGTGTATCAACTTTCAGATGCAACAGAAATCTTGCGGATTGGTCAATCCGTTCGCGAGATATGGCAGTTTGGAGGTAAGAAACGGTTGAGAAACTCAAAATGTTCACAGTTCTGATGCTCAAAACGAATAACTAGAACGGCCTAGGGGAAAAGTACACATACCGTTGTAATCGGGCGAGTTTCTACTTTCAGATGCAACAGAAATTTTGCGGATTGGTCAATCCTTTCGCGAGATATGGCAGTTTGGAGGTAAGAAACGCTTGAGCAACTCAAAATTTTCGAAGTTCTGATGCTCGAAACGAATAACCAGAACGGCCTAGGGGAAAAGTACGCATACCGTTGTGATCGGGCGAGTTTCTACTTTCAGATGCAATAGAAATTTTGCGGTTTGGTCAATCCGTTCGCGAGATATGGCAGTTTGGAGGTAAGAAACGCTTGAGAAACTCAAAATTTTCGCTGTTCTGATGCTCGAACCGAATAACTAGAACGGCCTAGGGGAAAAGTACGCATACAGTTGTAATCGGGCGAGATTCTACTTTCAGATGCAACAGAAATTTTGAGGATTGGTCAATCCTTTCTCGAGGTATGGCAGTTTGGATGCAAGAAACGCTTGAGAAACTCAAAATTTTCACAGTTCTGATGCTCGAAACGAATAACTAGAACGGCCTAGGGGAAAAGTGCGCATACAGTTGTAATCGGGCGAGTTTCTACTTTCAGATGCAACAGAAATTTTGCGGATTGGTCAATCCGTTCGCGAGATATGGCAGTTTGGAGGTAAGAAACGGTTGAGAAACTCAAAATTTTCACAGTTCTGATGCTCGAAACGAATAACTAGAACGGCCTAGGGGAAAAGTACGCGTACCGTTGTAATCGGGCGAGTTTCTACTTTCAGATGCAACAGAAATTTTGCGGATTGGTCAATCCGTTCGCGAGATATGGCAGTTTGGAGGTAAGAAACGCTTGAGCAACACAAAATTTTCGCAGTTCTGATGCTCGAAACGAATAACCAGAACGGCCTAGGGGAAAACTACGCATACCGTTGTAATCGGGCGAGTTTCTACTTTCAGATGCAACAGACACTTTGCGGATTGGTCAATCCGTTCGCGAGATATGGCAGTTTGGAGGTAAGAAACGCTTGAGAAACTCAAAATTTTCGCAGTTCTGATGCTCGAAACGAATAAATGGCACGGCCTAGGGGAAAAGTACACATACCGTTGTAATCCGGCGAGTTTCTACTTTCAGACGCAACAGAAATTTTGCGGATTGGTCAATCCGTTCGCAAGATATGGCAGATTGGAGGTAAGAAACGCTTGAGAAACTCAAAATTTTCGCTGTTCTGATGCTCGAACCGAATAACTAGAACGGCCTAGGGGAAAAGCACGCATACAGTTGTAATCGGGCGAGATTCTACTTTCAGATGCAACAGAAATTTTGAGGATTGGTCAATCCTTTCTCGAGATATGGCAGTTTGGAAGTAAGAAACGCTTGAGAAACTCAAAATTTTCACAGTTCTGATGCTCGAAACGAATAACTAGAACGGCCTAGGGGAAAAGTACGCATACAGTTGTAATCGGGCGAGTTTCTACTTTCAGATGCAACAGAAATTTTGCGGATTGGTCAATCCGTTCGCGAGATATGGCAGTTTGGAGGTAAGAAACGGTTGAGAAACTCAAAATTTTCGCTGTTCTGATGCTCGAAACGAATAACTAGAACGGCCTAGGGGAAAAGTACTCATACCGTTGTAATCGGGCGTGTATCAACTTTCAGATGCAACAGAAATCTTGCGGATTGGTCAATCCGTTCGCGAGATATGGCAGTTTGGAGGTAAGAAACGCTTGAGAAACTCAAAATTTTCGCAGTTCTGATGCTCGAACCGAATAACTGGAACGGTCTAGGGGAAAAGTACGCATACAGTTGTAATCGGGCGAGTTTCTACTTTCAGATGCAACAGAAATTTTGCGGATTGGTCTATCCGTTCGCGAGATATGGCAGTTTGGAGGTAAGAAACGCTTGAGAAACTCAAAATTTTCGCAGTTCTGATGCTCGAAATGAATAACTAGAACGGCCTAGGGGAAATGTACGCATACCGTTCTAATCGGGCGAGTTTCTACTTTCAGATGCAACAGAAATTTTGCGGATTGGTCTATCCGTTCGCGAGATATTGCAGTTTGGAGGTAAGAAACGCTTGAGAAACTCAAAAGTTTCGCAGTTCTGATGCTCGAGACGAATAACTAGAACGGCCTAGGGGAAAAGTACGCGTACCGTTGTAATCGGGCGGGTTTCTACTTTCAGATGCAACAGAAATTTTGCGTATTGGTCAATCAGTTCGCGAGATATGGCAGTTTGTAGGTAAGAAACGGTTGAGAAACTCAAAATTTTCACAGTTCTGATGCTCGAAACGAATAACTAGAACGGCCTAGGGGAAAAGTACTCATACCGTTGTAATCGGGCGTGTATCAACTTTCAGATGCAACAGAAATCTTGCGGATTGGTCAATCCGTTCGCGAGATATGGCAGTTTGGAGGTAAGAAACGCTTGAGCAACTCAAAACTTTTGCAGTTCTGATGCTCGAAACGAATAACCAGAACGGCCTAGGGGAAAACTACGCATACCGTTGTAATCGGGCGAGTTTCTACTTTCAGATGCAACAGACACTTTGCGGATTGGTCAATCCGTTCGCGAGATATGGCAGTTTGGAGGTAAGAAACGCTTGAGAAACTCAAAATTTTCGCAGTTCTGATGCTCGAAACGAATAACTAGAACGGCCTAGGGGAAAAGTACGCATACCGTTCTAATCGGGCGAGTTTCTACTTTCAGATGCAACAGAAATTTTGCGTATTGGTCTATCCGTTCGCGAGATATTGCAGTTTGGATATAAGAAACGCTTGAGAAACTCAAAAGTTTCGCAGTTCTGATGCTCGAGACGAATAACTAGAACGGCCTAGGGGTAAAGTACGCGTACCGTTGTAATCGGGCGAGTTTCTACTTTCAGATGCAACAGAAATTTTGCGGATTGGTCAATCAGTTCGCGAGATATGGCAGTTTGGAGGTAAGAAACGCTTGAGAAACTCAAAATTTTCGCTGTTCTGATGCTCGAAACGAATAACTAGAACGGCCCAGGGGAAGACTACACATACCGTTGTAATCGGGCGAGTTTCTACTTTCAGATGAAACAGAAATTTTGCGGATTGGTCAATCCTTTCGCGAGATATGGCAGTTTGGAGGTAAGAAACGCTTCAGAAACTCAAAATTTTCGCAGTTCTGATGCTCGAAACGAATAAATGGCACGGCCTAGGGGAAGACTACACATACCGTTGTAATCGGGCGAGTTTCTACTTTCAGATGCAACAGAAATTTTGCGGATTGGTCAATCCGTTCGCAAGATATGGCAGATTGGAGGTAAGAAACGCTTGAGAAACTCAAAATTTTCGCTGTTCTGATGCTCGAAACGAATAACTAGAACGGCCTAGAGGAAAAGTACACATACCGTTGTAATCGGGCGAGTTTCTACTTTCAGATGCAACAGAAATTTTGCGGATTGTTCAATCCGTTCGCGAGAAATGGCAGTTTGGAGGTAAGAAACGGTTGAGAAACTCAAAATTATCACAGTTCTGATGCTCGAAACGAATAACTAGAACGGCCTAGGGGAAAAGTACTCATACCGTTGTAATCGGGCGTGTATCAACTTTCAGATGCAACAGAAATCTTGCGGATTGGTCAATCCGTTCGCGAGATATGGCAGTTTGGAGGTAAGAAACGGTTGAGAAACTCAAAATGTTCACAGTTCTGATGCTCAAAACGAATAACTAGAACGGCCTAGGGGAAAAGTACACATACCGTTGTAATCGGGCGAGTTTCTACTTTCAGATGCAACAGAAATTTTGCGGATTGGTCAATCCTTTCGCGAGATATGGCAGTTTGGAGGTAAGAAACGCTTGAGCAACTCAAAATTTTCGAAGTTCTGATGCTCGAAACGAATAACCAGAACGGCCTAGGGGAAAAGTACGCATACCGTTGTGATCGGGCGAGTTTCTACTTTCAGATGCAATAGAAATTTTGCGGTTTGGTCAATCCGTTCGCGAGATATGGCAGTTTGGAGGTAAGAAACGCTTGAGAAACTCAAAATTTTCGCTGTTCTGATGCTCGAACCGAATAACTAGAACGGCCTAGGGGAAAAGTACGCATACAGTTGTAATCGGGCGAGATTCTACTTTCAGATGCAACAGAAATTTTGAGGATTGGTCAATCCTTTCTCGAGGTATGGCAGTTTGGATGCAAGAAACGCTTGAGAAACTCAAAATTTTCACAGTTCTGATGCTCGAAACGAATAACTAGAACGGCCTAGGGGAAAAGTGCGCATACAGTTGTAATCGGGCGAGTTTCTACTTTCAGATGCAACAGAAATTTTGCGGATTGGTCAATCCGTTCGCGAGATATGGCAGTTTGGAGGTAAGAAACGGTTGAGAAACTCAAAATTTTCACAGTTCTGATGCTCGAAACGAATAACTAGAACGGCCTAGGGGAAAAGTACGCGTACCGTTGTAATCGGGCGAGTTTCTACTTTCAGATGCAACAGAAATTTTGCGGATTGGTCAATCCGTTCGCGAGATATGGCAGTTTGGAGGTAAGAAACGCTTGAGCAACACAAAATTTTCGCAGTTCTGATGCTCGAAACGAATAACCAGAACGGCCTAGGGGAAAACTACGCATACCGTTGTAATCGGGCGAGTTTCTACTTTCAGATGCAACAGACACTTTGCGGATTGGTCAATCCGTTCGCGAGATATGGCAGTTTGGAGGTAAGAAACGCTTGAGAAACTCAAAATTTTCGCAGTTCTGATGCTCGAAACGAATAAATGGCACGGCCTAGGGGAAAAGTACACATACCGTTGTAATCCGGCGAGTTTCTACTTTCAGACGCAACAGAAATTTTGCGGATTGGTCAATCCGTTCGCAAGATATGGCAGATTGGAGGTAAGAAACGCTTGAGAAACTCAAAATTTTCGCTGTTCTGATGCTCGAAACGTATAACTAGAACGGCCTAGAGGAAAAGTACACATACCGTTGTAATCGGGCGAGTTTCTACTTTCAGATGCAACAGAAATTTTGCGGATTGGTCAATCCGTTCGCGAGATATGGCAGTTTGGATGTAAGAAACGGTTGAGAAACTCAAAATTTTCACAGTTCTGATGCTCGAAACGACTAACTAGAACGGCCTAGGGGAAAAGTACTCATACCGTTGTAATCGGGCGTGTATCAACTTTCAGATGCAACAGAAATCTTGCGGATTGGTCAATCCGTTCGCGAGATATGGCAGTTTGGAGGTAAGAAACGCTTGAGCAACTCAAAACTTTCGCAGTTCTGATGCTCGAACCGAATAACTGGAACGGTCTAGGGGAAAAGTACGCATACAGTTGTAATCGGGCGAGTTTCTACTTTCAGATGCAACAGAAATTTTGCGGATTGGTCTATCCGTTCGCGAGATATGGCAGTTTGGAGGTAAGAAACGCTTGAGAAACTCAAAATTTTCGCAGTTCTGATGCTCGAAATGAATAACTAGAACGGCCTAGGGGAAAAGTACGCATACCGTTCTAATCGGGCGAGTTTCTACTTTCAAATGCAACAGAAATTTTGCGGATTGGTCTATCCGTTCGCGAGATATTGCAGTTTGGAGGTAAGAAACGCTTGAGAAACTCAAAAGTTTCGCAGTTCTGATGCTCGAGACGAATAACTAGAACGGCCTAGGGGAAAAGTACGCGTACCGTTGTAATCGGGCGTGTATCAACTTTCAGATGCAACAGAAATCTTGCGGATTGGTCAATCCGTTCGCGAGATATGGCAGTTTGGAGGTAAGAAACGCTTGAGCAACTCAAAACTTTCGCAGTTCTGATGCTCGAAACGAATAACCAGAACGGCCTAGGGGAAAACTACGCATACCGTTGTAATCGGGCGAGTTTCTACTTTCAGATGCAACAGACACTTTGCGGATTGGTCAATCCGTTCGCGAGATATGGCAGTTTAGAGGTAAGAAACGCTTGAGAAACTCAAAATTTTCGCAGTTCTGATGCTCGAACCGAATAACTGGAACGGTCTAGGGGAAAAGAACGCATACAGTTGTAATCGGGCGAGTTTCTACTTTCAGATGCAACAGAAATTTTGCGCATTGGTCTATCCGTTCGCGAGATATGGCAGTTTGGAGGTAGGAAACGCTTGAGAAACTCAAAATTTTCGCAGTTCTGATGCTCGAAACGAATAACTAGAACGGCCTAGGGGGAAAGTACGCATACCGTTCTAATCGGGCGAGTTTCTACTTTCAGATGCAACAGAAATTTTGCGGATTGGTCTATCCGTTCGCGAGATATTGCAGTTTGGAAGTAAGAAACGCTTGAGAAACTCAAAAGTTTCGCAGTTCTGATGCTCGAGACGAATAACTAGAACGGCCTAGGGGAAAAGTACGCGTACAGTTGTAATCGGGCGAGTTTCTACTTTCAGATGCAACAGAAATTTTGCGGATTGGTCAATCAGTTCGCGAGATATGGCAGTTTGGAGGTAAGAAACGCTTGAGCAACTCAAAACTTTCGCAGTTCTGATGCTCGAAACGAATAACCAGAACGGCCTAGGGGAAAACTACGCATACCGTTGTAATCGGGCGAGTTTCTACTTTCAGATGCAACAGACACTTTGCGGATTGGTCAATCCGTTCGCGAGATATGGCAGTTTGGAGGTAAGAAACGCTTGAGAAACTCAAAATTTTCGCAGTTCTGATGCTCGAACCGAATAACTGGAACGGCCTAGGGGAAAAGTACGCATACAGTTGTAATCGGGCGAGTTTCTACTTTCAGATGCAACAGAAATTTTGCGGATTGGTCTATCCGTTCGCGAGATATGGCAGTTTGGAGGTAAGAAACGCTTGAGAAACTCAAAATTTTCGCAGTTCTGATGCTCGAAACGAATAACTAGAACGGCCTAGGGGAAAAGTACGCATACCGTTCTAATCGGGCGAGTTTCTACTTTCAGATGCAACAGAAATTTTGCGGATTGGTCTATCCGTTCGCGAGATATTGCAGTTTGGAGGTAAGAAACGCTTGAGAAACTCAAAAGTTTCGCAGTTCTGATGCTCGAAACGAATAACTAGAACGGCCTAGCGGAAAAGTACGCATACCGTTGTAATCGGGCGAGTTTCTACTTTCAGATGCAACAGAAATTTTGCGGATTGGTCAATCCGTTCGCGTGATATGGCAGTTTGGAGGTAAGAATCGCTTGAGAAACTCAAAATTTTCGCAGTTCTGATGCTTGACAAGCATAACTAGAACGGCCTAGGGGAAAAGTACGCATACAGTTGTAATCGGGCGGGTTTCTACTTTCAGATGCAACAGAAGTTTTGCGGATTGGTC
Source organism: Ptiloglossa arizonensis (assembly GCF_051014685.1). Classification (NCBI taxonomy): domain Eukaryota; kingdom Metazoa; phylum Arthropoda; class Insecta; order Hymenoptera; family Colletidae; genus Ptiloglossa; species Ptiloglossa arizonensis. Next base: position 714,245 of record NW_027478504.1, read on the forward strand.
AAACCGTTCGCGAGATATGGCAGTTTGGATGTAAGAAACGGTTGAGAAACTCAAAATTTTCGCAGTTCTGATGCTTGACAAGCATAACTAGAACGGCCTAGGGGAAAAGTATGAATACCGTTGTAATCGGGCGAGTTTCTACTTTCAGATGCAACAGAAATTTTGCGGATTGGTCAATCAGTTCGCAAGATATGGCAGATTGGAGGTAAGAAACGCTTGAGCAACTCAAAATATTCGCTGTTCTGATGCTCGAAACGAATAACTAGAACGGCCTAGGGGAAAAGTACGCATACAGTTGTAATCGTGCGAGTTTCTACTTTCAGATGCAACAGAAATTTTGCGGATTGGTCAATCCTTTCGCGAGATATGGCAGTTTGGAGGTAAGAAACGCTTGAGCAACTCAAAATTTTCGCAGTTCTGATGCTCGAAACGAATAACCAGAACGGCCTAGGGGAAAAGTAGGCATACCGTTGTAATCGGGCGAGTTTCTACTTTCAGATGCAACAGAAATTTTGCGGATTGGTCAATCCGTTCGCGTGATATGGCAGTTTGGAGGTAAGAATCGCTTGAGAAACAAAAAATTTTCGCAGTTCTGATGCTCGAAACGAATAACTAGAACGGCCTAGCGGAAAAGTACGCATACCATTGTAATCGAGCGAGTTTCTACTTTCAGATGCAACAGAAATTTTGCGGATTGGTCAATCCGTTCGCGAGATATGGCAGTTTGGAGGTAAGAATCTCTTGAGAAACTCAAAATATTCGCAGTTCTGATGCTCGAAACGAATAACTAGAACGGCCTAGCGGAAAAGTACGCATACCATTGTAATCGGGCGAGTTTCTACTTTCAGATGCAACAGAAATTTTGCGGATTGGTCAATCCGTTCGCGAGATATGGCAGTTTGGAGGTAAGAATCTCTTGAGAAACTCAAAATATTCGCAGTTCTGATGCTTGACAAGCATAACTAGAACGGCCTAGGGGAAAAGTACGCATACCGTTGTAATCGGGCGAGGTTCCACTTTCAGATGCAACAGAAATTTTGCGGTTTGGTCAATCCGTTCGCGAGATATGGCAGTTTGGAGGTAAGAAACGCTTGAGCAACTCAAAATTTTCGCAGTTCTGATGCTCGAAACGAATAACAAGAACGGCCTAGGGGAAAAGTACGCATACCGTTGTGATCGGGCGAGTTTCTACTTTCAGATGCAACAGAAATTTTGCGGATTGGTCAATCCTTTCTCGAGATATGGCAGTTTGGATGTAAGAAACGCTTGAGAAACTCAAAATTTTCGCAGTTCTGATGCTTGACAAGCATAACTAGAACGGCCTAGGGGAAAAGTATGAATACCGTTGTAATCGGGCGAGTTTCTACTTTCAGATGCAACAGAAATTTTGCGGATTGGTCAATCCTTTCTCGAGATATGGCAGTTTGGATGTAAGAAACGCTTGAGAAACTGAATATTTTCACAGTTCTGATGCTCGAAACGAATAACTAGAACGGCCTAGGGGAAAAGTACACATACAGTTGTAATCGGGCGAGTTTCTACTTTCAGATGCAATAGAAATTTTGCGGATTGGTCAATCCGTTCGCAAGATATGGCAGATTGGAGGTAAGAAACGCTTGAGAAACTCAAAATTTTCGCTGTTCTGATGCTCGAAACGAATAACTAGAACGGCCTAAAGGAAAAGTACACATACCGTTGTAATCGGGCGAGTTTCTACTTTCAGATGCAACAGAAATTTTGCGGATTGGTCAATCCGTTCGCGAGATATGGCAGTTTGGAGGTAAGAAACGCTTGAGAAACTCAAAAATTTCGCTGTTCTGATGCTCGAACCGAATAACTAGAACGGCCTAGGGGAAAAGTACGCATACAGTTGTAATCGGGCGAGTTTCTACTTTCAGATGAAACAGAAATTTTGCGGATTGGTCAATCCTTTCTCGAGATATGGCAGTTTGGAAGTAAGAAACGCTTGAGAAACTCAAAATTTTCACAGTTCTGATGCTCGAAACGAATAACTAGAACGGCCTAGGGGGAAAGTACGCATACAGTTGTAATCGGGCGAGTTTCTACTTTCAGATGCAACAGAAATTTTGCGGATTGGTCTATCCGTTCGCGAGATATGGCAGTTTGGAGGTAAGAAACGGTTGAGAAACTCAAAATTTTCACAGTTCTGATGCTCGAAACGAATAACTAGAACGGCCTAGGGGAAAAGTACTCATACCGTTGTAATCGGGCGTGTTTCAACTTTCAGATGCAACAGAAATCTTGCGGATTGGTCAATCCGTTCGCGAGATATGGCAGTTTGGAGGTAAGAAACGCTTGAGCAACACAAAATTTTCGCAGTTCTGATGCTCGAAACGAATAACCAGAACGGCCTAGGGGAAAACTACGCATACCGTTGTAATCGGGCGAGTTTCTACTTTCAGATGCAACAGACACTTTGCGGATTGGTCAATCCGTTCGCGAGATATGGCTGTTTGGAGGTAAGAAACGCTTGAGAAGCTCAAAATTTTCGCAGTTCTGATGCTCGAAACGAATAACTAGAACGGCCTAGCGGAAAAGTACGCATACCGTTGTAATCGGGCGAGTTTCTACTTTCAGATGCAACAGAAATTTTGCGGATTGGTCAATCCTTTCGCGAGATATGGCAGTTTGGAGGTAAGAAACGCTTGAGAAACTCAAAATTTTCGCAGTTCTGATGCTCGAAACGAATAAATGGCACGGCCTAGGGGAAAAGTACACATACCGTTGTAATCGGGCGAGTTTCTACTTTCAGACGCAACAGAAATTTTGCGGATTGGTCAATCCGTTCGCAAGATATGGCAGATTGGAGGTAAGAAACGCTTGAGAAACTCAAAATTTTCGCAGTTCTGATGCTCGAAACGAATAACCAGAACGGCCTAGGGGAAAAGTAGGCATACCGTTGTAATCGGGCGAGTTTCTACTTTCAGATGCAACAGAAATTTTGCGGATTGGTCAATCCGTTCGCGTGATATGGCAGTTTGGAGGTAAGAATCGCTTGAGAAACAAAAAATTTTCGCAGTTCTGATGCTCGAAACGAATAACCAGAACGGCCTAGGGGAAAACTACGCATACCGTTGTAATCGGGCGAGTTTCTACTTTCAGATGCAACAGACACTTTGCGGATTGGTCAATCCGTTCGCGAGATATGGCAGTTTGGAGGTAAGAAACGCTTGAGAAACTCAAAATTTTCGCAGTTCTGATGCTCGAAACGAATAACTAGAACTGGCTAGGGGAAAAGTACGCATACCGTTCTAATCGGGCGAGTTTCTACTTTCAGATGCAACAGAAATTTTGCGGATTGGTCTATCCGTTCGCGAGATATTGCAGTTTGGAGGTAAGAAATGCTTGAGAAACTCAAAAGTTTCGCAGTTCTGATGCTCGAGACGAATAACTAGAACGGCCTAGGGGAAAAGTACGCGTACCGTTGTAATCGGGCGGGATTCTACTTTCAGATGCAACAGAAATTTTGCGGATTGGTCAATCAGTTCGCGAGATATGGCAGTTTGGAGGTAAGAAACGCTTGAGAAACTTAAAATTTTCGCAGTTCTGATGCTCGAAACGAATAACTAGAACGGCCTAGCGGAAAAGTACGCATACCGTTGTAATCGGGCGAGTTTCTACTTTCAGATGCAACAGAAATTTTGCGGATTGGTCAATCAGTTCGCGAGATATGGCAGTTTGGAGGTAAGAAACGCTTGAGAAACTCAAAATTTTCGCAGTTCTGATGCTCGAAACGAATAACTAGAACGGCCTAGCGGAAAAGTACGCATACCATTGTAATCGGGCGAGTTTCTACTTTCAGATGCAACAGAAATTTTGCGGATTGGACAATCCGTTCGCGAGATATGGCAGTTTGGAGGTAAGAATCTCTTGAGAAACTCAAAATATTCGCAGTTCTGATGCTTGACAAGCATAACTAGAACGGCCTAGGGGAAAAGTACGCATACCGTTGTAATCGGGCGAGGTTCCACTTTCAGATGCAACAGAAATTTTGCGGTTTGGTCAATCCGTTCGCGAGATATGGCAGTTTGGAGGTAAGAAACGGTTGAGAAACTCAAAATGTTCACAGTTCTGATGCTCGAAACGAATAACTAGAACGGCCTAGGGGAAAAGTACACATACCGTTGTAATCGGGCGAGTTTCTACTTTCAGATGCAACAGAAATTTTGCGGATTGGTCAATCCTTTCGCGAGATATGGCAGTTTGGAGGTAAGAAACGCTTGAGCAACTCAAAATTTTCGCAGTTCTGATGCTCGAAACGAATAACAAGAACGGCCTAGGGGAAAAGTACGCATACCGTTGTGATCGGGCGAGTTTCTACTTTCAGATGCAACAGAAATTTTGCGGATTGGTCAATCCTTTCTCGAGATATGGCAGTTTGGATGTAAGAAACGCTTGAGAAACTCAAAATTTTCGCAGTTCTGATGCTTGACAAGCATAACTAGAACGGCCTAGGGGAAAAGTATGAATACCGTTGTAATCGGGCGAGTTTCTACTTTCAGATGCAACAGAAATTTTGCGGATTGGTCAATCCTTTCTCGAGATATGGCAGTTTGGATGTAAGAAACGCTTGAGAAACACAATATTTTCACAGTTCTGATGCTCGAAACGAATAACTAGAACGGCCTAGGGGAAAAGTACACATACAGTTGTAATCGGGCGAGTTTCTACTTTCAGATGCAATAGAAATTTTGCGGATTGGTCAATCCGTTCGCAAGATATGGCAGATTGGAGGTAAGAAACGCTTGAGAAACTCAAAATTTTCGCTGTTCTGATGCTCGAAACGAATAACTAGAACGGCCTAAAGGAAAAGTACACATACCGTTGTAATCGGGCGAGTTTCTACTTTCAGATGCAACAGAAATTTTGCGGATTGGTCAATCCGTTCGCGAGATATGGCAGTTTGGAGGTAAGAAACGCTTGAGAAACTCAAAAATTTCGCTGTTCTGATGCTCGAACCGAATAACTAGAACGGCCTAGGAGAAAAGTACGCATACAGTTGTAATCGGGCGAGATTCTACTTTCAGATGAAACAGAAATTTTGCGGATTGGTCAATCCTTTCTCGAGATATGGCAGTTTGGAAGTAAGAAACGCTTGAGAAACTCAAAATTTTCACAGTTCTGATGCTCGAACCGAATAACTGGAACGGCCTAGGGGAAAAGTACGCATACAGTTGTAATCGGGCGAGTTTCTACTTTCAGATGCAACAGAAATTTTGCGGATTGGTCTATCCGTTCGCGAGATATGGCAGTTTGGAGGTAAGAAACGCTTGAGAAACTCAAAATTTTCGCAGTTCTGATGCTCGAAACGAATAACTAGAACGGCCTAGGGGAAAAGTACGCATACCGTTCTAATCGGGCGAGTTTCTACTTTCAGATGCAACAGAAATTTTGCGGATTGGTCTATCCGTTCGCGAGATATTGCAGTTTGGAGGTAAGAAACGCTTGAGAAACTCAAAAGTTTCGCAGTTCTGATGCTCGAAACGAATAACTAGAACGGCCTAGCGGAAAAGTACGCATACCGTTGTAATCGGGCGAGTTTCTACTTTCAGATGCAACAGAAATTTTGCGGATTGGTCAATCCGTTCGCGTGATATGGCAGTTTGGAGGTAAGAATCGCTTGAGAAACTCAAAATTTTCGCAGTTCTGATGCTTGACAAGCATAACTAGAACGGCCTAGGGGAAAAGTACGCATACAGTTGTAATCGGGCGGGTTTCTACTTTCAGATGCAACAGAAGTTTTGCGGATTGGTCAAACCGTTCGCGAGATATGGCAGTTTGGATGTAAGAAACGGTTGAGAAACTCAAAATTTTCGCAGTTCTGATGCTTGACAAGCATAACTAGAACGGCCTAGGGGAAAAGTATGAATACCGTTGTAATCGGGCGAGTTTCTACTTTCAGATGCAACAGAAATTTTGCGGATTGGTCAATCAGTTCGCAAGATATGGCAGATTGGAGGTAAGAAACGCTTGAGCAACTCAAAATATTCGCTGTTCTGATGCTCGAAACGAATAACTAGAACGGCCTAGGGGAAAAGTACGCATACAGTTGTAATCGTGCGAGTTTCTACTTTCAGATGCAACAGAAATTTTGCGGATTGGTCAATCCTTTCGCGAGATATGGCAGTTTGGAGGTAAGAAACGCTTGAGCAACTCAAAATTTTCGCAGTTCTGATGCTCGAAACGAATAACCAGAACGGCCTAGGGGAAAAGTAGGCATACCGTTGTAATCGGGCGAGTTTCTACTTTCAGATGCAACAGAAATTTTGCGGATTGGTCAATCCGTTCGCGTGATATGGCAGTTTGGAGGTAAGAATCGCTTGAGAAACAAAAAATTTTCGCAGTTCTGATGCTCGAAACGAATAACCAGAACGGCCTAGGGGAAAACTACGCATACCGTTGTAATCGGGCGAGTTTCTACTTTCAGATGCAACAGACACTTTGCGGATTGGTCAATCCGTTCGCGAGATATGGCAGTTTGGAGGTAAGAAACGCTTGAGAAACTCAAAATTTTCGCAGTTCTGATGCTCGAAACGAATAACTAGAACTGGCTAGGGGAAAAGTACGCATACCGTTCTAATCGGGCGAGTTTCTACTTTCAGATGCAACAGAAATTTTGCGGATTGGTCTATCTGTTCGCGAGATATTGCAGTTTGGAGGTAAGAAATGCTTGAGAAACTCAAAAGTTTCGCAGTTCTGATGCTCGAGACGAATAACTAGAACGGCCTAGGGGAAAAGTACGCGTACCGTTGTAATCGGGCGGGATTCTACTTTCAGATGCAACAGAAATTTTGCGGATTGGTCAATCAGTTCGCGAGATATGGCAGTTTGGAGGTAAGAAACGCTTGAGAAACTCAAAATTTTCGCAGTTCTGATGCTCGAAACGAATAACTAGAACGGCCTAGCGGAAAAGTACGCATACCGTTGTAATCGGGCGAGTTTCTACTTTCAGATGCAACAGAAATTTTGCGGATTGGTCAATCAGTTCGCGAGATATGGCAGTATGGAGGTAAGAAACGCTTGAGAAACTCAAAATTTTCGCAGTTCTGATGCTCGAAACGAATAACTAGAACGGCCTAGCGGAAAAGTACGCATACCATTGTAATCGGGCGAGTTTCTACTTTCAGATGCAACAGAAATTTTGCGGATTGGTCAATCCGTTCGCGAGATATGGCAGTTTGGAGGTAAGAATCTCTTGAGAAACTCAAAATATTCGCAGTTCTGATGCTTGACAAGCATAACTAGAACGGCCTAGGGGAAAAGTACGCATACCGTTGTAATCGGGCGAGGTTCCACTTTCAGATGCAACAGAAATTTTGCGGTTTGGTCAATCCGTTCGCGAGATATGGCAGTTTGGAGGTAAGAAACGGTTGAGAAACTCAAAATGTTCACAGTTCTGATGCTCGAAACGAATAACTAGAACGGCCTAGGGGAAAAGTACACATACCGTTGTAATCGGGCGAGTTTCTACTTTCAGATGCAACAGAAATTTTGCGGATTGGTCAATCCTTTCGCGAGATATGGCAGTTTGGAGGTAAGAAACGCTTGAGCAACTCAAAATTTTCGCAGTTCTGATGCTCGAAACGAATAACAAGAACGGCCTAGGGGAAAAGTACGCATACCGTTGTGATCGGGCGAGTTTCTACTTTCAGATGCAACAGAAATTTTGCGGATTGGTCAATCCTTTCTCGAGATATGGCAGTTTGGATGTAAGAAACGCTTGAGAAACTCAAAATTTTCGCAGTTCTGATGCTTGACAAGCATAACTAGAACGGCCTAGGGGAAAAGTATGAATACCGTTGTAATCGGGCGAGTTTCTACTTTCAGATGCAACAGAAATTTTGCGGATTGGTCAATCCTTTCTCGAGATATGGCAGTTTGGATGTAAGAAACGCTTGAGAAACTGAATATTTTCACAGTTCTGATGCTCGAAACGAATAACTAGAACGGCCTAGGGGAAAAGTACACATACAGTTGTAATCGGGCGAGTTTCTACTTTCAGATGCAATAGAAATTTTGCGGATTGGTCAATCCGTTCGCAAGATATGGCAGATTGGAGGTAAGAAACGCTTGAGAAACTCAAAATTTTCGCTGTTCTGATGCTCGAAACGAATAACTAGAACGGCCTAAAGGAAAAGTACACATACCGTTGTAATCGGGCGAGTTTCTACTTTCAGATGCAACAGAAATTTTGCGGATTGGTCAATCCGTTCGCGAGATATGGCAGTTTGGAGGTAAGAAACGCTTGAGAAACTCAAAAATTTCGCTGTTCTGATGCTCGAACCGAATAACTAGAACGGCCTAGGGGAAAAGTACGCATACAGTTGTAATCGGGCGAATTTCTACTTTCAGATGAAACAGAAATTTTGCGGATTGGTCAATCCTTTCTCGAGATATGGCAGTTTGGAAGTAAGAAACGCTTGAGAAACTCAAAATTTTCACAGTTCTGATGCTCGAAACGAATAACTAGAACGGCCTAGGGGGAAAGTACGCATACAGTTGTAATCGGGCGAGTTTCTACTTTCAGATGCAACAGAAATTTTGCGGATTGGTCTATCCGTTCGCGAGATATGGCAGTTTGGAGGTAAGAAACGGTTGAGAAACTCAAAATTTTCACAGTTCTGATGCTCGAAACGAATAACTAGAACGGCCTAGGGGAAAAGTACTCATACCGTTGTAATCGGGCGTGTTTCAACTTTCAGATGCAACAGAAATCTTGCGGATTGGTCAATCCGTTCGCGAGATATGGCAGTTTGGAGGTAAGAAACGCTTGAGCAACACAAAATTTTCGCAGTTCTGATGCTCGAAACGAATAACCAGAACGGCCTAGGGGAAAACTACGCATACCGTTGTAATCGGGCGAGTTTCTACTATCAGATGCAACAGACACTTTGCGGATTGGTCAATCCGTTCGCGAGATATGGCTGTTTGGAGGTAAGAAACGCTTGAGAAGCTCAAAATTTTCGCAGTTCTGCTGCTCGAAACGAATAACTAGAACGGCCTAGCGGAAAAGTACGCATACCGTTGTAATCGGGCGAGTTTCTACTTTCAGATGCAACAGAAATTTTGCGGATTGGTCAATCCTTTCGCGAGATATGGCAGTTTGGAGGTAAGAAACGCTTGAGAAACTCAAAATTTTCGCAGTTCTGATGCTCGAAACGAATAAATGGCACGGCCTAGGGGAAAAGTACACATACCGTTGTAATCGGGCGAGTTTCTACTTTCAGACGCAACAGAAATTTTGCGGATTGGTCAATCCGTTCGCAAGATATGGCAGATTGGAGGTAAGAAACGCTTGAGAAACTCAAAATTTTCGCAGTTCTGATGCTCGAAACGAATAACCAGAACGGCCTAGGGGAAAAGTAGGCATACCGTTGTAATCGGGCGAGTTTCTACTTTCAGATGCAACAGAAATTTTGCGGATTGGTCAATCCGTTCGCGTGATATGGCAGTTTGGAGGTAAGAATCGCTTGAGAAACAAAAAATTTTCGCAGTTCTGATGCTCGAAACGAATAACCAGAACGGCCTAGGGGAAAACTACGCATACCGTTGTAATCGGGCGAGTTTCTACTTTCAGATGCAACAGACACTTTGCGGATTGGTCAATCCGTTCGCGAGATATGGCAGTTTGGAGGTAAGAAACGCTTGAGAAACTCAAAATTTTCGCAGTTCTGATGCTCGAAACGAATAACTAGAACTGGCTAGGGGAAAAGTACGCATACCGTTCTAATCGGGCGAGTTTCTACTTTCAGATGCAACAGAAATTTTGCGGATTGGTCTATCCGTTCGCGAGATATTGCAGTTTGGAGGTAAGAAATGCTTGAGAAACTCAAAAGTTTCGCAGTTCTGATGCTCGAGACGAATAACTAGAACGGCCTAGGGGAAAAGTACGCGTACCGTTGTAATCGGGCGGGATTCTACTTTCAGATGCAACAGAAATTTTGCGGATTGGTCAATCAGTTCGCGAGATATGGCAGTTTGGAGGTAAGAAACGCTTGAGAAACTCAAAATTTTCGCAGTTCTGATGCTCGAAACGAATAACTAGAACGGCCTAGCGGAAAAGTACGCATACCGTTGTAATCGGGCGAGTTTCTACTTTCAGATGCAACAGAAATTTTGCGGATTGGTCAATCAGTTCGCGAGATATGGCAGTTTGGAGGTAAGAAACGCTTGAGAAACTCAAAATTTTCGCAGTTCTGATGCTCGAAACGAATAACTAGAACGGCCTAGCGGAAAAGTACGCATACCATTGTAATCGGGCGAGTTTCTACTTTCAGATGCAACAGAAATTTTGCGGATTGGACAATCCGTTCGCGAGATATGGCAGTTTGGAGGTAAGAATCTCTTGAGAAACTCAAAATATTCGCAGTTCTGATGCTTGACAAGCATAACTAGAACGGCCTAGGGGAAAAGTACGCATACCGTTGTAATCGGGCGAGGTTCCACTTTCAGATGCAACAGAAATTTTGCGGTTTGGTCAATCCGTTCGCGAGATATGGCAGTTTGGAGGTAAGAAACGGTTGAGAAACTCAAAATGTTCACAGTTCTGATGCTCGAAACGAATAACTAGAACGGCCTAGGGGAAAAGTACACATACCGTTGTAATCGGGCGAGTTTCTACTTTCAGATGCAACAGAAATTTTGCGGATTGGTCAATCCTTTCGCGAGATATGGCAGTTTGGAGGTAAGAAACGCTTGAGCAACTCAAAATTTTCGCAGTTCTGATGCTCGAAACGAATAACAAGAACGGCCTAGGGGAAAAGTACGCATACCGTTGTGATCGGGCGAGTTTCTACTTTCAGATGCAACAGAAATTTTGCGGATTGGTCAATCCTTTCTCGAGATATGGCAGTTTGGATGTAAGAAACGCTTGAGAAACTCAAAATTTTCGCAGTTCTGATGCTTGACAAGCATAACTAGAACGGCCTAGGGGAAAAGTATGAATACCGTTGTAATCGGGCGAGTTTCTACTTTCAGATGCAACAGAAATTTTGCGGATTGGTCAATCCTTTCTCGAGATATGGCAGTTTGGATGTAAGAAACGCTTGAGAAACTCAATATTTTCACAGTTCTGATGCTCGAAACGAATAACTAGAACGGCCTAGGGGAAAAGTACACATAGAGTTGTAATCGGGCGAGTTTCTACTTTCAGATGCAATAGAAATTTTGCGGATTGGTCAATCCGTTCGCAAGATATGGCAGATTGGAGGTAAGAAACGCTTGAGAAACTCAAAATTTTCGCTGTTCTGATGCTCGAAACGAATAACTAGAACGGCCTAAAGGAAAAGTACACATACCGTTGTAATCGGGCGAGTTTCTACTTTCAGATGCAACAGAAATTTTGCGGATTGGTCAATCCGTTCGCGAGATATGGCAGTTTGGAGGTAAGAAACGCTTGAGAAACTCAAAAATTTCGCTGTTCTGATGCTCGAACCGAATAACTAGAACTGCCTAGGAGAAAAGTACGCATACAGTTGTAATCGGGCGAGTTTCTACTTTCAGATGAAACAGAAATTTTGCGGATTGGTCAATCCTTTCTCGAGATATGGCAGTTTGGAAGTAAGAAACGCTTGAGAAACTCAAAATTTTCACAGTTCTGATGCTCGAAACGAATAACTAGAACGGCCTAGGGGGAAAGTACGCATACAGTTGTAATCGGGCGAGTTTCTACTTTCAGATGCAACAGAAATTTTGCGGATTGGTCTATCCGTTCGCGAGATATGGCAGTTTGGAGGTAAGAAACGGTTGAGAAACTCAAAATTTTCACAGTTCTGATGCTCGAAACGAATAACTAGAACGGCCTAGGGGAAAAGTACTCATACCGTTGTAATCGGGCGTGTTTCAACTTTCAGATGCAACAGAAATCTTGCGGATTGGTCAATCCGTTCGCGAGATATGGCAGTTTGGAGGTAAGAAACGCTTGAGCAACACAAAATTTTCGCAGTTCTGATGCTCGAAACGAATAACCAGAACGGCCTAGGGGAAAACTACGCATACCGTTGTAATCGGGCGAGTTTCTACTTTCAGATGCAACAGACACTTTGCGGATTGGTCAATCCGTTCGCGAGATATGGCTGTTTGGAGGTAAGAAACGCTTGAGAAGCTCAAAATTTTCGCAGTTCTGATGCTCGAAACGAATAACTAGAACGGCCTAGCGGAAAAGTACGCATACCGTTGTAATCGGGCGAGTTTCTACTTTCAGATGCAACAGAAATTTTGCGGATTGGTCAATCCTTTCGCGAGATATGGCAGTTTGGAGGTAAGAAACGCTTGAGAAACTCAAAATTTTCGCAGTTCTGATGCTCGAAACGAATAAATGGCACGGCCTAGGGGAAAAGTACACATACCGTTGTAATCGGGCGAGTTTCTACTTTCAGACGCAACAGAAATTTTGCGGATTGGTCAATCCGTTCGCAAGATATGGCAGATTGGAGGTAAGAAACGCTTGAGAAACTCAAAATTTTCACAGTTCTGATGCTCGAAACGAATAACTAGAACGGCCTAGGGGAAAAGTACACATACAGTTGTAATCGGGCGAGTTTCTACTTTCAGATGCAACAGAAATTTTGCGGATTGGTCAATCCGTTCGCGAGATATGGCAGTTTGGAGGTAAGAATCGCTTGAGAAACTCACAATTTTCGCAGTTCTGATGCTCGAAACGAATAAATGGCACGGCCTAGGGGAAAAGTACACATACCGTTGTAATCGGGCGAGTTTCTACTTTCAGACGCAACAGAAATTTTGCGGATTGGTCAATCCGTTCGCAAGATATGGCAGATTGGAGGTAAGAAACGCTTGAGAAACTCAAAATTTTCGCTGTTCTGATGCTCGAAACGAATAACTAGAACGGCCTAGAGGAAAAGTACACATACCCTTGTAATCGGGCGAGTTTCTACTTTCAGATGCAACAGAAATTTTGCGGATTGGTCAATCCGTTCGCGAGATATGGCAGCTTGGAGGTAAGAAACGCTTGAGAAACTCAAAAATTTCGCTGTTCTGATACTCGAACCGAATAACTAGAACGGCCTAGGGAAAAAGTACGCATACAGTTGTAATCGGGCGAGTTTCTACTTTCAGATGCAACAGAAATTTTGCGGATTGGTCAATCCGTTCGCAAGATATGGCAGATTGGAGGTAAGAAACGCTTGAGAAACTCAAAATTTTCGCTGTTCTGATGCTCGAAACGAATAACTAGAACGGCCTAGAGGAAAAGTACACATACCCTTGTAATCGGGCGAGTTTCTACTTTCAGATGCAACAGAAATTTTGCGGATTGGTCAATCCGTTCGCGAGATATGGCAGCTTGGAGGTAAGAAACGCTTGAGAAACTCAAAAATTTCGCTGTTCTGATACTCGAACCGAATAACTAGAACGGCCTAGGGGAAAAGTACGCATACAGTTGTAATCGGGCGAGTTTCTACTTTCAGATGCAACAGAAATTTTGCGGATTGGTCAATCCGTTCGCGAGATATGGCAGTTTGGAGGTAAGAATCGCTTGAGAAACTCAAAATTTTCGCAGTTCTGATGCTCGAAACGAATAAATGGCACGGCCTAGGGGAAAAGTACGCGTACAGTTGTAATCGGGCGAGTTTCTACTTTCAGATGCAACAGAAATTTTGCGGATTGGTCAATCCGTTCGCGTGATATGGCAGTTTGGAGGTAAGAATCGCTTGAGAAACAAAAAATTTTCGCAGTTCTGATGCTCGAAACGAATAACCAGAACGGCCTAGGGGAAAACTACGCATACCATTGTAATCGGGCGAGTTTCTACTTTCAGATGCAACAGACACTTTGCGGATTGGTCAATCCGTTCGCGAGATATGGCAGTTTGGAGGTAAGAAACGCTTGAGAAACTCAAAATTTTCGCAGTTCTGATGCTCGAAACGAATAACTAGAACTGGCTAGGGGAAAAGTACGCATACCGTTCTAATCGGGCGAGTTTCTACTTTCAGATGCAACAGAAATTTTGCGGATTGGTCTATCCGTTCGCGAGATATTGCAGTTTGGAGGTAAGAAATGCTTGAGAAACTCAAAAGTTTCGCAGTTCTGATGCTCGAGACGAATAACTAGAACGGCCTAGGGGAAAAGTACGCGTACCGTTGTAATCGGGCGGGATTCTACTTTCAGATGCAACAGAAATTTTGCGGATTGGTCAATCAGTTCGCGAGATATGGCAGTTTGGAGGTAAGAAACGCTTGAGAAACTCAAAATTTTCGCAGTTCTGATGCTCGAAACGAATAACTAGAACGGCCTAGCGGAAAAGTACGCATACCGTTGTAATCGGGCGAGTTTCTACTTTCAGATGCAACAGAAATTTTGCGGATTGGTCAATCAGTTCGCGAGATATGGCAGTTTGGAGGTAAGAAACGCTTGAGAAACTCAAAATTTTCGCAGTTCTGATGCTCGAAACGAATAACTAGAACGGCCTAGCGGAAAAGTACGCATACCATTGTAATCGGGCGAGTTTCTACTTTCAGATGCAACAGAAATTTTGCGGATTGGTCAATCCGTTCGCGAGATATGGCAGTTTGGAGGTAAGAATCTCTTGAGAAACTCAAAATATTCGCAGTTCTGATGCTTGACAAGCATAACTAGAACGGCCTAGGGGAAAAGTACGCATACCGTTGTAATCGGGCGAGGTTCCACTTTCAGATGCAACAGAAATTTTGCGGTTTGGTCAATCCGTTCGCGAGATATGGCAGTTTGGAGGTAAGAAACGGTTGAGAAACTCAAAATGTTCACAGTTCTGATGCTCGAAACGAATAACTAGAACGGCCTAGGGGAAAAGTACACATACCGTTGTAATCGGGCGAGTTTCTACTTTCAGATGCAACAGAAATTTTGCGGATTGGTCAATCCTTTCGCGAGATATGGCAGTTTGGAGGTAAGAAACGCTTGAGCAACTCAAAATTTTCGCAGTTCTGATGCTCGAAACGAATAACAAGAACGGCCTAGGGGAAAAGTACGCATACCGTTGTGATCGGGCGAGTTTCTACTTTCAGATGCAACAGAAATTTTGCGGATTGGTCAATCCTTTCTCGAGATATGGCAGTTTGGATGTAAGAAACGCTTGAGAAACTCAAAATTTTCGCAGTTCTGATGCTTGACAAGCATAACTAGAACGGCCTAGGGGAAAAGTATGAATACCGTTGTAATCGGGCGAGTTTCTACTTTCAGATGCAACAGAAATTTTGCGGATTGGTCAATCCTTTCTCGAGATATGGCAGTTTGGATGTAAGAAACGCTTGAGAAACTCAATATTTTCACAGTTCTGATGCTCGAAACGAATAACTAGAACGGCCTAGGGGAAAAGTACACATACAGTTGTAATCGGGCGAGTTTCTACTTTCAGATGCAATAGAAATTTTGCGGATTGGTCAATCCGTTCGCAAGATATGGCAGATTGGAGGTAAGAAACGCTTGAGAAACTCAAAATTTTCGCTGTTCTGATGCTCGAAACGAATAACTAGAACGGCCTAAAGGAAAAGTACACATACCGTTGTAATCGGGCGAGTTTCTACTTTCAGATGCAACAGAAATTTTGCGGATTGGTCAATCCGTTCGCGAGATATGGCAGTTTGGAGGTAAGAAACGCTTGAGAAACTCAAAAATTTCGCTGTTCTGATGCTCGAACCGAATAACTAGAACGGCCTAGGGGAAAAGTACGCATACAGTTGTAATCGGGCGAGTTTCTACTTTCAGATGAAACAGAAATTTTGCGGATTGGTCAATCCTTTCTCGAGATATGGCAGTTTGGAAGTAAGAAACGCTTGAGAAACTCAAAATTTTCACAGTTCTGATGCTCGAAACGAATAACTAGAACGGCCTAGGGGGAAAGTACGCATACAGTTGTAATCGGGCGAGTTTCTACTTTCAGATGCAACAGAAATTTTGCGGATTGGTCTATCCGTTCGCGAGATATGGCAGTTTGGAGGTAAGAAACGGTTGAGAAACTCAAAATTTTCACAGTTCTGATGCTCGAAACGAATAACTAGAACGGCCTAGGGGAAAAGTACTCATACCGTTGTAATCGGGCGTGTTTCAACTTTCAGATGCAACAGAAATCTTGCGGATTGGTCAATCCGTTCGCGAGATATGGCAGTTTGGAGGTAAGAAACGCTTGAGCAACACAAAATTTTCGCAGTTCTGATGCTCGAAACGAATAACCAGAACGGCCTAGGGGAAAACTACGCATACCGTTGTAATCGGGCGAGTTTCTACTTTCAGATGCAACAGACACTTTGCGGATTGGTCAATCCGTTCGCGAGATATGGCTGTTTGGAGGTAAGAAACGCTTGAGAAGCTCAAAATTTTCGCAGTTCTGATGCTCGAAACGAATAACTAGAACGGCCTAGGGGAAAAGTACGCATACAGTTGTAATCGGGCGAGTTTCTACTTTCAGATGCAACAGAAATTTTGCGGATTGGTCAATCCGTTCGCGAGATATGGCAGTTTGGAGGTAAGAATCGCTTGAGAAACTCAAAATTTTCGCAGTTCTGATGCTCGAAACGAATAAATGGCACGGCCTAGGGGAAAAGTACACATACCGTTGTAATCGGGCGAGTTTCTACTTTCAGACGCAACAGAAATTTTGCGGATTGGTCAATCCGTTCGCAAGATATGGCAGATTGGAGGTAAGAAACGCTTGAGAAACTCACAATTTTCGCAGTTCTGATGCTCGAAACGAATAAATGGCACGGCCTAGGGGAAAAGTACACATACCGTTGTAATCGGGCGAGTTTCTACTTTCAGACGCAACAGAAATTTTGCGGATTGGTCAATCCGTTCGCAAGATATGGCAGATTGGAGGTAAGAAACGCTTGAGAAACTCAAAATTTTCGCTGTTCTGATGCTCGAAACGAATAACTTGAACGGCCTAGAGGAAAAGTACACATACCCTTGTAATCGGGCGAGTTTCTACTTTCAGATGCAACAGAAATTTTGCGGATTGGTCAATCCGTTCGCGAGATATGGCAGCTTGGAGGTAAGAAACGCTTGAGAAACTCAAAAATTTCGCTGTTCTGATACTCGAACCGAATAACTAGAACGGCCTAGGGGAAAAGTACGCATACAGTTGTAATCGGGCGAGTTTCTACTTTCAGATGCAACAGAAATTTTGCGGATTGGTCAATCCGTTCGCGAGATATGGCAGTTTGGAGGTAAGAATCGCTTGAGAAACTCAAAATTTTCGCAGTTCTGATGCTCGAAACGAATAAATGGCACGGCCTAGGGGAAAAGTACACATACCGTTGTAATCGGGCGAGTTTCTACTTTCAGACGCAACAGAAATTTTGCGGATTGGTCAATCCGTTCGCAAGATATGGCAGATTGGAGGTAAGAAACGCTTGAGAAACTCAAAATTTTCGCTGTTCTGATGCTCGAAACGAATAACTAGAACGGCCTAGAGGAAAAGTACACATACCGTTGTAATCGGGCGAGTTTCTACTTTCAGATGCAACAGAAATTTTGCGGATTGGTCAATCCGTTCTCGAGATATGGCAGTTTGGAAGTAAGAAACGCTTGAGAAACTCAAAATTTTCACAGTTCTGATGCTCGAAACGAATAACTAGAACGGCCTAGTGGGGAAGTACGCATACAGTTGTAATCGGGCGAGTTTCTACTTTCAGATGCAACAGAAATTTTGCGGATTGGTCTATCCGTTCGCGAGATATGGCAGTTTGGAAGTAAGAAACGCTTGATAAACTCAAAATTTTCGCAGTTCTGTTGCTCGAAACGAATAACTAGAACTGCCTAGGGGAAAAGTACGCATACCGTTCTAATCGGGCGAGTTTCTACTTTCAGATGCAACAGAAATTTTGCGGATTGGTCTATCCGTTCGCGAGATATTGCAGTTTGGAGGTAAGAAATGCTTGAGAAACTCAAAAGTTTCGCAGTTCTGATGCTCGCGACGAATAACTAGAACGGCCTAGGGGAAAAGTACGCGTACCGTTGTAATCGGGCGGGATTCTACTTTCAGATGCAACAGAAATTTTGCGGATTGGTCAATCAGTTCGCGAGATATGGCAGTTTGGAGGTAAGAAACGCTTGAGAAACTCAAAATTTTCGCAGTTCTGATGCTCGAAACGAATAACTAGAACGACCTAGCGGAAAAGTACGCATACCGTTGTAATCGGGCGAGTTTCTACTTTCAGATGCAACAGAAATTTTGCGGATTGGTCAATCAGTTCGCGAGATATGGCAGTTTGGAGGTAAGAAACGCTTGAGAAACTCAAAATTTTCGCAGTTCTGATGCTCGAAACGAATAACTAGAACGGCCTAGCGGAAAAGTACGCATACCATTGTAATCGGGCGAGTTTCTACTTTCAGATGCAACAGAAATTTTGCGGATTGGTCAATCCGTTCGCGAGATATGGCAGTTTGGAGGTAAGAATCTCTTGAGAAACTCAAAATATTCGCAGTTCTGATGCTTGACAAGCATAACTAGAACGGCCTAGGGGAAAAGTACGCATACCGTTGTAATCGGGCGAGTTTCTACTTTCAGATGCAACAGAAATTTTGCGGGTTGGTCAATCCGTTCGCGAGATATAGCAGTTTGGATGTAAGAAACGGTTGAGAAACTCAAAATGTTCACAGTTCTGATGCTCGAAACGAATAACTAGAACGGCCTAGGGGAAAAGTACACATACCGTTGTAATCGGGCGAGTTTCTACTTTCAGATGCAACAGAAATTTTGCGGATTGGTCAATCCTTTCGCGAGATATGGCAGTTTGGAGGTAAGAAACGCTTGAGCAACTCAAAATTTTCGCAGTTCTGATGCTCGAAACGAATAACAAGAACGGCCTAGGGGAAAAGTACGCATACCGTTGTGATCGGGCGAGTTTCTACTTTCAGATGCAACAGAAATTTTGCGGATTGGTCAATCCGTTCGCGAGATATGGCAGTTTGGAGGTAAGAAACGGTCGAGAAACTCAAAATGTTCACAGTTCTGATGCTCGAAACGAATAACTAGATCGGCCTAGGGGAAAAGTACGCATACAGTTGTAATCGTGCGAGTTTCTACTTTCAGATGCAACAGAAATTTTGCGGATTGGTCAATCCTTTCGCGAGATATGGCAGTTTGGAGGTAAGAAACGCTTGAGCAACTCAAAATTTTCGCAGTTCTGATGCTCGAAACGAATAACCAGAACGGCCTAGGGGAAAAGTAGGCATACCGTTGTAATCGGGCGAGTTTCTACTTTCAGATGCAACAGAAATTTTGCGGTTTGGTCAATCCGTTCGAGAGATATGGCAGTTTGGAGGTAAGAAACGCTTGAGATACTCAAAATTTTCTCTGTTCTGATGCTCGAACCGAATAACTAGAACGAACTAGGGGAAAAGTACGCATACAGTTGTAATCGGGCGAGTTTCTACTTTCAGATGCAACAGAAATTTTGCGGATTGGTCAATCCGTTCGCGAGATATGGCAGTTTGGAGGTAAGAAACGCTTGAGCAACACAAAATTTTCGCAGTTCTGATGCTCGAAACGAATAACCAGAACGGCCTAGGGGAAAACTACGCATACCGTTGTAATCGGGCGAGTTTCTACTTTCAGATGCAACAGACACTTTGCGGATTGGTCAATCCGTTCGCGAGATATGGCAGTTTGGAGGTAAGAAACGCTTGAGAAACTCAAAATTTTCGCAGTTCTGATGCTCGAAACGAATAACTAGAACGGCCTAGGGGAAAAGTACGCATACCGTTCTAATCGGGCGAGTTTCTACATTCAGATGCAACAGAAATTTTGCGGATTGGTCTATCCGTTCGCGAGATATTGCAGTTTGGAGGTAAGAAACGCTTGAGAAACTCAAAAGTTTCGCAGTTCTGATGCTCGAGACGAATAACTAGAACGGCCTAGGGGAAAAGTACGCGTACCGTTGTAATCGGGCGAGTTTCTACTTTCAGATGCAACAGAAATTTTGCGGATTGGTCAATCAGTTCGCGAGATATGGCAGTTTGGAGGTAAGAAACTCTTGAGAAACTCAAAATTGTCGCTGTTCTGATGCTCGAAACGAATAACTAGAACGGCCCAGGGGAAGACTACACATACCGTTGTAATCGGGCAAGTTTCTACTTTCAGATGCAACAGAAATTTTGCGGATTGGTCAATCCTTTCGCGAGATATGGCAGTTTGGAGGTAAGAAACGCTTCAGAAACTCAAAATTTTCGCAGTTCTGATGCTCGAAACGAATAAATGGCACGGCCTAGGGGAAAAGTACACATACCGTTGTAATCCGGCGAGTTTCTACTTTCAGACGCAACAGAAATTTTGCGGATTGGTCAATCCGTTCGCAAGATATGGCAGATTGGAGGTAAGAAACGCTTGAGAAACTCAAAATTTTCGCTGTTCTGATGCTCGAAACGTATAACTAGAACGGCCTAGAGGAAAAGTACACATACCGTTGTAATCGGGCGAGTTTCTACTTTCAGATGCAACAGAAATTTTGCGGATTGGTCAATCCTTTCGCGAGATATGGCAGTTTGGAGGTAAGAAACGCTTGAGCAACTCAAAATTTTCGCAGTTCTGATGCTCGAAACGAATAACAAGAACGGCCTAGGGGAAAAGTACGCATACCGTTGTGATCGGGCGAGTTTCTACTTTCAGATGCAACAGAAATTTTGCGGATTGGTCAATCCTTTCTCGAGATATGGCAGTTTGGATGTAAGAAACGCTTGAGAAACTCAAAATTTTCGCAGTTCTGATGCTTGACAAGCATAACTAGAACGGCCTAGGGGAAAAGTATGAATACCGTTGTAATCGGGCGAGTTTCTACTTTCAGATGCAACAGAAATTTTGCGGATTGGTCAATCCTTTCTCGAGATATGGCAGTTTGGATGTAAGAAACGCTTGAGAAACTCAATATTTTCACAGTTCTGATGCTCGAAACGAATAACTAGAACGGCCTAGGGGAAAAGTACACATACAGTTGTAATCGGGCGAGTTTCTACTTTCAGATGCAATAGAAATTTTGCGGATTGGTCAATCCGTTCGCAAGATATGGCAGATTGGAGGTAAGAAACGCTTGAGAAACTCAAAATTTTCGCTGTTCTGATGCTCGAAACGAATAACTAGAACGGCCTAAAGGAAAAGTACACATACCGTTGTAATCGGGCGAGTTTCTACTTTCAGATGCAACAGAAATTTTGCGGATTGGTCAATCCGTTCGCGAGATATGGCAGTTTGGAGGTAAGAAACGCTTGAGAAACTCAAAAATTTCGCTGTTCTGATGCTCGAAACGAATAACTAGAACGGCCTAGGGGGAAAGTACGCATACAGTTGTAATCGGGCGAGTTTCTACTTTCAGATGCAACAGAAATTTTGCGGATTGGTCTATCCGTTCGCGAGATATGGCAGTTTGGAGGTAAGAAACGGTTGAGAAACTCAAAATTTTCACAGTTCTGATGCTCGAAACGAATAACTAGAACGGCCTAGGGGAAAAGTACACATACAGTTGTAATCGGGCGAGTTTCTACTTTCAGATGCAATAGAAATTTTGCGGATTGGTCAATCCGTTCGCAAGATATGGCAGATTGGAGGTAAGAAACGCTTGAGAAACTCAAAAATTTCGCTGTTCTGATGCTCGAACCGAATAACTAGAACGGCCTAGGGGAAAAGTACGCATACAGTTGTAATCGGGCGAGTTTCTACTTTCAGATGCAACAGAAATTTTGCGGATTGGTCAATCCTTTCTCGAGATATGGCAGTTTGGATGTAAGAAACGCTTGAGAAACTCAATATTTTCACAGTTCTGATGCTCGAAACGAATAACTAGAACGGCCTAGGGGAAAAGTACACATACAGTTGTAATCGGGCGAGTTTCTACTTTCAGATGCAATAGAAATTTTGCGGATTGGTCAATCCGTTCGCAAGATATGGCAGATTGGAGGTAAGAAACGCTTGAGAAACTCAAAAATTTCGCTGTTCTGATGCTCGAACCGAATAACTAGAACGGCCTAGGGGAAAAGTACGCATACAGTTGTAATCGGGCGAGTTTCTACTTTCAGATGAAACAGAAATTTTGCGGATTGGTCAATCCTTTCTCGAGATATGGCAGTTTGGAAGTAAGAAACGCTTGAGAAACTCAAAATTTTCACAGTTCTGATGCTCGAAACGAATAACTAGAACGGCCTAGGGGGAAAGTACGCATACAGTTGTAATCGGGCGAGTTTCTACTTTCAGATGCAACAGAAATTTTGCGGATTGGTCTATCCGTTCGCGAGATATGGCAGTTTGGAGGTAAGAAACGGTTGAGAAACTCAAAATTTTCACAGTTCTGATGCTCGAAACGAATAACTAGAACGGCCTAGGGGAAAAGTACTCATACCGTTGTAATCGGGCGTGTTTCAACTTTCAGATGCAACAGAAATCTTGCGGATTGGTCAATCCGTTCGCGAGATATGGCAGTTTGGAGGTAAGAAACGCTTGAGCAACACAAAATTTTCGCAGTTCTGATGCTCGAAACGAATAACCAGAACGGCCTAGGGGAAAACTACGCATACCGTTGTAATCGGGCGAGTTTCTACTTTCAGATGCAACAGACACTTTGCGGATTGGTCAATCCGTTCGCGAGATATGGCTGTTTGGAGGTAAGAAACGCTTGAGAAGCTCAAAATTTTCGCAGTTCTGATGCTCGAAACGAATAACTAGAACGGCCTAGGGGAAAAGTACGCATACAGTTGTAATCGGGCGAGTTTCTACTTTCAGATGCAACAGAAATTTTGCGGATTGGTCAATCCGTTCGCGAGATATGGCAGTTTGGAGGTAAGAATCGCTTGAGAAACTCAAAATTTTCGCAGTTCTGATGCTCGAAACGAATAAATGGCACGGCCTAGGGGAAAAGTACACATACCGTTGTAATCGGGCGAGTTTCTACTTTCAGACGCAACAGAAATTTTGCGGATTGGTCAATCCGTTCGCAAGATATGGCAGATTGGAGGTAAGAAACGCTTGAGAAACTCACAATTTTCGCAGTTCTGATGCTCGAAACGAATAAATGGCACGGCCTAGGGGAAAAGTACACATACCGTTGTAATCGGGCGAGTTTCTACTTTCAGACGCAACAGAAATTTTGCGGATTGGTCAATCCGTTCGCAAGATATGGCAGATTGGAGGTAAGAAACGCTTGAGAAACTCAAAATTTTCGCTGTTCTGATGCTCGAAACGAATAACTTGAACGGCCTAGAGGAAAAGTACACATACCCTTGTAATCGGGCGAGTTTCTACTTTCAGATGCAACAGAAATTTTGCGGATTGGTCAATCCGTTCGCGAGATATGGCAGCTTGGAGGTAAGAAACGCTTGAGAAACTCAAAAATTTCGCTGTTCTGATACTCGAACCGAATAACTAGAACGGCCTAGGGGAAAAGTACGCATACAGTTGTAATCGGGCGAGTTTCTACTTTCAGATGCAACAGAAATTTTGCGGATTGGTCAATCCGTTCGCGAGATATGGCAGTTTGGAGGTAAGAATCGCTTGAGAAACTCAAAATTTTCGCAGTTCTGATGCTCGAAACGAATAAATGGCACGGCCTAGGGGAAAAGTACACATACCGTTGTAATCGGGCGAGTTTCTACTTTCAGACGCAACAGAAATTTTGCGGATTGGTCAATCCGTTCGCAAGATATGGCAGATTGGAGGTAAGAAACGCTTGAGAAACTCAAAATTTTCGCTGTTCTGATGCTCGAAACGAATAACTAGAACGGCCTAGAGGAAAAGTACACATACCGTTGTAATCGGGCGAGTTTCTACTTTCAGATGCAACAGAAATTTTGCGGATTGGTCAATCCGTTCTCGAGATATGGCAGTTTGGAAGTAAGAAACGCTTGAGAAACTCAAAATTTTCACAGTTCTGATGCTCGAAACGAATAACTAGAACGGCCTAGTGGGGAAGTACGCATACAGTTGTAATCGGGCGAGTTTCTACTTTCAGATGCAACAGAAATTTTGCGGATTGGTCTATCCGTTCGCGAGATATGGCAGTTTGGAAGTAAGAAACGCTTGATAAACTCAAAATTTTCGCAGTTCTGTTGCTCGAAACGAATAACTAGAACTGCCTAGGGGAAAAGTACGCATACCGTTCTAATCGGGCGAGTTTCTACTTTCAGATGCAACAGAAATTTTGCGGATTGGTCTATCCGTTCGCGAGATATTGCAGTTTGGAGGTAAGAAATGCTTGAGAAACTCAAAAGTTTCGCAGTTCTGATGCTCGCGACGAATAACTAGAACGGCCTAGGGGAAAAGTACGCGTACCGTTGTAATCGGGCGGGATTCTACTTTCAGATGCAACAGAAATTTTGCGGATTGGTCAATCAGTTCGCGAGATATGGCAGTTTGGAGGTAAGAAACGCTTGAGAAACTCAAAATTTTCGCAGTTCTGATGCTCGAAACGAATAACTAGAACGACCTAGCGGAAAAGTACGCATACCGTTGTAATCGGGCGAGTTTCTACTTTCAGATGCAACAGAAATTTTGCGGATTGGTCAATCAGTTCGCGAGATATGGCAGTTTGGAGGTAAGAAACGCTTGAGAAACTCAAAATTTTCGCAGTTCTGATGCTCGAAACGAATAACTAGAACGGCCTAGCGGAAAAGTACGCATACCATTGTAATCGGGCGAGTTTCTACTTTCAGATGCAACAGAAATTTTGCGGATTGGTCAATCCGTTCGCGAGATATGGCAGTTTGGAGGTAAGAATCTCTTGAGAAACTCAAAATATTCGCAGTTCTGATGCTTGACAAGCATAACTAGAACGGCCTAGGGGAAAAGTACGCATACCGTTGTAATCGGGCGAGTTTCTACTTTCAGATGCAACAGAAATTTTGCGGGTTGGTCAATCCGTTCGCGAGATATAGCAGTTTGGATGTAAGAAACGGTTGAGAAACTCAAAATGTTCACAGTTCTGATGCTCGAAACGAATAACTAGAACGGCCTAGGGGAAAAGTACACATACCGTTGTAATCGGGCGAGTTTCTACTTTCAGATGCAACAGAAATTTTGCGGATTGGTCAATCCTTTCGCGAGATATGGCAGTTTGGAGGTAAGAAACGCTTGAGCAACTCAAAATTTTCGCAGTTCTGATGCTCGAAACGAATAACAAGAACGGCCTAGGGGAAAAGTACGCATACCGTTGTGATCGGGCGAGTTTCTACTTTCAGATGCAACAGAAATTTTGCGGATTGGTCAATCCGTTCGCGAGATATGGCAGTTTGGAGGTAAGAAACGGTCGAGAAACTCAAAATGTTCACAGTTCTGATGCTCGAAACGAATAACTAGATCGGCCTAGGGGAAAAGTACGCATACAGTTGTAATCGTGCGAGTTTCTACTTTCAGATGCAACAGAAATTTTGCGGATTGGTCAATCCTTTCGCGAGATATGGCAGTTTGGAGGTAAGAAACGCTTGAGCAACTCAAAATTTTCGCAGTTCTGATGCTCGAAACGAATAACCAGAACGGCCTAGGGGAAAAGTAGGCATACCGTTGTAATCGGGCGAGTTTCTACTTTCAGATGCAACAGAAATTTTGCGGTTTGGTCAATCCGTTCGAGAGATATGGCAGTTTGGAGGTAAGAAACGCTTGAGATACTCAAAATTTTCTCTGTTCTGATGCTCGAACCGAATAACTAGAACGAACTAGGGGAAAAGTACGCATACAGTTGTAATCGGGCGAGTTTCTACTTTCAGATGCAACAGAAATTTTGCGGATTGGTCAATCCGTTCGCGAGATATGGCAGTTTGGAGGTAAGAAACGCTTGAGCAACACAAAATTTTCGCAGTTCTGATGCTCGAAACGAATAACCAGAACGGCCTAGGGGAAAACTACGCATACCGTTGTAATCGGGCGAGTTTCTACTTTCAGATGCAACAGACACTTTGCGGATTGGTCAATCCGTTCGCGAGATATGGCAGTTTGGAGGTAAGAAACGCTTGAGAAACTCAAAATTTTCGCAGTTCTGATGCTCGAAACGAATAACTAGAACGGCCTAGGGGAAAAGTACGCATACCGTTCTAATCGGGCGAGTTTCTACATTCAGATGCAACAGAAATTTTGCGGATTGGTCTATCCGTTCGCGAGATATTGCAGTTTGGAGGTAAGAAACGCTTGAGAAACTCAAAAGTTTCGCAGTTCTGATGCTCGAGACGAATAACTAGAACGGCCTAGGGGAAAAGTACGCGTACCGTTGTAATCGGGCGAGTTTCTACTTTCAGATGCAACAGAAATTTTGCGGATTGGTCAATCAGTTCGCGAGATATGGCAGTTTGGAGGTAAGAAACTCTTGAGAAACTCAAAATTGTCGCTGTTCTGATGCTCGAAACGAATAACTAGAACGGCCCAGGGGAAGACTACACATACCGTTGTAATCGGGCAAGTTTCTACTTTCAGATGCAACAGAAATTTTGCGGATTGGTCAATCCTTTCGCGAGATATGGCAGTTTGGAGGTAAGAAACGCTTCAGAAACTCAAAATTTTCGCAGTTCTGATGCTCGAAACGAATAAATGGCACGGCCTAGGGGAAAAGTACACATACCGTTGTAATCCGGCGAGTTTCTACTTTCAGACGCAACAGAAATTTTGCGGATTGGTCAATCCGTTCGCAAGATATGGCAGATTGGAGGTAAGAAACGCTTGAGAAACTCAAAATTTTCGCTGTTCTGATGCTCGAAACGTATAACTAGAACGGCCTAGAGGAAAAGTACACATACCGTTGTAATCGGGCGAGTTTCTACTTTCAGATGCAACAGAAATTTTGCGGATTGGTCAATCCGTTCGCGAGATATGGCAGTTTGGATGTAAGAAACGGTTGAGAAACTCAAAATTTTCACAGTTCTGATGCTCGAAACGACTAACTAGAACGGCCTAGGGGAAAAGTACTCATACCGTTGTAATCGGGCGTGTATCAACTTTCAGATGCAACAGAAATCTTGCGGATTGGTCAATCCGTTCGCGAGATATGGCAGTTTGGAGGTAAGAAACGCTTGAGCAACTCAAAACTTTCGCAGTTCTGATGCTCGAACCGAATAACTGGAACGGTCTAGGGGAAAAGTACGCATACAGTTGTAATCGGGCGAGTTTCTACTTTCAGATGCAACAGAAATTTTGCGGATTGGTCTATCCGTTCGCGAGATATGGCAGTTTGGAGGTAAGAAACGCTTGAGAAACTCAAAATTTTCGCAGTTCTGATGCTCGAAATGAATAACTAGAACGGCCTAGGGGAAAAGTACGCATACCGTTCTAATCGGGCGAGTTTCTACTTTCAAATGCAACAGAAATTTTGCGGATTGGTCTATCCGTTCGCGAGATATTGCAGTTTGGAGGTAAGAAACGCTTGAGAAACTCAAAAGTTTCGCAGTTCTGATGCTCGAGACGAATAACTAGAACGGCCTAGGGGAAAAGTACGCGTACCGTTGTAATCGGGCGTGTATCAACTTTCAGATGCAACAGAAATCTTGCGGATTGGTCAATCCGTTCGCGAGATATGGCAGTTTGGAGGTAAGAAACGCTTGAGCAACTCAAAACTTTCGCAGTTCTGATGCTCGAAACGAATAACCAGAACGGCCTAGGGGAAAACTACGCATACCGTTGTAATCGGGCGAGTTTCTACTTTCAGATGCAACAGACACTTTGCGGATTGGTCAATCCGTTCGCGAGATATGGCAGTTTAGAGGTAAGAAACGCTTGAGAAACTCAAAATTTTCGCAGTTCTGATGCTCGAACCGAATAACTGGAACGGTCTAGGGGAAAAGAACGCATACAGTTGTAATCGGGCGAGTTTCTACTTTCAGATGCAACAGAAATTTTGCGCATTGGTCTATCCGTTCGCGAGATATGGCAGTTTGGAGGTAGGAAACGCTTGAGAAACTCAAAATTTTCGCAGTTCTGATGCTCGAGACGAATAACTAGAACGGCCTAGGGGAAAAGTACGCGTACCGTTGTAATCGGGCGGGATTCTACTTTCAGATGCAACAGAAATTTTGCGGATTGGTCAATCAGTTCGCGAGATATGGCAGTTTGGAGGTAAGAAACGCTTGAGAAACTCAAAATTTTCGCAGTTCTGATGCTCGAAACGAATAACTAGAACGACCTAGCGGAAAAGTACGCATACCGTTGTAATCGGGCGAGTTTCTACTTTCAGATGCAACAGAAATTTTGCGGATTGGTCAATCAGTTCGCGAGATATGGCAGTTTGGAGGTAAGAAACGCTTGAGAAACTCAAAATTTTCGCAGTTCTGATGCTCGAAACGAATAACTAGAACGGCCTAGCGGAAAAGTACGCATACCATTGTAATCGGGCGAGTTTCTACTTTCAGATGCAACAGAAATTTTGCGGATTGGTCAATCCGTTCGCGAGATATGGCAGTTTGGAGGTAAGAATCTCTTGAGAAACACAAAATATTCGCAGTTCTGATGCTTGACAAGCATAACTAGAACGGCCTAGGGGAAAAGTACGCATACCGTTGTAATCGGGCGAGTTTCTACTTTCAGATGCAACAGAAATTTTGCGGGTTGGTCAATCCGTTCGCGAGATATAGCAGTTTGGATGTAAGAAACGGTTGAGAAACTCAAAATGTTCACAGTTCTGATGCTCGAAACGAATAACTAGAACGGCCTAGGGGAAAAGTACACATACCGTTGTAATCGGGCGAGTTTCTACTTTCAGATGCAACAGAAATTTTGCGGATTGGTCAATCCTTTCGCGAGATATGGCAGTTTGGAGGTAAGAAACGCTTGAGCAACTCAAAATTTTCGCAGTTCTGATGCTCGAAACGAATAACAAGAACGGCCTAGGGGAAAAGTACGCATACCGTTGTGATCGGGCGAGTTTCTACTTTCAGATGCAACAGAAATTTTGCGGATTGGTCAATCCGTTCGCGAGATATGGCAGTTTGGAGGTAAGAAACGGTCGAGAAACTCAAAATGTTCACAGTTCTGATGCTCGAAACGAATAACTAGATCGGCCTAGGGGAAAAGTACGCATACAGTTGTAATCGTGCGAGTTTCTACTTTCAGATGCAACAGAAATTTTGCGGATTGGTCAATCCTTTCGCGAGATATGGCAGTTTGGAGGTAAGAAACGCTTGAGCAACTCAAAATTTTCGCAGTTCTGATGCTCGAAACGAATAACCAGAACGGCCTAGGGGAAAAGTAGGCATACCGTTGTAATCGGGCGAGTTTCTACTTTCAGATGCAACACAAATTTTGCGGTTTGGTCAATCCGTTCGAGAGATATGGCAGTTTGGAGGTAAGAAACGCTTGAGATACTCAAAATTTTCTCTGTTCTGATGCTCGAACCGAATAACTAGAACGGACTAGGGGAAAAGTACGCATACAGTTGTAATCGGGCGAGTTTCTACTTTCAGATGCAACAGAAATTTTGCGGATTGGTCAATCCGTTCGCGAGATATGGCAGTTTGGAGGTAAGAAACGCTTGAGCAACACAAAATTTTCGCAGTTCTGATGCTCGAAACGAATAACCAGAACGGCCTAGGGGAAAACTACGCATACCGTTGTAATCGGGCGAGTTTCTACTTTCAGATGCAACAGACACTTTGCGGATTGGTCAATCCGTTCGCGAGATATGGCAGTTTGGAGGTAAGAAACGCTTGAGAAACTCAAAATTTTCGCAGTTCTGATGCTCGAAACGAATAACTAGAACGGCCTAGGGGAAAAGTACGCATACCGTTCTAATCGGGCGAGTTTCTACATTCAGATGCAACAGAAATTTTGCGGATTGGTCTATCCGTTCGCGAGATATTGCAGTTTGGAGGTAAGAAACGCTTGAGAAACTCAAAAGTTTCGCAGTTCTGATGCTCAAGACGAATAACTAGAACGGCCTAGGGGAAAAGTACGCGTACCGTTGTAATCGGGCGAGTTTCTACTTTCAGATGCAACAGAAATTTTGCGGATTGGTCAATCAGTTCGCGAGATATGGCAGTTTGGAGGTAAGAAACTCTTGAGAAACTCAAAATTGTCGCTGTTCTGATGCTCGAAACGAATAACTAGAACGGCCCAGGGGAAGACTACACATACCGTTGTAATCGGGCAAGTTTCTACTTTCAGATGCAACAGAAATTTTGCGGATTGGTCAATCCTTTCGCGAGATATGGCAGTTTGGAGGTAAGAAACGCTTCAGAAACTCAAAATTTTCGCAGTTCTGATGCTCGAAACGAATAAATGGCACGGCCTAGGGGAAAAGTACACATACCGTTGTAATCCGGCGAGTTTCTACTTTCAGACGCAACAGAAATTTTGCGGATTGGTCAATCCGTTCGCAAGATATGGCAGATTGGAGGTAAGAAACGCTTGAGAAACTCAAAATTTTCGCTGTTCTGATGCTCGAAACGTATAACTAGAACGGCCTAGAGGAAAAGTACACATACCGTTGTAATCGGGCGAGTTTCTACTTTCAGATGCAACAGAAATTTTGCGGATTGGTCAATCCGTTCGCGAGATATGGCAGTTTGGATGTAAGAAACGGTTGAGAAACTCAAAATTTTCACAGTTCTGATGCTCGAAACGACTAACTAGAACGGCCTAGGGGAAAAGTACTCATACCGTTGTAATCGGGCGTGTATCAACTTTCAGATGCAACAGAAATCTTGCGGATTGGTCAATCCGTTCGCGAGATATGGCAGTTTGGAGGTAAGAAACGCTTGAGCAACTCAAAACTTTCGCAGTTCTGATGCTCGAACCGAATAACTGGAACGGTCTAGGGGAAAAGTACGCATACAGTTGTAATCGGGCGAGTTTCTACTTTCAGATGCAACAGAAATTTTGCGGATTGGTCTATCCGTTCGCGAGATATGGCAGTTTGGAGGTAAGAAACGCTTGAGAAACTCAAAATTTTCGCAGTTCTGATGCTCGAAATGAATAACTAGAACGGCCTAGGGGAAAAGTACGCATACCGTTCTAATCGGGCGAGTTTCTACTTTCAAATGCAACAGAAATTTTGCGGATTGGTCTATCCGTTCGCGAGATATTGCAGTTTGGAGGTAAGAAACGCTTGAGAAACTCAAAAGTTTCGCAGTTCTGATGCTCGAGACGAATAACTAGAACGGCCTAGGGGAAAAGTACGCGTACCGTTGTAATCGGGCGTGTATCAACTTTCAGATGCAACAGAAATCTTGCGGATTGGTCAATCCGTTCGCGAGATATGGCAGTTTGGAGGTAAGAAACGCTTGAGCAACTCAAAACTTTCGCAGTTCTGATGCTCGAAACGAATAACCAGAACGGCCTAGGGGAAAACTACGCATACCGTTGTAATCGGGCGAGTTTCTACTTTCAGATGCAACAGACACTTTGCGGATTGGTCAATCCGTTCGCGAGATATGGCAGTTTAGAGGCAAGAAACGCTTGAGAAACTCAAAATTTTCGCAGTTCTGATGCTCGAACCGAATAACTGGAACGGTCTAGGGGAAAAGAACGCATACAGTTGTAATCGGGCGAGTTTCTACTTTCAGATGCAACAGAAATTTTGCGCATTGGTCTATCCGTTCGCGAGATATGGCAGTTTGGAGGTAGGAAACGCTTGAGAAACTCAAAATTTTCGCAGTTCTGATGCTCGAAACGAATAACTAGAACGGCCAAGGGGGAAAGTACGCATACCGTTCTAATCGGGCGAGTTTCTACTTTCAGATGCAACAGAAATTTTGCGGATTGGTCTATCCGTTCGCGAGATATTGCAGTTTGGAAGTAAGAAACGCTTGAGAAACTCAAAAGTTTCGCAGTTCTGATGCTCGAGACGAATAACTAGAACGGCCTAGGGGAAAAGTACGCGTACCGTTGTAATCGGGCGAGTTTCTACTTTCAGATGCAACAGAAATTTTGCGGATTGGTCAATCAGTTCGCGAGATATGGCAGTTTGGAGGTAAGAAACGCTTGAGCAACTCAAAACTTTCGCAGTTCTGATGCTCGAAACGAATAACCAGAACGGCCTAGGGGAAAACTACGCATACCGTTGTAATCGGGCGAGTTTCTACTTTCAGATGCAACAGACACTTTGCGGATTGGTCAATCCGTTCGCGAGATATGGCAGTTTGGAGGTAAGAAACGCTTGAGAAACTCAAAATTTTCGCAGTTCTGATGCTCGAACCGAATAACTGGAACGGCATAGGGGAAAAGTACGCATACAGTTGTAATCGGGCGAGTTTCTACTTTCAGATGCAACAGAAATTTTGCGGATTGGTCTATCCGTTCGCGAGATATGGCAGTTTGGAGGTAAGAAACGCTTGAGAAACTCAAAATTTTCGCAGTTCTGATGCTCGAAACGAATAACTAGAACGGCCTAGGGGAAAAGTACGCATACCGTTCTAATCGGGCGAGTTTCTACTTTCAGATGCAACAGAAATTTTGCGGATTGGTCTATCCGTTCGCGAGATATTGCAGTTTGGAGGTAAGAAACGCTTGAGAAACTCAAAAGTTTCGCAGTTCTGATGCTCGAAACGAATAACTAGAACGGCCTAGCGGAAAAGTACGCATACCGTTGTAATCGGGCGAGTTTCTACTTTCAGATGCAACAGAAATTTTGCGGATTGGTCAATCCGTTCGCGTGATATGGCAGTTTGGAGGTAAGAATCGCTTGAGAAACTCAAAATTTTCGCAGTTCTGATGCTTGACAAGCATAACTAGAACGGCCTAGGGGAAAAGTACGCATACAGTTGTAATCGGGCGGGTTTCTACTTTCAGATGCAACAGAAGTTTTGCGGATTGGTCAAACCGTTCGCGAGATATGGCAGTTTGGAGGTAAGAAACGGTTGAGAAACTCAAAATTTTCGCAGTTCTGATGCTTGACAAGCATAACTAGAACGGCCTAGGGGAAAAGTATGAATACCGTTGTAATCGGGCGAGTTTCTACTTTCAGATGCAACAGAAATTTTGCGGATTGGTCAATCAGTTCGCAAGATATGGCAGATTGGAGGTAAGAAACGCTTGAGCAACTCAAAATATTCGCAGTTCTGATGCTCGAAACGAATAACAAGAACGGCCTAGGGGAAAAGTACGCATACCGTTGTGATCGGGCGAGTTTCTACTTTCAGATGCAACAGAAATTTTGCGGATTGGTCAATCCTTTCTCGAGATATGGCAGTTTGGATGTAAGAAACGCTTGAGAAACTCAAAATTTTCACAGTTCTGATGCTCGAAACGAATAACTAGAACGGCCTAGGGGAAAAGTACGCATACAGTTGTAATCGGGCGAGTTTCTACTTTCAGATGCAACAGAAATTTTGCGGATTCGTCAATCCGTTCGCGAGATATGGCAGTTTGGAGGTAAGAAACGGTTGAGAAACTCAAAATTTTCACAGTTCTGATGCTCGAAACGAATAACTAGAACGGCCTAGAGGAAAAGTACTCATACCGTTGTAATCGGGCGTGATTCAACTTTCAGATGCAACAGAAATCTTGCGGATTGGTCAATCCGTTCGCGAGATATGGCAGTTTGGAGGTAAGAAACGCTTGAGCAACTCAAAATTTTCGCAGTTCTGATGCTCGAACCGAATAACTGGAACGGCCTAGGGGAAAAGTACGCATACAGTTGTAATCGGGCGAGTTTCTACTTTCAGATGCAACAGAAATTTTGCGGATTGGTCAATCCGTTCGCGAGATATGGCAGTTTGGAGGTAAGAAACGGTCGAGAAACTCAAAATGTTCACAGTTCTGATGCTCGAAACGAATAACTAGAACGGCCTAGGGGAAAAGTACGCATACAGTTGTTATCGTGCGAGTTTCTACTTTCAGATGCAACAGAAATTTTGCGGATTGGTCAATCCTTTCGCGAGATATGGCAGTTTGGAGGTAAGAAACGCTTGAGCAACTCAAAATTTTCGCAGTTCTGATGCTCGAAACGAATAACCAGAACGGCCTAGGGGAAAAGTAGGCATACCGTTGTAATCGGGCGAGTTTCTACTTTCAGATGCAACAGAAATTTTGCGGATTGGTCAATCCGTTCGCGTGATATGGCAGTTTGGAGGTAAGAATCGCTTGAGAAACAAAAAATTTTCGCAGTTCTGATGCTCGAAACGAATAACCAGAACGGCCTAGGGGAAAACTACGCATACCGTTGTAATCGGGCGAGTTTCTACTTTCAGATGCAACAGACACTTTGCGGATTGGTCAATCCGTTCGCGAGATATGGCAGTTTGGAGGTAAGAAACGCTTGAGAAACTCAAAATTTTCGCAGTTCTGATGCTCGAAACGAATAACTAGAACTGGCTAGGGGAAAAGTACGCATACCGTTCTAATCGGGCGAGTTTCTACTTTCAGATGCAACAGAAATTTTGCGGATTGGTCAATCAGTTCGCGAGATATGGCAGTTTGGAGGTAAGAAACGCTTGAGCAACTCAAAACTTTCGCAGTTCTGATGCTCGAAACGAATAACCAGAACGGCCTAGGGGAAAACTACGCATACCGTTGTAATCGGGCGAGTTTCTACTTTCAGATGCAACAGACACTTTGCGGATTGGTCAATCCGTTCGCGGGATATGGCAGTTTGGAGGTAAGAAACGCTTGAGAAACTCAAAATTTTCGCAGTTCTGATGCTCGAACCGAATAACTGGAACGGCATAGGGGAAAAGTACGCATACAGTTGTAATCGGGCGAGTTTCTACTTTCAGATGCAACAGAAATTTTGCGGATTGGTCTATCCGTTCGCGAGATATGGCAGTTTGGAGGTAAGAAACGCTTGAGAAACTCAAAATTTTCGCAGTTCTGATGCTCGAAACGAATAACTAGAACGGCCTAGGGGAAAAGTACGCATACCGTTCTAATCGGGCGAGTTTCTACTTTCAGATGCAACAGAAATTTTGCGGATTGGTCTATCCGTTCGCGAGATATTGCAGTTTGGAGGTAAGAAACGCTTGAGAAACTCAAAAGTTTCGCAGTTCTGATGCTCGAAACGAATAACTAGAACGGCCTAGCGGAAAAGTACGCATACCGTTGTAATCGGGCGAGTTTCTACTTTCAGATGCAACAGAAATTTTGCGGATTGGTCAATCCGTTCGCGTGATATGGCAGTTTGGAGGTAAGAATCGCTTGAGAAACTCAAAATTTTCGCAGTTCTGATGCTTGACAAGCATAACTAGAACGGCCTAGGGGAAAAGTACGCATACAGTTGTAATCGGGCGGGTTTCTACTTTCAGATGCAACAGAAGTTTTGCGGATTGGTCAAACCGTTCGCGAGATATGGCAGTTTGGAGGTAAGAAACGGTTGAGAAACTCAAAATTTTCGCAGTTCTGATGCTTGACAAGCATAACTAGAACGGCCTAGGGGAAAAGTATGAATACCGTTGTAATCGGGCGAGTTTCTACTTTCAGATGCAACAGAAATTTTGCGGATTGGTCAATCAGTTCGCAAGATATGGCAGATTGGAGGTAAGAAACGCTTGAGCAACTCAAAATATTCGCAGTTCTGATGCTCGAAACGAATAACAAGAACGGCCTAGGGGAAAAGTACGCATACCGTTGTGATCGGGCGAGTTTCTACTTTCAGATGCAACAGAAATTTTGCGGATTGGTCAATCCTTTCTCGAGATATGGCAGTTTGGATGTAAGAAACGCTTGAGAAACTCAAAATTTTCACAGTTCTGATGCTCGAAACGAATAACTAGAACGGCCTAGGGGAAAAGTACGCATACAGTTGTAATCGGGCGAGTTTCTACTTTCAGATGCAACAGAAATTTTGCGGATTCGTCAATCCGTTCGCGAGATATGGCAGTTTGGAGGTAAGAAACGGTTGAGAAACTCAAAATTTTCACAGTTCTGATGCTCGAAACGAATAACTAGAACGGCCTAGAGGAAAAGTACTCATACCGTTGTAATCGGGCGTGATTCAACTTTCAGATGCAACAGAAATCTTGCGGATTGGTCAATCCGTTCGCGAGATATGGCAGTTTGGAGGTAAGAAACGCTTGAGCAACTCAAAATTTTCGCAGTTCTGATGCTCGAACCGAATAACTGGAACGGCCTAGGGGAAAAGTACGCATACAGTTGTAATCGGGCGAGTTTCTACTTTCAGATGCAACAGAAATTTTGCGGATTGGTCAATCCGTTCGCGAGATATGGCAGTTTGGAGGTAAGAAACGGTCGAGAAACTCAAAATGTTCACAGTTCTGATGCTCGAAACGAATAACTAGAACGGCCTAGGGGAAAAGTACGCATACAGTTGTTATCGTGCGAGTTTCTACTTTCAGATGCAACAGAAATTTTGCGGATTGGTCAATCCTTTCGCGAGATATGGCAGTTTGGAGGTAAGAAACGCTTGAGCAACTCAAAATTTTCGCAGTTCTGATGCTCGAAACGAATAACCAGAACGGCCTAGGGGAAAAGTAGGCATACCGTTGTAATCGGGCGAGTTTCTACTTTCAGATGCAACAGAAATTTTGCGGATTGGTCAATCCGTTCGCGTGATATGGCAGTTTGGAGGTAAGAATCGCTTGAGAAACAAAAAATTTTCGCAGTTCTGATGCTCGAAACGAATAACCAGAACGGCCTAGGGGAAAACTACGCATACCGTTGTAATCGGGCGAGTTTCTACTTTCAGATGCAACAGACACTTTGCGGATTGGTCAATCCGTTCGCGAGATATGGCAGTTTGGAGGTAAGAAACGCTTGAGAAACTCAAAATTTTCGCAGTTCTGATGCTCGAAACGAATAACTAGAACTGGCTAGGGGAAAAGTACGCATACCGTTCTAATCGGGCGAGTTTCTACTTTCAGATGCAACAGAAATTTTGCGGATTGGTCAATCAGTTCGCGAGATATGGCAGTTTGGAGGTAAGAAACGCTTGAGCAACTCAAAACTTTCGCAGTTCTGATGCTCGAAACGAATAACCAGAACGGCCTAGGGGAAAACTACGCATACCGTTGTAATCGGGCGAGTTTCTACTTTCAGATGCAACAGACACTTTGCGGATTGGTCAATCCGTTCGCGAGATATGGCAGTTTGGAGGTAAGAAACGCTTGAGAAACTCAAAATTTTCGCAGTTCTGATGCTCGAACCGAATAACTGGAACGGCATAGGGGAAAAGTACGCATACAGTTGTAATCGGGCGAGTTTCTACTTTCAGATGCAACAGAAATTTTGCGGATTGGTCTATCCGTTCGCGAGATATGGCAGTTTGGAGGTAAGAAACGCTTGAGAAACTCAAAATTTTCGCAGTTCTGATGCTCGAAACGAATAACTAGAACGGCCTAGGGGAAAAGTACGCATACCGTTCTAATCGGGCGAGTTTCTACTTTCAGATGCAACAGAAATTTTGCGGATTGGTCTATCCGTTCGCGAGATATTGCAGTTTGGAGGTAAGAAACGCTTGAGAAACTCAAAAGTTTCGCAGTTCTGATGCTCGAAACGAATAACTAGAACGGCCTAGCGGAAAAGTACGCATACCGTTGTAATCGGGCGAGTTTCTACTTTCAGATGCAACAGAAATTTTGCGGATTGGTCAATCCGTTCGCGTGATATGGCAGTTTGGAGGTAAGAATCGCTTGAGAAACTCAAAATTTTCGCAGTTCTGATGCTTGACAAGCATAACTAGAACGGCCTAGGGGAAAAGTACGCATACAGTTGTAATCGGGCGGGTTTCTACTTTCAGATGCAACAGAAGTTTTGCGGATTGGTCAAACCGTTCGCGAGATATGGCAGTTTGGAGGTAAGAAACGGTTGAGAAACTCAAAATTTTCGCAGTTCTGATGCTTAACAAGCATAACTAGAACGGCCTAGGGGAAAAGTATGAATACCGTTGTAATCGGG
The DNA here is from genome assembly GCF_051014685.1 of Ptiloglossa arizonensis. Lineage (NCBI taxonomy): Eukaryota > Metazoa > Arthropoda > Insecta > Hymenoptera > Colletidae > Ptiloglossa > Ptiloglossa arizonensis. The sequence goes on from NW_027478504.1 coordinate 752,001, forward strand.
CGAGTTTCTACTTTCAGATGCAACAGAAATTTTGCGGATTGGTCAATCAGTTCGCAAGATATGGCAGATTGGAGGTAAGAAACGCTTGAGCAACTCAAAATATTCGCAGTTCTGATGCTCGAAACGAATAACAAGAACGGCCTAGGGGAAAAGTACGCATACCGTTCTAATCGGGCGAGTTTCTACTTTCAGATGCAACAGAAATTTTGCGGATTGGTCTATCCGTTCGCGAGATATTGCAGTTTGGAGGTAAGAAATGCTTGAGAAACTCAAAAGTTTCGCAGTTCTGATGCTCGAGACGAATAACTAGAACGGCCTAGGGGAAAAGTACGCGTACCGTTGTAATCGGGCGGGATTCTACTTTCAGATGCAACAGAAATTTTGCGGATTGGTCAATCAGTTCGCGAGATATGGCAGTTTGGAGGTAAGAAACGCTTGAGAAACTCAAAATTTTCGCAGTTCTGATGCTCGAAACGAATAACTAGAACGGCCCAGCGGAAAAGTACGCATACCGTTGTAATCGGGCGAGTTTCTACTTTCAGATGCAACAGAAATTTTGCGGATTGGTCAATCAGTTCGCGAGATATGGCAGTTTGGAGGTAAGAAACGCTTGAGAAACTCAAAATTTTCGCAGTTCTGATGCTCGAAACGAATAACTAGAACGGCCTAGCGGAAAAGTACGCATACCATTGTAATCGGGCGAGTTTCTACTTTCAGATGCAACAGAAATTTTGCGGATTGGTCAATCCGTTCGCGAGATATGGCAGTTTGGAGGTAAGAATCTCTTGAGAAACTCAAAATATTCGCAGTTCTGATGCTTGACAAGCATAACTAGAACGGCCTAGGGGAAAAGTACGCATACCGTTGTAATCGGGCGAGGTTCCACTTTCAGATGCAACAGAAATTTTGCTGTTTGGTCAATCCGTTCGCGAGATATGGCAGTTTGGAGGTAAGAAACGGTTGAGAAACTCAAAATGTTCACAGTTCTGATGCTCGAAACGAATAACTAGAACGGCCTAGGGGAAAAGTACTCATACCGTTGTAATCGGGCGAGTTTCTACTTTCAGATGCAACAGAAATTTTGCGGATTGGTCAATCCTTTCGCGAGATATGGCAGTTTGGAGGTAAGAAACGCTTGAGCAACTCAAAATTTTCGCAGTTCTGATGCTCGAAACGAATAACAAGAACGGCCTAGGGGAAAAGTACGCATACCGTTGTGATCGGGCGAGTTTCTACTTTCAGATGCAACAGAAATTTTGCGGATTGGTCAATCCTTTCTCGAGATATGGCAGTTTGGATGTAAGAAACGCTTGAGAAACTCAATATTTTCACAGTTCTGATGCTCGAAACGAATAACTAGAACGGCCTAGGGGAAAAGTACACATACAGTTGTAATCGGGCGAGTTTCTACTTTCAGATGCAATAGAAATTTTGCGGATTGGTCAATCCGTTCGCAAGATATGGCAGATTGGAGGTAAGAAACGCTTGAGAAACTCAAAATTTTCGCTGTTCTGATGCTCGAAACGAATAACTAGAACGGCCTAAAGGAAAAGTACACATACCGTTGTAATCGGGCGAGTTTCTACTTTCAGATGCAACAGAAATTTTGCGGATTGGTCAATCCGTTCGCGAGATATGGCAGTTTGGAGGTAAGAAACGCTTGAGAAACTCAAAAATTTCGCTGTTCTGATGCTCGAACCGAATAACTAGAACGGCCTAGGGGAAAAGTACGCATACAGTTGTAATCGGGCGAGTTTCTACTTTCAGATGAAACAGAAATTTTGCGGATTGGTCAATCCTTTCTCGAGATATGGCAGTTTGGAAGTAAGAAACGCTTGAGAAACTCAAAATTTTCACAGTTCTGATGCTCGAAACGAATAACTAGAACGGCCTAGGGGGAAAGTACGCATACAGTTGTAATCGGGCGAGTTTCTACTTTCAGATGCAACAGAAATTTTGCGGATTGGTCTATCCGTTCGCGAGATATGGCAGTTTGGAGGTAAGAAACGGTTGAGAAACTCAAAATTTTCACAGTTCTGATGCTCGAAACGAATAACTAGAACGGCCTAGGGGAAAAGTACTCATACCGTTGTAATCGGGCGTGTTTCAACTTTCAGATGCAACAGAAATCTTGCGGATTGGTCAATCCGTTCGCGAGATATGGCAGTTTGGAGGTAAGAAACGCTTGAGCAACACAAAATTTTCGCAGTTCTGATGCTCGAAACGAATAACCAGAACGGCCTAGGGGAAAACTACGCATACCGTTGTAATCGGGCGAGTTTCTACTTTCAGATGCAACAGACACTTTGCGGATTGGTCAATCCGTTCGCGAGATATGGCTGTTTGGAGGTAAGAAACGCTTGAGAAGCTCAAAATTTTCGCAGTTCTGATGCTCGAAACGAATAACTAGAACGGCCTAGCGGAAAAGTACGCATACCGTTGTAATCGGGCGAGTTTCTACTTTCAGATGCAACAGAAATTTTGCGGATTGGTCAATCCTTTCGCGAGATATGGCAGTTTGGAGGTAAGAAACGCTTGAGAAACTCAAAATTTTCGCAGTTCTGATGCTCGAAACGAATAAATGGCACGGCCTAGGGGAAAAGTACACATACCGTTGTAATCGGGCGAGTTTCTACTTTCAGACGCAACAGAAATTTTGCGGATTGGTCAATCCGTTCGCAAGATATGGCAGATTGGAGGTAAGAAACGCTTGAGAAACTCAAAATTTTCACAGTTCTGATGCTCGAAACGAATAACTAGAACGGCCTAGGGGAAAAGTACACATACAGTTGTAATCGGGCGAGTTTCTACTTTCAGATGCAACAGAAATTTTGCGGATTGGTCAATCCGTTCGCGAGATATGGCAGTTTGGAGGTAAGAATCGCTTGAGAAACTCACAATTTTCGCAGTTCTGATGCTCGAAACGAATAAATGGCACGGCCTAGGGGAAAAGTACACATACCGTTGTAATCGGGCGAGTTTCTACTTTCAGACGCAACAGAAATTTTGCGGATTGGTCAATCCGTTCGCAAGATATGGCAGATTGGAGGTAAGAAACGCTTGAGAAACTCAAAATTTTCGCTGTTCTGATGCTCGAAACGAATAACTAGAACGGCCTAGAGGAAAAGTACACATACCCTTGTAATCGGGCGAGTTTCTACTTTCAGATGCAACAGAAATTTTGCGGATTGGTCAATCCGTTCGCGAGATATGGCAGCTTGGAGGTAAGAAACGCTTGAGAAACTCAAAAATTTCGCTGTTCTGATACTCGAACCGAATAACTAGAACGGCCTAGGGGAAAAGTACGCATACAGTTGTAATCGGGCGAGTTTCTACTTTCAGATGCAACAGAAATTTTGCGGATTGGTCAATCCGTTCGCGAGATATGGCAGTTTGGAGGTAAGAATCGCTTGAGAAACTCAAAATTTTCGCAGTTCTGATGCTCGAAACGAATAAATGGCACGGCCTAGGGGAAAAGTACACATACCGTTGTAATCGGGCGAGTTTCTACTTTCAGACGCAACAGAAATTTTGCGGATTGGTCAATCCGTTCGCAAGATATGGCAGATTGGAGGTAAGAAACGCTTGAGAAACTCAAAATTTTCGCTGTTCTGATGCTCGAAACGAATAACTAGAACGGCCTAGAGGAAAAGTACACATACCGTTGTAATCGGGCGAGTTTCTACTTTCAGATGCAACAGAAATTTTGCGGATTGGTCTATCCGTTCGCGAGATATGGCAGTTTGGAGGTAAGAAACGCTTGATAAACTCAAAATTTTCGCAGTTCTGTTGCTCGAAACGAATAACTAGAACTGCCTAGGGGAAAAGTACGCATACCGTTCTAATCGGGCGAGTTTCTACTTTCAGATGCAACAGAAATTTTGCGGATTGGTCTATCCGTTCGCGAGATATTGCAGTTTGGAGGTAAGAAATGCTTGAGAAACTCAAAAGTTTCGCAGTTCTGATGCTCGAGACGAATAACTAGAACGGCCTAGGGGAAAAGTACGCGTACCGTTGTAATCGGGCGGGATTCTACTTTCAGATGCAACAGAAATTTTGCGGATTGGTCAATCAGTTCGCGAGATATGGCAGTTTGGAGGTAAGAAACGCTTGAGAAACTCAAAATTTTCGCAGTTCTGATGCTCGAAACGAATAACTAGAACGACCTAGCGGAAAAGTACGCATACCGTTGTAATCGGGCGAGTTTCTACTTTCAGATGCAACAGAAATTTTGCGGATTGGTCAATCAGTTCGCGAGATATGGCAGTTTGGAGGTAAGAAACGCTTGAGAAACTCAAAATTTTCGCAGTTCTGATGCTCGAAACGAATAACTAGAACGGCCTAGCGGAAAAGTACGCATACCATTGTAATCGGGCGAGTTTCTACTTTCAGATGCAACAGAAATTTTGCGGATTGGTCAATCCGTTCGCGAGATATGGCAGTTTGGAGGTAAGAATCTCTTGAGAAACTCAAAATATTCGCAGTTCTGATGCTTGACAAGCATAACTAGAACGGCCTAGGGGAAAAGTACGCATACCGTTGTAATCGGGCGAGTTTCTACTTTCAGATGCAACAGAAATTTTGCGGGTTGGTCAATCCGTTCGCGAGATATAGCAGTTTGGATGTAAGAAACGGTTGAGAAACTCAAAATGTTCACAGTTCTGATGCTCGAAACGAATAACTAGAACGGCCTAGGGGAAAAGTACACATACCGTTGTAATCGGGCGAGTTTCTACTTTCAGATGCAACAGAAATTTTGCGGATTGGTCAATCCGTTCGCGAGATATGGCAGTTTGGAGGTAAGAAACGCTTGAGCAACTCAAAATTTTCGCAGTTCTGATGCTCGAAACGAATAACAAGAACGGCCTAGGGGAAAAGTACGCATACCGTTGTGATCGGGCGAGTTTCTACTTTCAGATGCAACAGAAATTTTGCGGATTGGTCAATCCGTTCGCGAGATATGGCAGTTTGGAGGTAAGAAACGGTCGAGAAACTCAAAATGTTCACAGTTCTGATGCTCGAAAAGAATAACTAGATCGGCCTAGGGGAAAAGTACGCATACAGTTGTAATCGTGCGAGTTTCTACTTTCAGATGCAACAGAAATTTTGCGGATTGGTCAATCCTTTCGCGAGATATGGCAGTTTGGAGGTAAGAAACGCTTGAGCAACTCAAAATTTTCGCAGTTCTGATGCTCGAAACGAATAACCAGAACGGCCTAGGGGAAAAGTAGGCATACCGTTGTAATCGGGCGAGTTTCTGCTTTCAGATGCAACAGAAATTTTGCGGTTTGGTCAATCCGTTCGAGAGATATGGCAGTTTGGAGGTAAGAAACGCTTGAGATACTCAAAATTTTCTCTGTTCTGATGCTCGAACCGAATAACTAGAACGGACTAGGGGAAAAGTACGCATACAGTTGTAATCGGGCGAGTTTCTACTTTCAGATGCAACAGAAATTTTGCGGATTGGTCAATCCTTTCTCGAGATATGGCAGTTTGGATGTAAGAAATGCTTGAGAAACTCAAAATTTTCGCAGTTCTGATGCTTGACAAGCATAACTAGAACGGCCTAGGGGAAAAGTACGCATACCGTTGTAATCGGGCGAGTTGCTACTTTCAGATGCAACAGAAATTTTGCGGATTGGTCAATCCGTTCGCGAGATATGGCAGTTTGGAGGTAAGAAACGGTTGAGACACTCAAAATGTTCACAGTTCTGATGCTCGAAACGAATAACTAGAACGGCCTAGGGGAAAAGTACGCATACAGTTGTAATCGTGCGAGTTTCTACTTTCAGATGCAACAGAAGTTTTGCGGATTGGTCTATCCGTTCGCGAGATATTGCAGTTTGGAGGTAAGAAATGCTTGAGAAACTCAAAAGTTTCGCAGTTCTGATGCTCGAGACGAATAACTAGAACGGCCTAGGGGAAAAGTACGCGTACCGTTGTAATCGGGCGGGATTCTACTTTCAGATGCAACAGAAATTTTGCGGATTGGTCAATCAGTTCGCGAGATATGGCAGTTTGGAGGTAAGAAACGCTTGAGAAACTCAAAATTTTCGCAGTTCTGATGCTCGAAACGAATAAATGGCACGGCCTAGGGGAAAAGTACACATACCGTTGTAATCGGGCGAGTTTCTACTTTCAGACGCAACAGAAATTTTGCGGATTGGTCAATCCGTTCGCAAGATATGGCAGATTGGAGGTAAGAAACGCTTGACAAACTCAAAATTTTCACAGTTCTGATGCTCGAAACGAATAACTAGAACGGCCTAGGGGAAAAGTACACATACAGTTGTAATCGGGCGAGTTTCTACTTTCAGATGCAACAGAAATTTTGCGGATTGGTCAATCCGTTCGCGAGATATGGCAGTTTGGAGGTAAGAATCGCTTGAGAAACTCAAAATTTTCGCAGTTCTGATGCTCGAAACGAATAAATGGCACGGCCTAGGGGAAAAGTACACATACCGTTGTAATCGGGCGAGTTTCTACTTTCAGACGCAACAGAAATTTTGCGGATTGGTCAATCCGTTCGCAAGATATGGCAGATTGGAGGTAAGAAACGCTTGAGAAACTCAAAATTTTCGCTGTTCTGATGCTCGAAACGAATAACCAGAACGGCCTAGAGGAAAAGTACACATACCCTTGTAATCGGGCGAGTTTCTACTTTCAGATGCAACAGAAATTTTGCGGATTGGTCAATCCGTTCGCGAGATATGGCAGCTTGGAGGTAAGAAACGCTTGAGAAACTCAAAAATTTCGCTGTTCTGATACTCGAACCGAATAACTAGAACGGCCTAGGGGAAAAGTACGCATACAGTTGTAATCGGGCGAGTTTCTACTTTCAGATGCAACAGAAATTTTGCGGATTGGTCAATCAGTTCGCGAGATATGGCAGTTTGGAGGTAAGAAACGCTTGAGAAACTCAAAATTTTCGCAGTTCTGATGCTCGAAACGAATAAATGGCACGGCCTAGCGGAAAAGTACGCATACCGTTGTAATCGGGCGAGTTTCTACTTTCAGATGCAACAGAAATTTTGCGGATTGGTCAATCAGTTCGCGAGATATGGCAGTTTGGAGGTAAGAAACGCTTGAGAAACTCAAAATTTTCGCAGTTCTGATGCTCGAAACGAATAACTAGAACGGCCTAGCGGAAAAGTACGCATACCGTTGTAATCGGGCGAGTTTCTACTTTCAGATGCAACAGAAATTTTGCGGATTGGTCAATCAGTTCGCGAGATATGGCAGTTTGGAGGTAAGAAACGCTTGAGAAACTCAAAATTTTCGCAGTTCTGATGCTCGAAACGAATAACTAGAACGGCCTAGCGGAAAAGTACGCATACCATTGTAATCGGGCGAGTTTCTACTTTCAGATGCAACAGAAATTTTGCGGATTGGTCAATCCGTTCGCGAGATATGGCAGTTTGGAGGTAAGAATCTCTTGAGAAACTCAAAATATTCGCAGTTCTGATGCTTGACAAGCATAACTAGAACGGCCTAGGGGAAAAGTACGCATACCGTTGTAATCGGGCGAGTTTCTACTTTCAGATGCAACAGAAATTTTGCGGGTTGGTCAATCCGTTCGCGAGATATGGCAGTTTGGAAGTAAGAAACGGTTGAGAAACTCAAAATGTTCACAGTTCTGATGCTCGAAACGAATAACAAGAACGGCCTAGGGGAAAAGTACGCATACCGTTGTGATCGGGCGAGTTTCTACTTTCAGATGCAACAGAAATTTTGCGGATTGGTCAATCCGTTCGCGAGATATGGCAGTTTGGAGGTAAGAAACGGTCGAGAAACTCAAAATGTTCACAGTTCTGATGCTCGAAACGAATAACTAGAACGGCCTAGGGGAAAAGTACGCATACAGTTGTAATCGTGCGAGTTTCTACTTTCAGATGCAACAGAAATTTTGCGGATTGGTCAATCCTTTCGCGAGATATGGCAGTTTGGAGGTAAGAAACGCTTGAGCAACTCAAAATTTTCGCAGTTCTGATGCTCGAAACGAATAACCAGAACGGCCTAGGGGAATAGTAGGCATACCGTTGTAATCGGGCGAGTTTCTACTTTCAGATGCAACAGAAATTTTGCGGTTTGGTCAATCCGTTCGAGAGATATGGCAGTTTGGAGGTAAGAAACGCTTGATATACTCAAAATTTTCTCTGTTCTGATGCTCGAACCGAATAACTAGAACGGACTAGGGGAAAAGTACGCATACAGTTGTAATCGGGCGAGTTTCTACTTTCAGATGCAACAGAAATTTTGCGGATTGGTCTATCCTTTCTCGAGATATGGCAGTTTGGAAGTAAGAAACGCTTGAGAAACTCAAAATTTTCGCAGTTCTGATGCTTGACAAGCATAACTAGAACGGACTAGGGGAAAAGTACGCATACAGTTGTAATCGGGCGAGTTTCTACTTTCAGATGCAACAGAAATTTTGCGGATTGGTCAATCCTTTCTCGAGATATGGCAGTTTGGAGGTAAGAAACGGTTGAGACACTCAAAATGTTCACAGTTCTGATGCTCGAAACGAATAACTAGAACTGCCTAGGGGAAAAGTACGCATACCGTTGTAATCGAGCGAGTTTCTACTTTCAGATGCAACAGAAATTTTGCGGATTGGTCAATCCTTTCTCGAGATATGGCAGTTTGGAAGTAAGAAACGCTTGAGAAACTCAAAATTTTCACAGTTCTGATGCTCGAAACGAATAACTAGAACGGCCTAGGGGAAAAGTACGCATACAGTTGTAATCGGGCGAGTTTCTACTTTCAGATGCAACAGAAATTTTGCGGATTGGTCAATCCGTTCGCGTGATGTGGCAGTTTGTAAGTAAGAAACGCTTGAGAAACTAAAAATTTTCGCAGTTCTGATGCTCGAAACGAATAACTGGAACGGCCTACGGGAAAAGTACGCATACCTTTGTAATCGGGCGGGTTTCTGCTTTCAGATGCAACAGAAATTTTGCGGATTGGTCAATCCGTTCGCGAGATATGGGAGTTTGGAGGTAAGAAACGGTTGAGAAACTCAAAATTTTCGCAGTTCTGATGCTCGAAACGAATAACTAGAACGGCCTACGGGAAAAGTACGCATGACCTTTGTAATCGGGCGGGTTTCTGCTTTCAGATGCAACAGAAATTTTGCGGATTGGTCAAACCGTTCGCGAGATATGGGAGTTTGGAGGTAAGAAGCACTTGAGAAACTCAAAATTTTCGCTGTTCTGATGCTCTAAACGAATAACTGGAACGGTCTAGGGGAAGAGTACTCATACCGTTGTAATCGGGCGTGTTTCAACTTTCAGATGCAACAGAAATTTTGCGGATTGGTCAATCCGTTCGCGAGACATGGCAGTTGGGAGGTAAGAAACGCTTGAGAAACTCAAAATTTTCGCAGTTCTGATGCTCGAAACGAATAACTAGAACGGCCTAGGGGAAAAGTACTCATACCGTTGTAATCGGGCGTATTTCAACTTTCAGATGCAACAGAAGTTTTGCGGATTGGTCAATCCGTTCGCGAGATATGGGAGTTTGGAGGTAAGAAGCACTTGAGAAACTCAAAATTTTCGCTGTTCTGATGCTCTAAACGAATAACTGGAACGGTCTAGGGGAAGAGTACTCATACCGTTGTAATCGGGCGTGTTTCAACTTTCAGATGCAACAGAAATTTTGCGGATTGGTCAATCCGTTCGCGAGACATGGCAGTTGGGAGGTAAGAAACGCTTGAGAAACTCAAAATTTTCGCAGTTCTGATGCTCGAAACGAATAACTAGAACGGCCTAGGGGAAAAGTACTCATACCGTTGCAATTGGGCGAGTTTCTACTTTCAGATGCAACAGAAATTTTGCGGATTGGTCTATCCATTCGCGAGATATGGCAGTTTGGACGTAAGAAACGCTTGAGAAACTCAAAATTTTCGCAGATCTGATGCTCGAGTCGAATAACTAGAATGGCCTAGGGGAAAACTGCACATACCTTTGTAATCGGGCGAGTTTCTACTTTCAGATGCAAGAGAAATTTTGCGGATTGGTCAATCCGTTCGCGAGATATGGCAGTTTGGAGGTAAGAAACGGTTGAGAAACTCAAAATGTTCACAGTTCTGATGCTCGAAACGAATAACTAGAACGGCCTAGGGGAAAAGTACTCATACCGTTGTAATCGGGCGTGTTTCAACTTTCAGATGCAACAGAAGTTTTGCGGATTGGTCAATCCATTCGCGAGATATGGCAGTTTGGATGTAAGAAACGCTTGAGAAACTCAAAATTTTCGCAGTTCTGATGCTCGAAACGAATAACCAGAACGGCCTAGGGGAAAACTACGCATACCGTTGTAATCGGGCGAGTTTCTACTTTCAGATGCAACAGACACTTTGCGGATTGGTCAATCCGTTCGCGAGATATGGCAGTTTGGAGGAAAGAAACGCTTGAGAAACTCAAAATTTTCGCAGTTCTGATGCTCGAAACGAATAACTAGAACGGCATAGGGGAAAAGTACGCATACCGTTGTAATCGGGCGAGTTTCTACTTTCAGATGCAACAGAAGTTTTGCGGATTGGTCAATCCGTTCGCGAGATATGGCAGTTTGGAGGTAAGAAACGGTTGAGAAACTCAAAATGTTCACAGTTCTGATGCTCGAAACGAATAATTAGAACGGCCTAGGGGAAAAGTACTCATACCGTTGTAATCGGGCGTGTTTCAACTTTCAGATGCAATAGAAGTTTTGCGGATTGGTCAATCCGTTCGCGAGATATGGGAGTTTGGAGGTAAGAAGCACTTGAGAAACTCAAAATTTTCGCTGTTCTGATGCTTTAAACGAATAACTGGAACGGTCTAGGGGAAGAGTACTCATACCGTTGTAATCGGGCGTGTTTCAACTTTCAGATGCAACAGAAATTTTGCGGATTGGTCAATCCGTTCGCGAGACATGGCAGTTGGGAGGTAAGAAACGCTTGAGAAACTCAAAATTTTCGCAGTTCTGATGCTCGAAACGAATAACTAGAACGGCCTAGGGGAAAAGTACTCATACCGTTGCAATTGGGCGAGTTTCTACTTTCAGATGCAACAGAAATTTTGCGGATTGGTCTATCCATTCGCGAGATATGGCAGTTTGGACGTAAGAAACGCTTGAGAAACTCAAAATTTTCGCAGATCTGATGCTCGAGTCGAATAACTAGAATGGCCTAGGGGAAAACTGCACATACCGTTGTAATCGGGCGAGTTTCTACTTTCAGATGCAAGAGAAATTTTGCGGATTGGTCAATCCGTTCGCGAGATATGGCAGTTTGGAGGTAAGAAACGGTTGAGAAACTCAAAATGTTCACAGTTCTGATGCTCGAAACGAATAACTAGAACGGCCTAGGGGAAAAGTACTCATACCGTTGTAATCGGGCGTGTTTCAACTTTCAGATGCAACAGAAGTTTTGCGGATTGGTCAATCCATTCGCGAGATATGGCAGTTTGGATGTAAGAAACGCTTGAGAAACTCAAAATTTTCGCAGTTCTGATGCTCGAAACGAATAACCAGAACGGCCTAGGGGAAAACTACGCATACCGTTGTAATCGGGCGAGTTTCTACTTTCAGATGCAACAGACACTTTGCGGATTGCTCAATCCGTTCGCGAGATATGGCAGTTTGGAGGAAAGAAACGCTTGAGAAACTCAAAATTTTCGCAGTTCTGATGCTCGAAACGAATAACTAGAACGGCATAGGGGAAAAGTACGCATACCGTTGTAATCGGGCGAGTTTCTACTTTCAGATGCAACAGAAGTTTTGCAGATTGGTCAATCCGTTCGCGAGATATGGCAGTTTGGATGTAAGAAACGCTTGAGAAACTCAAAATTTTCGCAGTTCTGATGCTCGAAACGAATGACCAGAACGGCCTAGGGGAAAAGTACTCATACCGTTGTAATCGGGCGAGTATCTACTTTCAGATGCAACAGAAATTTTGCGGATTGGTCAATCCGTTCGCGAGATATGGCAGTTTGGAGGTAAGAAACGGTTGAGAAACTCAAAATTTTCACAGTTCAGATGCTCGAAACGAATAACTAGAACGGCCTAGGGGAAAAGTACTCATACCGCTGTAATCGGGCGTGTTTCAACTTTCAGATGCAACAGAAATTTTGCGGATTGGTCAATCCGTTCGCGAGATATGGCAGTTGGGAGGTAAGAAACGCTTGAGAAACTCAAAATTTTCGCAGTTCTGATGCTCGAAACGAATGACCAGAACGGCCTAGGGGAAAAGTACGCATACCGTTGTAATCGGGCCAGTTTCTACTTTCAGAGGCAACAGAAATTTTGCGGATTGGTCAATCCGTTCCCGAGACATGGCAGTTTGGAGGAAAGAAACGGTTGAGAAACACAAAATTTTCACATTTCTGATGCTCGAAACGAATAACTAGAACGGCATAGGGGAAAAGTACGCATACCGTTGTAATCGGGCGAGTTTCTACTTTCAGATGCAACAGAAGTTTTGCGGATTGGTCAATCCGTTCGCGAGATATGGCAGTTTGGATGTAAGAAACGCTTGAGAAACTCAAAATTTTCGCAGTTCTGATGCTCGAAACGAATAACCAGAACGGCCTAGGGGAAAACTACGCATACCGTTGTAATCGGGCGAGTTTCTACTTTCAGATGCAACAGACACTTTGCGGATTGGTCAATCCGTTCGCGAGATATGGCAGTTTGGAGGTAAGAAACGCTTGAGAAACTCAAAATTTTCGCAGTTCTGATGCTCGAACCGAATAACTAGAATGGCCTAGGGGCAAAGTACGCATACAGTTGTAATCGGGCGAGTTTCTACTTTCAGATGCAACAGAAATTTTGCGGATTGGTCAATCCGTTCGCGAGATATGGCAGTTGGGATGTAAGAAACGCTTGAGAAACTCCAAATTTTCGCAGTTCTGATGCTCGAAACGAATAACTAGAACGGTCTATGGGAAAAGTACGCATACCGTTGTAATCGGGCGTGTTTCAACTTTCAGATGCAACAGAAATTTTGCGGATTGGTCAATCCGTTCGCGAGACATGGCAGTTGGGAGGTAAGAAACGCTTGAGAAACTCAAAATTTTCGCAGTTCTGATGCTCGAAACGAATAACTAGAACGGCCTAGGGGAAAAGTACTCATACCGTTGCAATTGGGCGAGTTTCTACTTTCAGATGCAACAGAAATTTTGCGGATTGGTCTATCCATTCGCGAGATATGGCAGTTTGGACGTAAGAAACGCTTGAGAAACTCAAAATTTTCGCAGATCTGATGCTCGAGTCGAATAACTAGAATGGCCTAGGGGAAAACTGCACATACCTTTGTAATCGGGCGAGTTTCTACTTTCAGATGCAAGAGAAATTTTGCGGATTGGTCAATCCGTTCGCGAGATATGGCAGTTTGGAGGTAAGAAACGGTTGAGAAACTCAAAATGTTCACAGTTCTGATGCTCGAAACGAATAACTAGAACGGCCTAGGGGAAAAGTACTCATACCGTTGTAATCGGGCGTGTTTCAACTTTCAGATGCAACAGAAGTTTTGCGGATTGGTCAATCCATTCGCGAGATATGGCAGTTTGGATGTAAGAAACGCTTGAGAAACTCAAAATTTTCGCAGTTCTGATGCTCGAAACGAATAACCAGAACGGCCTAGGGGAAAACTACGCATACCGTTGTAATCGGGCGAGTTTCTACTTTCAGATGCAACAGACACTTTGCGGATTGGTCAATCCGTTCGCGAGATATGGCAGTTTGGAGGAAAGAAACGCTTGAGAAACTCAAAATTTTCGCAGTTCTGATGCTCGAAACGAATAACTAGAACGGCATAGGGGAAAAGTACGCATACCGTTGTAATCGGGCGAGTTTCTACTTTCAGATGCAACAGAAGTTTTGCGGATTGGTCAATCCGTTCGCGAGATATGGCAGTTTGGAGGTAAGAAACGGTTGAGAAACTCAAAATGTTCACAGTTCTGATGCTCGAAACGAATAATTAGAACGGCCTAGGGGAAAAGTACTCATACCGTTGTAATCGGGCGTGTTTCAACTTTCAGATGCAACAGAAGTTTTGCGGATTGGTCAATCCGTTCGCGAGATATGGGAGTTTGGAGGTAAGAAGCACTTGAGAAACTCAAAATTTTCGCTGTTCTGATGCTTTAAACGAATAACTGGAACGGTCTAGGGGAAGAGTACTCATACCGTTGTAATCGGGCGTGTTTCAACTTTCAGATGCAACAGAAATTTTGCGGATTGGTCAATCCGTTCGCGAGACATGGCAGTTGGGAGGTAAGAAACGCTTGAGAAACTCAAAATTTTCGCAGTTCTGATGCTCGAAACGAATAACTAGAACGGCCTAGGGGAAAAGTACTCATACCGTTGCAATTGGGCGAGTTTCTACTTTCAGATGCAACAGAAATTTTGCGGATTGGTCTATCCATTCGCGAGATATGGCAGTTTGGACGTAAGAAACGCTTGAGAAACTCAAAATTTTCGCAGATCTGATGCTCGAGTCGAATAACTAGAATGGCCTAGGGGAAAACTGCACATACCGTTGTAATCGGGCGAGTTTCTACTTTCAGATGCAAGAGAAATTTTGCGGATTGGTCAATCCGTTCGCGAGATATGGCAGTTTGGAGGTAAGAAACGGTTGAGAAACTCAAAATGTTCACAGTTCTGATGCTCGAAACGAATAACTAGAACGGCCTAGGGGAAAAGTACTCATACCGTTGTAATCGGGCGTGTTTCAACTTTCAGATGCAACAGAAGTTTTGCGGATTGGTCAATCCATTCGCGAGATATGGCAGTTTGGATGTAAGAAACGCTTGAGAAACTCAAAATTTTCGCAGTTCTGATGCTCGAAACGAATAACCAGAACGGCCTAGGGGAAAACTACGCATACCGTTGTAATCGGGCGAGTTTCTACTTTCAGATGCAACAGACACTTTGCGGATTGGTCAATCCGTTCGCGAGATATGGCAGTTTGGAGGAAAGAAACGCTTGAGAAACTCAAAATTTTCGCAGTTCTGATGCTCGAAACGAATAACTAGAACGGCATAGGGGAAAAGTACGCATACCGTTGTAATCGGGCGAGTTTCTACTTTCAGATGCAACAGAAGTTTTGCAGATTGGTCAATCCGTTCGCGAGATATGGCAGTTTGGATGTAAGAAACGCTTGAGAAACTCAAAATTTTCGCAGTTCTGATGCTCGAAACGAATGACCAGAACGGCCTAGGGGAAAAGTACTCATACCGTTGTAATCGGGCGAGTATCTACTTTCAGATGCAACAGAAATTTTGCGGATTGGTCAATCCGTTCGCGAGATATGGCAGTTTGGAGGTAAGAAACGGTTGAGAAACTCAAAATTTTCACAGTTCAGATGCTCGAAACGAATAACTAGAACGGCCTAGGGGAAAAGTACTCATACCGCTGTAATCGGGCGTGTTTCAACTTTCAGATGCAACAGAAATTTTGCGGATTGGTCAATCCGTTCGCGAGATATGGCAGTTGGGAGGTAAGAAACGCTTGAGAAACTCAAAATTTTCGCAGTTCTGATGCTCGAAACGAATGACCAGAACGGCCTAGGGGAAAAGTACGCATACCGTTGTAATCGGGCCAGTTTCTACTTTCAGAGGCAACAGAAATTTTGCGGATTGGTCAATCCGTTCCCGAGACATGGCAGTTTGGAGGAAAGAAACGGTTGAGAAACACAAAATTTTCACATTTCTGATGCTCGAAACGAATAACTAGAACGGCATAGGGGAAAAGTACGCATACCGTTGTAATCGGGCGAGTTTCTACTTTCAGATGCAACAGAAGTTTTGCGGATTGGTCAATCCGTTCGCGAGATATGGCAGTTTGGATGTAAGAAACGCTTGAGAAACTCAAAATTTTCGCAGTTCTGATGCTCGAAACGAATAACCAGAACGGCCTAGGGGAAAACTACGCATACCGTTGTAATCGGGCGAGTTTCTACTTTCAGATGCAACAGACACTTTGCGGATTGGTCAATCCGTTCGCGAGATATGGCAGTTTGGAGGTAAGAAACGCTTGAGAAACTCAAAATTTTCGCAGTTCTGATGCTCGAACCGAATAACTAGAATGGCCTAGGGGCAAAGTACGCATACAGTTGTAATCGGGCGAGTTTCTACATTCAGATGCAACAGAAATTTTGCGGATTGGTCAATCCGTTCGCGAGATATGGCAGTTGGGATGTAAGAAACGCTTGAGAAACTCCAAATTTTCGCAGTTCTGATGCTCGAAACGAATAACTAGAACGGTCTATGGGAAAAGTACGCATACCGTTGTAATCGGGCGAGTTTCTACATTCAGATGCAACAGAAGTTTTGCGGATTGGTCAATCCGTTCGCGAGATATGGCAGTTTGGATGTAAGAAACGCTTGAGAAACTCAAAATTTTCGCAGTTCTGGTGCTCGAAACGAATAACTAGAACGGCCTAGGGGAAAAGTACGCATACCGTTGTAATCGGGCGAGTTTCTACTTTCAGAGGCAACAGAAATTTTGCGGATTGGTGAATCCGTTCGCGAGATATGGCAGTTTGCAGGTAAGAAACGCTTGAGAAACTCAAAATTTTCGCAGCTCTGATGCTCGAAACGAGTAACTAGAACGGCCTAAGGGAATAGTACGCATACCGTTGAAATCGGGCGAGTTTCTACTTTCAGATGCAACAGAAATTTTGCGGATTGGTCAATCCGTTCGCGAGATATGGCAATTTGGAGGTAAGACGCGCTTGAGAAACTCAAAATTTTCGCAGTTCTGATGCTCGAAACGAATACCGAGAACGGCCTAGGGGAAAAGTACGCATACAGTTGTAATCGGGCGACTTTCTACTTTCAGATGCAACAGAAATTTTCGGATTGGTCAATCCGTTCGCGAGATATGGCAGTTTGGAGGTAAGAAACGGTTGAGAAACTCAAAATTTTCACAGTTCTGATGCTCGAAACGAATAACTAGAACGGCCTAGGGGAAGAGTACTCATACCGTTGTAATCGGGCGTGTTTCAACTTTCAGATGCAACAGAAATTTTGCGGATTGGTCAATCCGTTCGCGAGATATGGCAGTTGGGAGGTAAGAAACGCTTGAGAAACTCAAAATTTTCGCAGTTCTGATGCTCGAAACGAATAACTAGAACGGTCTAGGGGAAAAGTACGCATACCGTTGTAATCGGGCGAGTTTCTACTTTCAGATGCAACAGAAATTTTGCGGATTGGTCTATCCGTTCGCGAGATATGGCAGTTTGGAGGTAAGAAATGCTTGAGAAACTCAAAATTTTCGCAGTGCTGATGCTCGAAACGAATAACTAGAACGGCTTAGGGGTAAAGTACGCATACAGTTGTAATCGGGCGAGTTTCTACTTTCAGATGCAACAGAAATTTTGCGGATTGGTCAATCCGTTCGCGCGTTATGGCAGTTTGGAGGTGAGAAACGCCTGAGAAACTCAAAATTTTCGCAGTTCTGATGTTCGACAAGCATAACTAGAACGGCCTAGGGGAAAAGTACGCATACCGTTGTAATCGGGCGAGTTTCTACTTTCAGATGCAACAGAAATTTTGCGGATTGGTCAATCCGTTCGCGAGATATGGCAGTTTGGAGGTAAGAAACGCTTGAGAAACTCAAAATTTTCGCAGATCTGATGCTCGAGACGAATAACTAGAATGGCCTAGGGGAAAACTGCACATACCGTTGTAATCGGGCGAGTTTCTACTTTCAGATGCAAGAGAAATTTTGCGGATTGGTCAATCCGTTCGCGAGACATGGCAGTTTGGAGGTAAGAAACGCTTGAGAAACTCAAAATTTTCGCAGTTCTGATAATCGAAACGAATAACTAGAACGGCCTAGGGGAAAAGTACGCATACCGTAGTAATCGGGCGGGTTTCTACTTTCAGATGCAACAGAAGTTTTGCGGATTGGTCAATCCGTTCGCGAGATGTGGCAGTTTGGGGGTAAGAAAGGCTTGAGGAGCTCAAAATTTTCGCAGTTCTGATGCTCGAAACGAATAACTAGAACGGCCTAGGGGAAAAGTACGCATACCGTTGTAATCGGTCCAGTTGCTACTTTCAGATGCAACAGATATTTTGCGTATTGGTCAATCCGTTCGCGAGATATGGCAGTTTGGAGGAAAGAAACGGCTGAGAAACTCGAAGTTTTCAAACTTCTGATGCTCGAAACGAATAACTAGAATGGCCTAGGGGAAAAGTACTCATACCGTTGTAATCGGGCGAGTATCTACTTTCAGATGCAACAGAAATTTTGCGGAATGGTGTATCCGTTCGCGAGATATGGCAGTTTGGATGTAAGAAACGCTTGAGCAACTCAAAATTTTCGCAGTTCTGATGCTCGAAACGAATAACCAGAACGGCCTAGGGGAAAAGTTCGCATAGCGTTGTAATCGGGCGAGTTTCTACTTTCAGATGCAACAGAAATTTTGCGGATTGGTCAATCCGTTCGCCAGACATGGCAGTTTGGAGGTAAGAAACGCTTGAGAAACTCAAAATTTTGGCAGCTCTGATGCTCGAAACGTATAACTAGAATGGCCTAGGGGAAAAGTACACATACCGTTGTAATTGGGCGAGTTTCTACGTTCAGACGCAACAGAAATTTTGCGGATTGGTCAATCCGTTCGCGAGATGTGGCAGTTTGTAGGTAAGAAACGCTTGAGAAACTCAAAATTATCGCAGTTCTGATGCTCGAAACGTATAACTAGAACGGCCAAGGGGAAAAGTACGCATACCGTTGTAATCGGGCAAGTTTCTACTTTCAGATGCAACAGTAATTTTGCGGATTGGTCAATCCCTTCGCGAGATGTGGCAGTTTGGACGTAAGAAACGCTTGAGAAACTCAAAATTTTCGCAGTTCTGATGCTCGAAACGAATAACTAGAACGGCCTAGGGGACAGGTTCGCATACCGTTGTAATCGGGCGAGTTTCTACATTCAGATGCAACAGAAATTTTGCTGATTGGTCAATCCGTTCGCGAGATATGGCAGTTTGGAGGTAAGAAACGCTTGAGAAACTCAAAATTTTCGCAGTTCTGATGCTCGAAACGAATAACTAGAACGGCCTAGGGGAAAAGTACACATACCGTTGCAATTGGGCGTGTGTCTACTTTCAGATGCAACAGAAATTTTGCGGATTGGTCTATCCGTTCGCGAGATATGGCAGTTTGGAGGTAAGAAACGCTTGAGCAACTCAAAATTTTCGCAGTTCTGATGCTCGAAACGAATAACCAGAACGGCCTACGGGAATAGTACGCATACCGTTGTAATCGGGCGAGTTTCTACTTTCAGATGCAACAGAAATTTTGCGGATTGGTCAATCCGTTCGCGAGATATGGCAGTTTGGGGGTAAGAAACGCATGAGAAACTCAAAATTTTCGCAGTTCTGATACTCGAAACGAATGACCAGAACGGCCTAGGGGAAAAGTACGCATACCGTTGTAATCGGGCGAGTTTCTACTTTCAGAGGCAACAGAAATTTTGCGGATTGGTCAATCCGTTCCCGAGACATGGCAGTTTGGAGGAAAGAAACGGTTGAGAAACTCAAAATTTTCACATTTCTGATGCTCGAAACGAATAACTAGAACGGCAAAGGGGAAAAGTACGCATACCGTTGTAATCGGGCGAGTTTCTACTTTCAGATGCAACAGAAGTTTTGCGGATTGGTCAATCCGTTTGCGAGATATGGCAGTTTGGATGTAAGAAACGCTTGAGAAGCTCAAAATTTTCGCAGTTCTGATGCTCGAAACGAATAACCAGAACGGCCTAGGGGAAAACTACGCATACCGTTGTAATCGGGCGAGTTTCTACTTTCAGATGCAACAGACACTTTGCGGATTGGTCAATCCGTTCGCGAGATATGGCAGTTTGGAGGTAAGAAACGCTTGAGAAACTCAAAATTTTCGCAGTTCTGATGCTCGAACCGAATAACTAGAACGGCCTAGGGGAAAAGTACGCATACAGTTGTAATCGGGCGAGTTTCTACTTTCAGATGCAACAGAAGTTTTGCGGATTGGTCAATCCGTTTGCGAGATATGGCAGTTTGGATGTAAGAAACGCTTGAGAAGCTCAAAATTTTCGCAGTTCTGATGCTCGAAACGAATAACCAGAACGGCCTAGGGGAAAACTACGCATACCGTTGTAATCGGGCGAGTTTCTACTTTCAGATGCAACAGACACTTTGCGGATTGGTCAATCCGTTCGCGAGATATGGCAGTTTGGAGGAAAGAAACGGCTGAGAAACTCGAAATTTTCAAACTTCTGATGCTCGAAACGAATAACTAGAACGGCCTAGGGGAAAAGTACTCATACCGTTGTAATCGGGCGAGTATCTACTTTCAGATGCAACAGAAATTTTGCAGAATGGTGTATCCGTTCGCGAGATATGGCAGTTTGGATGTAAGAAACGCTTGAGCAACTCAAAATTTTCGCAGTTCTGATGCTCGAAACGAATAACCAGTACGGCCTAGGGGAAAAGTTCGCATAGCGTTGTAATCGGGCGAGTTTCTATTTTCAGATGCAACAGAAATTTTGCGGATTGGTCAATCCGTTCGCCAGACATGGCAGTTTGGAGGTAAGAAACGCTTGAGAAACTCAAAATTTTGGCAGCTCTGATGCTCGAAACGAATAACTAGAATGGCCTAGGGGAAAAGTACGCATACAGTTGTAATCGGGCGAGTTTCTACTTTCAGATGCAACAGAAATTTTGCGGATTGGTCAATCCGTTCGCGCAATATGGCAGTTTGGAGGTGAGAAACGCTTGAGAAACTCAAAATTTTCGCAGTTCTGATGCTCCACAAGCATAACTAGAACGGCCTAGGGAAAAAGTACGCATACCGTTGTAATCGGGCGAGTTTCTACTTTCAGATGCAACAGAAATTTTGCGGATTGGTCAATCCGTTCGCGAGATATGGCAGTTTGGAGGTAAGAAACGGTTGAGAAACTCAAAATTTTCACAGTTCTGATTCTCGAAACGAATAACTAGAACGGCCTAGGGGAAAAGTACTCATACCGTTGTAATCGGGCGTGTTTCAACTTTCAGATGCAACAGAAATTTTGCGGATTGGTCAATCCGTTCGCGAGATATGGCAGTTTGGACGTAAGAAACGCTTGAGAAACTCAAAATTTTCGCAGTTCTGATGCTCGAAACGAATAACTAAAACGGCCTAGGGGACAGGTTCGCATACCGTTGTAATCGGGCGAGTTTCTACATTCAGATGCAACAGAAGTTTTGCTGATTGGTCAATCCGTTCGCGAGATATGGCAGTTTGGAGGTAAGAAACGCTTGAGAAACTCAAAATTTTCGCAGTTCTGATGCTCGAAACGAATAACTAGAACGGCCTAGGGGAAAAGTACACATACCGTTGCAATTGGGCGTGTGTCTACTTTCAGATGCAAAAGAAATTTTGCGGATTGGTCTATCCGTTCGCGAGATATGGCAGTTTGGAGGTAAGAAACGCATGAGAAACTCAAAATTTTCGCAGTTCTGATACTCGAAACGAATGACCAGAACGGCCTAGGGGAAACGTACTCATACCATTGTAATCGGGCGAGTTTCTACTTTCAGATGCAACAGAAATTTTGCGGATTGGTCAATCCGTTCGCGAGATATGGCAGTTTGGACGTAACAAACGCTTGAGAAACTCAAAATTTTCGCAGTTCTGGTGCTCGAAACGAATAACTAGAACGGCCTAGGGGAAAAGTACGCATACCGTTGTAATCGGGCGAGTTTCTACTTTCAGAGGCAACAGAAATTTTGCGGATTGGTCAATCCGTTCCCGAGACTTGGCAGTTTGGAGGAAAGAAACGGTTGAGAAACTCAAAATTTTCACATTTCTGATGCTCGAAACGAATAACTAGAACGGCAAAGGGGAAAAGTACGCATACCGTTGTAATCGGGCGAGTTTCTACTTTCAGATGCAACAGAAGTTTTGCGGATTGATCAATCCGTTTGCGAGATATGGCAGTTTGGATGTAAGAAACGCTTGAGAAACTCAAAATTTTCGCAGTTCTGATGCTCGAAACGAATAACCAGAACGGCCTAGGGGAAAACTACGCATACCGTTGTAATCGGGCGAGTTTCTACTTTCAGATGCAACAGACACTTTGCGGATTGGTCAATCCGTTCGCGAGATATGGCAGTTTGGAGGTAAGAAACGCTTGAGAAACTCAAAATTTTCGCAGTTCTGATGCTCGAACCGAATAACTAGAACGGCCTAGGGGAAAAGTACGCATACAGTTGTAATCGGGCGAGTTTCTACTTTCAGATGCAACAGAAATTTTGCGGATTGGTCAATCCGTTCGCGAGATATGGCAGTTGGGATGTAAGAAACGCTTGAGATACTCAAAATTTTCGCAGTTCTGATGCTCGAAACGAATAACTAGAACGGTCTAGGGGAAAAGTACGCATACCGTTGTAATCGGGCGAGTTTCTACTTTCAGATGCAACAGAAGTTTTGCGGATTGGTCAATCCGTTCGCGAGATATGGCAGTTTGGATGTAAGAAACGCTTGAGAAACTCAAAATTTTCGCAGTGCTGATGCTCGACACGAATAACTAGAACGGCTTAGGGGAAAAGTACGCATACAGTTGTAATCGGGCGAGTTTCTACTTTCAGATGCATCAGAAATTTTGCGGATTGGTCAATCCGTTCGCGAGATATGGCAGTTTGGAGGTAAGACGCGCTTGAGAAACTCAAAATTTTCGCAGCTCTGATGCTCGAAACGAGTAACTAGAACGGCCTAAGGGAAAAGTACTCATACCGTTGAAATCGGGCGAGTTTCTACTTTCAGATGCAACAGAAATTTTGCGGATTGGTCAATCCGTTCGCGAGATATGGCAGTTTGGAGGTAAGACGCGCTTGAGAAACTCAAAATTTTCGCAGTTCTGATGCTCGAAACGAATAACGAGAACGGCCTAGGGGAAAAGTACTCATACCGTTGTAATCGGGCGAGTATCTACTTTCAGATTCAACAGAAATTTCGCGGATTGGTCTATCCGTTCGCGAGATATGACAGTTTGGAGGTAAGAAACGCTTGAGAAACTCAAAATTTTCGCAGTTCTGATGCTCGAAACGAATAACTAGAACGGCCTAGGGGAAAAGTTCGCATAGCGTTGTAATTGGGCGTGTTTCTACTTTCAGATGCCACAGAAATTTTGCTGATTGGTCAATCCGTTCGCGAGATATGGCAGTTTGGAGATAAGAAACGCTTGAGAAACTCAAAATTTTCACAACTCTGATGCTCGAAACGAATAACTAGAACGGCCTAGGGGAAAATACTCATACCGTTGTAATCGGGCGAGTCTCTACTTTCAGAGGCAACAGAAATTTTGCGGATTGGTCAATCCGTTCCCGAGACATGGCAGTTTGGAGGAAAGAAACGGTTGAGAAACTCAAAATTTTCACATTTCTGATGCTCGAAACGAATATCTAGAACGGCAAAGGGGAAAAGTACGCATACCGTTGTAATCGGGCGAGTTTCTACTTTCAGATGCAACAGAAGTTTTGCGGATTGGTCAATCCGTTTGCGAGATATGGCAGTTTGGATGTAAGAAACGCTTGAGAAACTCAAAATTTTCGCAGTTCTGATGCTCGAAACGAATAACCAGAACGGCCTAGGGGAAAACTACGCATACCGTTGTAATCGGGCGAGATTCTACTTTCAGATGCAACAGACACTTTGCGGATTGGTCAATCCGTTCGCGAGATATGGCAGTTTGGAGGTAAGAAACGCTTGAGAAACTCAAAATTTTCGCAGTTCTGATGCACGAACCGAATAACTAGAACGGCCTAGGGGAAAAGTACGCATACAGTTGTAATCGGGCGAGTTTCTACTTTCAGATGCAACAGAAATTTTGCGGATCGGTCTATCCGTTCGCGAGATATGGCAGTTTGGAGGTAAGAAACGCATGAGAAACTCAAAATTTTCGCAGTTCTGATACTCGAAACGAATGACCAGAACGGCCTAGGGGAAAAGTACTCATACCATTGTAATCGGGCGAGTTTCTACTTTCAGATGCAACAGAAATTTTGCGGATTGGTCAATCCGTTCGCGAGATATGGCAGTTTGGACGTAACAAACGCTTGAGAAACTCAAAATTTTCGCAGTTCTGGTGCTCGAAACGAATAACTAGAACGGCCTAGGGGAAAAGTACGCATACCGTTGTAATCGGGCGAGTTTCTACTTTCAGAGGCAACAGAAATTTTGCGGATTGGTCAATCCGTTCCCGAGACATGGCAGTTTGGAGGAAAGAAACGGTTGAGAAACTCAAAATTTTCACATTTCTGATGCTCGAAACGAATAACTAGAACGGCAAAGGGGAAAAGTACGCATACCGTTGTAATCGGGCGAGTTTCTACTTTCAGATGCAACAGAAGTTTTGCGGATTGGTCAATCCGTTTGCGAGATATGGCAGTTTGGATGTAAGAAACGCTTGAGAAACTCAAAATTTTCGCAGTTCTGATGCTCGAAACGAATAACCAGAACGGCCTAGGGGAAAACTACGCATACCGTTGTAATCGGGCGAGTTTCTACTTTCAGATGCAACAGACACTTTGCGGATTGGTCAATCCGTTCGCGAGATATGGCAGTTTGGAGGTAAGAAACGCTTGAGAAACTCAAAATTTTCGCAGTTCTGATGCTCGAACCGAATAACTAGAACGGCCTAGGGGAAAAGTACGCATACAGTTGTAATCGGGCGAGTTTCTACTTTCAGATGCAACAGAAATTTTGCGGATTGGTCAATCCGTTCGCGAGATATGGCAGTTGGGATGTAAGAAACGCTTGAGATACTCAAAATTTTCGCAGTTCTGATGCTCGAAACGAATAACTAGAACGGTCTAGGGGAAAAGTACGCATACCGTTGTAATCGGGCGAGTTTCTACTTTCAGATGCAACAGAAGTTTTGCGGATTGGTCAATCCGTTCGCGAGATATGGCAGTTTGGATGTAAGAAACGCTTGAGAAACTCAAAATTTTCGCAGTTCTGGTGCTCGAAACGAATAACTAGAACGGCCTAGGGGAAAAGTACGCATACCGTTGTAATCGGGCGAGTTTCTACTTTCAGAGGCAACAGAAATTTTGCGGATTGGTGAATCCGTTCGCGAGATATGGCAGTTTGGAAGTAAGAAACGCTTGAGAAACTCAAAATTTTCGCAGCTCTGATGCTCGAAACGAGTAACTAGAACGGCCTAAGGGAAAAGTACTCATACCGTTGAAATCGGGCGAGTTTCTACTTTCAGATGCAACAGAAATTTTGCGGATTGGTCAATCCGTTCGCGAGATATGGCAGTTTGGAGGTAAGACGCGCTTGAGAAACTCAAAATTTTCGCAGTTCTGATGCTCGAAACGAATAACTAGAATGGCCTAGGGGAAAAGCACACATACCGTTGCAATTGGGCGAGTTTCTACTTTCAGATGCAACAGAAATTTTGCGGATTGGACAATCCGTTCGCGAGACATGGCAGTTTGGAGGTAAGAAACGCTTGGTAAACTCAAAATTTTCGCAGTTCTGATGCTCGAAACGAATAACTAGAACGGCCTAGGGGAAAAGTACGCATACCGTTGTAATCGGGCGGGTTTCTACTTTCAGATGCAACAGAAGTTTTGCGGATTGGTCAATCCGTTCGCGAGATATGGCAGTTTGGAGGTAAGAAAGGCTTGAGAAGCTCAAAATTTTCGCAGTTCTGATGCTCGAAACGAATAACTAGAACGGCCTAGGGGAAAAGTACGCATACCGTTGTAATCGGTCCAGTTGCTACTTTCAGATGCAACAGAAATTTTGCGGAATGGTGTATCCGTTCGCGAGATATGGCAGTTTGGATGTAAGAAACGCTTGAGCAACTCAAAATTTTCGCAGTTCTGATGCTCGAAACGAATAACCAGAACGGCCTAGGGGAAAAGTTCGCATAGCGTTGTAATCGGGCGAGTTTCTACTTTCAGATGCCACAGAAATTTTGCTGATTGGTCAATCCGTTCGCGAGATATGGCAGTTTGGAGATAAGAAACGCTTGAGAAACTCAAAATTTTCACAACTCTGATGCTCGAAACGAATAACTAGAACGGCCTAGGGGAAAATACTCATACCGTTGTAATCGGGCGCGTTTCTACTTTCAGATGCAACAGAAATTTTGCGGATTGGTCTATCCGTTCGCGAGATATGGCAGTTTGGAAGTAAGAAACGCTTGAGAAACTCAAAATTTTCGCAGTGCTGATGCTCGAAACGAATAACCAGAACGGCTTAGGGGAAAAGTACGCATACAGTTGTAATCGGGCGAGTTTCTACTTTCAGATGCAACAGAAATTTTGCGGATTGGTCAATCCGTTCGCGAGATATGGCAGTTTGGAGGTAAGACGCGCTTGAGAAACTCAAAATTTTCGCAGTTCTGATGCTCGAAACGAATAACGAGAACGGCCTAGGGGAAAAGTACGCATACCGTTGTAATCGGGCGAGTTTCTACTTTCAGATGCAAGAGAAATTTTGCGGATTGGACAATCCGTTAGCGAGACATGGCAGTTTGGAGGTAAGAAACGCTTGGTAAACTCAAAATTTTCGCAGTTCTGATGCTCGAAACGAATAACTAGAACGGCCTAGGGGAAAAGTACGCATACCGTTGTAATCGGGCGGGTTTCTACTTTCAGATGCAACAGAAGTTTTGCGGATTGGTCAATCCGTTCGCGAGATATGGCAGTTTGGAGGTAAGAAAGGCTTGAGAAGCTCAAAATTTTCGCAGTTCTGATGCTCGAAACGAATAACTAGAACGGCCTAGGGGAAAAGTACGCATACCGTTGTAATCGGTCCAGTTGCTACTTTCAGATGCAACAGAAATTTTGCGGAATGGTGTATCCGTTCGCGAGATATGGCAGTTTGGATGTAAGAAACGCTTGAGCAACTCAAAATTTTCGCAGTTCTGATGCTCGAAACGAATAACCAGAACGGCCTAGGGGAAAAGTTCGCATAGCGTTGTAATCGGGCGAGTTTCTACTTTCAGATGCCACAGAAATTTTGCTGATTGGTCAATCCGTTCGCGAGATATGGCAGTTTGGCGATAAGAAACGCTTGAGAAACTCAAAATTTTCACAACTCTGATGCTCGAAACGAATAACTAGAACGGCCTAGGGGAAAATACTCATACCGTTGTAATCGGGCGCGTTTCTACTTTCAGATGCAACAGAAATTTTGCGGATTGGTCTATCCGTTCGCGAGATATGGCAGTTTGGAAGTAAGAAACGCTTGAGAAACTCAAAATTTTCGCAGTGCTGATGCTCGAAACGAATAACCAGAACGGCTTAGGGGAAAAGTACGCATACAGTTGTAATCGGGCGAGTTTCTACTTTCAGATGCAACAGAAATTTTGCGGATTGGTCAATCCGTTCGCGAGATATGGCAGTTTGGAGGTAAGACGCGCTTGAGAAACTCAAAATTTTCGCAGTTCTGATGCTCGAAACGAATAACGAGAACGGCCTAGGGGAAAAGTACGCATACAGTTGTAATCGGGCGAGTTTCTACTTTCAGATGCAACAGAAATTTTGCGGATTGGTCAATCCGTTCGCGAGATATGGCAGTTTGGAGGTAAGAAACGGTTGAGAAACTCAAAATTTTCACAATTCTGATGCTCGAAACGAATAACTAGAACGGCCTAGGGGAAAAGTACTCATACCGTTGTAATCGGGCGTGTTTCAACTTTCAGATGCAACAGAAATTTTGCGGATTGGTCAATCCGTTAGCGAGATATGGCAGTTTGGAGGTAAGAAACGCTTGAGAAACTCCAAATTTTCGCAGTTCTGATGCTCGAACCGAATAACTAGAATGGCCTAGGGGAAAAGTACGCATACAGTTGTAATCGGGCGAGTTTCTACTTTCAGATGCAACAGAAATTTTGCGGATTGGTCAATCCGTTCGCGAGATATGGCAGTTGGGATGTAAGAAACGCTTGAGATACTCAAAATTTTCGCAGTTCTGATGCTCGAAACGAATAACTAGAACGGTCTAGGGGAAAAGTACGCATACCGTTGTAATCGGGCGAGTTTCTACTTTCAGATGCAACAGAAGTTTTGCGGATTGGTCAATCCGTTCGCGAGATATGGCAGTTTGGATGTAAGAAACGCTTGAGAAACTCAAAATTTTCGCAGTTCTGGTGCTCGAAACGAATAACTAGAACGGCCTAAGGGAAAAGTACGCATACCGTTGTAATCGGGCGAGTTTCTACTTTCAGAGGCAACAGAAATTTTGCGGATTGGTGAATCCGTTCGCGAGATATGGCAGTTTGGATGTAAGAAACGCTTGAGAAACTCAAAATTTTCGCAGCTCTGATGCTCGAAACGAGTAACTAGAACGGCCTAAGGGAAAAGTACTCATACCGTTGAAATCGGGCGAGTTTCTACTTTCAGATGCAACAGAAATTTTGCGGATTGGTCAATCCGTTCGCGAGATATGGCAGTTTGGAGGTAAGACGCGCTTGAGAAACTCAAAATTTTCGCAGTTCTGATGCTCGAAACGAATAACGAGAACGGCCTAGGGGAAAAGTACGCATACAGTTGTAATTGGGCGAGTTTCTACTTTCAGATGCAACAGAAATTTTGCGGATTGGTCAATCCGTTCGCGAGATATGGCAGTTTGGAGGTAAGAAACGGTTGAGAAACTCAAAATTTTCACAGTTCTGATGCTCGAAACGAATAACTAGAACGGCCTAGGGGAAAAGTACTCATACAGTTGTAATCGGGCGAGTATCTACTTTCAGATTCAACAGAAATTTCGCGGATTGGTCAATCCGTTCGCGAGATATGACAGTTTGGAGGTAAGAAACGCTTGAGAAACTCAAAATTTTCGCAGATCTGATGCTCGAGACGAATAACTAGAATGGCCTAGGGGAAAAGTACGCATACAGTTGTAATCGGGCGAGTTTCTACTTTCAGATGCAACAGAAATTTTGCGGATTGGTCAATCCGTTCGCGAGATATGGCAGTTTGGAGGTAAGACGCGCTTGAGAAACTCAAAATTTTCGCAGTTCTGATGCTCGAAACGAATAACGAGAACGGCCTAGGGGAAAAGTACGCATACCGTTGTAATCGGGCGAGTTTCTACTTTCAGATGCAAGAGAAATTTTGCGGATTGGACAATCCGTTCGCGAGACATGGCAGTTTGGAGGTAAGAAACGCTTGGTAAACTCAAAATTTTCGCAGTTCTGATGCTCGAAACGAATAACTAGAACGGCCTAGGGGAAAAGTACGCATACCGTTGTAATCGGGCGGGTTTCTACTTTCAGATGCAACAGAAGTTTTGCGGATTGGTCAATCCGTTCGCGAGATATGGCAGTTTGGAGGTAAGAAAGGCTTGAGAAGCTCAAAATTTTCGCAGTTCTGATGCTCGAAACGAATAACTAGAACGGCCTAGGGGAAAAGTACGCATACCGTTGTAATCGGTCCAGTTGCTACTTTCAGATGCAACAGAAATTTTGCGGAATGGTGTATCCGTTCGCGAGATATGGCAGTTTGGATGTAAGAAACGCTTGAGCAACTCAAAATTTTCGCAGTTCTGATGCTCGAAACGAATAACCAGAACGGCCTAGGGGAAAAGTTCGCATAGCGTTGTAATCGGGCGAGTTTCTACTTTCAGATGCCACAGAAATTTTGCTGATTGGTCAATCCGTTCGCGAGATATGGCAGTTTGGAGATAAGAAACGCTTGAGAAACTCAAAATTTTCACAACTCTGATGCTCGAAACGAATAACTAGAACGGCCTAGGGGAAAATACTCATACCGTTGTAATCGGGCGCGTTTCTACTTTCAGATGCAACAGAAATTTTGCGGATTGGTCTATCCGTTCGCGAGATATGGCAGTTTGGAAGTAAGAAACGCTTGAGAAACTCAAAATTTTCGCAGTGCTGATGCTCGAAACGAATAACCAGAACGGCTTAGGGGAAAAGTACGCATACAGTTGTAATCGGGCGAGTTTCTACTTTCAGATGCAACAGAAATTTTGCGGATTGGTCAATCCGTTCGCGAGATATGGCAGTTTGGAGGTAAGACGCGCTTGAGAAACTCAAAATTTTCGCAGTTCTGATGCTCGAAACGAATAACGAGAACGGCCTAGGGGAAAAGTACGCATACAGTTGTAATCGGGCGAGTTTCTACTTTCAGATGCAACAGAAATTTTGCGGATTGGTCAATCCGTTCGCGAGATATGGCAGTTGGGATGTAAGAAACGCTTGAGATACTCAAAATTTTCGCAGTTCTGATGCTCGAAACGAATAACTAGAACGGTCTAGGGGAAAAGTACGCATACCGTTGTAATCGGGCGAGTTTCTACTTTCAGATGCAACAGAAGTTTTGCGGATTGGTCAATCCGTTCGCGAGATATGGCAGTTTGGATGTAAGAAACGCTTGAGAAACTCAAAATTTTCGCAGTTCTGGTGCTCGAAACGAATAACTAGAACGGCCTAAGGGAAAAGTACGCATACCGTTGTAATCGGGCGAGTTTCTACTTTCAGAGGCAACAGAAATTTTGCGGATTGGTGAATCCGTTCGCGAGATATGGCAGTTTGGATGTAAGAAACGCTTGAGAAACTCAAAATTTTCGCAGCTCTGATGCTCGAAACGAGTAACTAGAACGGCCTAAGGGAAAAGTACTCATACCGTTGAAATCGGGCGAGTTTCTACTTTCAGATGCAACAGAAATTTTGCGGATTGGTCAATCCGTTCGCGAGATATGGCAGTTTGGAGGTAAGACGCGCTTGAGAAACTCAAAATTTTCGCAGTTCTGATGCTCGAAACGAATAACGAGAACGGCCTAGGGGAAAAGTACGCATACAGTTGTAATTGGGCGAGTTTCTACTTTCAGATGCAACAGAAATTTTGCGGATTGGTCAATCCGTTCGCGAGATATGGCAGTTTGGAGGTAAGAAACGGTTGAGAAACTCAAAATTTTCACAGTTCTGATGCTCGAAACGAATAACTAGAACGGCCTAGGGGAAAAGTACTCATACAGTTGCAATCGGGCGAGTATCTACTTTCAGATTCAACAGAAATTTCGCGGATTGGTCTATCCGTTCGCGAGATATGACAGTTTGGAGGTAAGAAACGCTTGAGAAACTCAAAATTTTCGCAGATCTGATGCTCGAGACGAATAACTAGAATGGCCTAGGGGAAAAGTACGCATACAGTTGTAATCGGGCGAGTTTCTACTTTCAGATGCAACAGAAATTTTGCGGATTGGTCAATCCGTTCGCGAGATATGGCAGTTTGGAGGTAAGACGCGCTTGAGAAACTCAAAATTTTCGCAGTTCTGATGCTCGAAACGAATAACGAGAACGGCCTAGGGGAAAAGTACGCATACCGTTGTAATCGGGCGAGTTTCTACTTTCAGATGCAAGAGAAATTTTGCGGATTGGACAATCCGTTCGCGAGACATGGCAGTTTGGAGGTAAGAAACGCTTGGTAAACTCAAAATTTTCGCAGTTCTGATGCTCGAAACGAATAACTAGAACGGCCTAGGGGAAAAGTACGCATACCGTTGTAATCGGGCGGGTTTCTACTTTCAGATGCAACAGAAGTTTTGCGGATTGGTCAATCCGTTCGCGAGATATGGCAGTTTGGAGGTAAGAAAGGCTTGAGAAGCTCAAAATTTTCGCAGTTCTGATGCTCGAAACGAATAACTAGAACGGCCTAGGGGAAAAGTACGCATACCGTTGTAATCGGTCCAGTTGCTACTTTCAGATGCAACAGAAATTTTGCGGAATGGTGTATCCGTTCGCGAGATATGGCAGTTTGGATGTAAGAAACGCTTGAGCAACTCAAAATTTTCGCAGTTCTGATGCTCGAAACGAATAACCAGAACGGCTTAGGGGAAAAGTACGCATACAGTTGTAATCGGGCGAGTTTCTACTTTCAGATGCAACAGAAATTTTGCGGATTGGTCAATCCGTTCGCGAGATATGGCAGTTTGGAGGTAAGACGCGCTTGAGAAACTCAAAATTTTCGCAGTTCTGATGCTCGAAACGAATAACGAGAACGGCCTAGGGGAAAAGTACGCATACAGTTGTAATCGGGCGAGTTTCTACTTTCAGATGCAACAGAAATTTTGCGGATTGGTCAATCCGTTCGCGAGATATGGCAGTTTGGAGGTAAGAAACGGTTGAGAAACTCAAAATTTTCACAATTCTGATGCTCGAAACGAATAACTAGAACGGCCTAGGGGAAAAGTACTCATACCGTTGTAATCGGGCGTGTTTCAACTTTCAGATGCAACAGAAATTTTGCGGATTGGTCAATCCGTTCGCGAGATATGGCAGTTTGGACGTAAGAAACGCTTGAGAAACTCAAAATTTTCGCAGTTCTGATGCTCGAAACGAATAACTAAAACGGCCTAGGGGACAGGTTCGCATACCGTTGTAATCGGGCGAGTTTCTACATTCAGATGCAACAGAAATTTTGCTGATTGGTCAATCCGTTCGCGAGATATGGCAGTTTGGAGGTAAGAAACGCTTGAGAAACTCAAAATTTTCGCAGTTCTGATGCTCGAAACGAATAACTAGAACGGCCTAGGGGAAAAGTACACATACCGTTGCAATTGGGCGTGTGTCTACTTTCAGATGCAACAGAAATTTTGCGGATTGGTCTATCCGTTCGCGAGATATGGCAGTTTGGAGGTAAGAAACGCTTGAGAAACTCCAAATTTTCGCAGTTCTGATGCTCGAACCGAATAACTAGAATGGCCTAGGGGAAAAGTACGCATACAGTTGTAATCGGGCGAGTTTCTACTTTCAGATGCAACAGAAATTTTGCGGATTGGTCAATCCGTTCGCGAGATATGGCAGTTGGGATGTAAGAAACGCTTGAGATACTCAAAATTTTCGCAGTTCTGATGCTCGAAACGAATAACTAGAACGGTCTAGGGGAAAAGTACGCATACCGTTGTAATCGGGCGAGTTTCTACTTTCAGATGCAACAGAAGTTTTGCGGATTGGTCAATCCGTTCGCGAGATATGGCAGTTTGGATGTAAGAAACGCTTGAGAAACTCAAAATTTTCGCAGTTCTGGTGCTCGAAACGAATAACTAGAACGGCCTAAGGGAAAAGTACGCATACCGTTGTAATCGGGCGAGTTTCTACTTTCAGAGGCAACAGAAATTTTGCGGATTGGTGAATCCGTTCGCGAGATATGGCAGTTTGGATGTAAGAAACGCTTGAGAAACTCAAAATTTTCGCAGCTCTGATGCTCGAAACGAGTAACTAGAACGGCCTAAGGGAAAAGTACTCATACCGTTGAAATCGGGCGAGTTTCTACTTTCAGATGCAACAGAAATTTTGCGGATTGGTCAATCCGTTCGCGAGATATGGCAGTTTGGAGGTAAGACGCGCTTGAGAAACTCAAAATTTTCGCAGTTCTGATGCTCGAAACGAATAACGAGAACGGCCTAGGGGAAAAGTACGCATACAGTTGTAATTGGGCGAGTTTCTACTTTCAGATGCAACAGAAATTTTGCGGATTGGTCAATCCGTTCGCGAGATATGACAGTTTGGAGGTAAGAAACGGTTGAGAAACTCAAAATTTTCACAGTTCTGATGCTCGAAACGAATAACTAGAACGGCCTAGGGGAAAAGTACTCATACAGTTGTAATCGGGCGAGTATCTACTTTCAGATTCAACAGAAATTTCGCGGATTGGTCTATCCGTTCGCGAGATATGACAGTTTGGAGGTAAGAAACGCTTGAGAAACTCAAAATTTTCGCAGTTCTGATGCTCGAAACGAATAACTAGAATGGCCTAGGGGAAAAGCACACATACCGTTGCAATTGGGCGAGTTTCTACTTTCAGATGCAACAGAAATTTTGCGGATTGGTCTATCCATTCGCGAGATATGGCAGTTTGGAGGTAAGAAACGCTTGAGAAACTCAAAATTTTCGCAGATCTGATGCTCGAGACGAATAACTAGAATGGCCTAGGGGAAAACTGCACATACCGTTGTAATCGGGCGAGTTTCTACTTTCAGATGCAAGAGAAATTTTGCGGATTGGACAATCCGTTCGCGAGACATGGCAGTTTGGATGTGAGAAACGCTTGAGAAACTCAAAATTTTCGCAGTTCTGATGCTCGACAAGCATAACTAGAACGGTCTAGGGGAAAAGTACGCATACCGTTGTAATCGGGCGAGTTTCTACTTTCAGATGCAACAGAAATTTTGCGGATTGGTCAATCCGTTCGCGCGTTATGGCAGTTTGGATGTGAGAAACGCTTGAGAAACTCAAAATTTTCGCAGTTCTGATGCTCGACAAGCATAACTAGAACGGTCTAGGGGAAAAGTACGCATACCGTTGTAATCGGGCGAGTTTCTACTTTCAGATGCAACAGAAATTTTGCGGATTGGTCAATCCGTTCGCGAGATATGGCAGTTTGGAGGTAAGAAACGCTTGAGAAACTCAAAATTTTCGCAGATCTGATGCTCGAGACGAATAACTAGAATGGCCTAGGGGAAAACTGCACATACCGTTGTAATCGGGCGAGTTTCTACTTTCAGATGCAAGAGAAATTTTGCGGATTGGTCAATCCGTTCGCGAGACATGGCAGTTTGGAGGTAAGAAACGCTTGAGAAACTCAAAATTTTCGCAGTTCTGATGCTCCAAACGAATAACTAGAACGGCCTAGGGGAAAAGTACGCATACCGTTGTAATCGGGCGGGTTTCTACTTTCAGATGCAACAGAAGTTTTGCGGATTGGTCAATCCGTTCGCGAGATATGGCAGTTTGGATGTAAGAAAGGCTTGAGAAGCTCAAAATTTTCGCAGTTCTGATGCTCGAAACGAATAACTAGAACGGCCTAGGGGAAAAGTACGCATACCGTTGTAATCGGTCCAGTTGCTACTTTCAGATGCAACAGAAATTTTGCGTATTCGTCAATCCGTTCGCGAGATAAGGCAGTTTGGAGGAAAGAAACGGCTGAGAAACTCGAAATTTTCAAATTTCTGATGCTCGAAACGAATAACTAGAACGGCCTAGGGGAAAAGTACTCATACCGTTGTAATCGGGCGAGTATCTACTTTCAGATGCAACAGAAATTTTGCGGATTCGTCAATCCGTTCGCGAGATATGGCAGTTTGGAGGTAAGAAACGGTTGAGAAACTCAAAATTTTCACAATTCTGATGCTCGAAACGAATAACTAGAACGGCCTAGGGGAAAAGTACTCATACCGTTGTAATCGGGCGTGTTTCAACTTTCAGATGCAACAGAAATTTTGCGGATTGGTCAATCCGTTCGCGAGATATGGCAGTTTGGACGTAAGAAACGCTTGAGAAACTCAAAATTTTCGCAGTTCTGATGCTCGAAACGAATAACTAAAACGGCCTAGGGGACAGGTTCGCATACCGTTGTAATCGGGCGAGTTTCTACATTCAGATGCAACAGAAATTTTGCTGATTGGTCAATCCGTTCGCGAGATATGGCAGTTTGGAGGTAAGAAACGCTTGAGAAACTCAAAATTTTCGCAGTTCTGATGCTCGAAACGAATAACTAGAACGGCCTAGGGGAAAAGTACACATACCGTTGCAATTGGGCGTGTGTCTACTTTCAGATGCAACAGAAATTTTGCGGATTGGTCTATCCGTTCGCGAGATATGGCAGTTTGGAGGTAAGAAACGCTTGAGAAACTCCAAATTTTCGCAGTTCTGATGCTCGAACCGAATAACTAGAATGGCCTAGGGGAAAAGTACGCATACAGTTGTAATCGGGCGAGTTTCTACTTTCAGATGCAACAGAAATTTTGCGGATTGGTCAATCCGTTCGCGAGATATGGCAGTTGGGATGTAAGAAACGCTTGAGATACTCAAAATTTTCGCAGTTCTGATGCTCGAAACGAATAACTAGAACGGTCTAGGGGAAAAGTACGCATACCGTTGTAATCGGGCGAGTTTCTACTTTCAGATGCAACAGAAGTTTTGCGGATTGGTCAATCCGTTCGCGAGATATGGCAGTTTGGATGTAAGAAACGCTTGAGAAACTCAAAATTTTCGCAGTTCTGGTGCTCGAAACGAATAACTAGAACGGCCTAAGGGAAAAGTACGCATACCGTTGTAATCGGGCGAGTTTCTACTTTCAGAGGCAACAGAAATTTTGCGGATTGGTGAATCCGTTCGCGAGATATGGCAGTTTGGATGTAAGAAACGCTTGAGAAACTCAAAATTTTCGCAGCTCTGATGCTCGAAACGAGTAACTAGAACGGCCTAAGGGAAAAGTACTCATACCGTTGAAATCGGGCGAGTTTCTACTTTCAGATGCAACAGAAATTTTGCGGATTGGTCAATCCGTTCGCGAGATATGGCAGTTTGGAGGTAAGACGCGCTTGAGAAACTCAAAATTTTCGCAGTTCTGATGCTCGAAACGAATAACGAGAACGGCCTAGGGGAAAAGTACGCATACAGTTGTAATTGGGCGAGTTTCTACTTTCAGATGCAACAGAAATTTTGCGGATTGGTCAATCCGTTCGCGAGATATGGCAGTTTGGAGGTAAGAAACGGTTGAGAAACTCAAAATTTTCACAGTTCTGATGCTCGAAACGAATAACTAGAACGGCCTAGGGGAAAAGTACTCATACAGTTGTAATCGGGCGAGTATCTACTTTCAGATTCAACAGAAATTTCGCGGATTGGTCTATCCGTTCGCGAGATATGACAGTTTGGAGGTAAGAAACGCTTGAGAAACTCAAAATTTTCGCAGTTCTGATGCTCGAAACGAATAACTAGAATGGCCTAGGGGAAAAGCACACATACCGTTGCAATTGGGCGAGTTTCTACTTTCAGATGCAACAGAAATTTTGCGGATTGGTCTATCCATTCGCGAGATATGGCAGTTTGGAGGTAAGAAACGCTTTAGAAACTCAAAATTTTCGCAGATCTGATGCTCGAGACGAATAACTAGAATGGCCTAGGGGAAAACTGCACATACCGTTGTAATCGGGCGAGTTTCTACTTTCAGATGCAAGAGAAATTTTGCGGATTGGACAATCCGTTCGCGAGACATGGCAGTTTGGAGGTAAGAAACGCTTGGTAAACTCAAAATTTTCGCAGTTCTGATGCTCGAAACGAATAACTAGAACGGCCTAGGGGAAAAGTACGCATACCGTTGTAATCGGGCGGGTTTCTACTTTCAGATGCAACAGAAATTTTGCGGAATGGTGTATCCGTTCGCGAGATATGGCAGTTTGGAGGAAAGAAACGGCTGAGAAACACGAAATTTTCAAACTTCTGATGCTCGAAACGAATAACTAGAACGGCCTAGGGGAAAAGTACTCATACCGTTGTAATCGGGCGAGTATCTACTTTCAGATGCAACAGAAATTTTGCGGAATGGTGTATCCGTTCGCGAGATATGGCAGTTTGGATGTAAGAAACGCTTGAGCAACTCAAAATTTTCGCAGTTCTGATGCTCGAAACGAATAACCAGAACGGCCTAGGGGAAAAGTTCGCATAGCGTTGTAATCGGGCGAGTTTCTACTTTCAGATGCCACAGAAATTTTGCTGATTGGTCAATCCGTTCGCGAGATATGGCAGTTTGGAGATAAGAAACGCTTGAGAAACTCAAAATTTTCACAACTCTGATGCTCGAAACGAATAACTAGAACGGCCTAGGGGAAAAGTACGCATACCGTTGTAATCGGTCCAGTTGCTACTTTCAGATGCAACAGAAATTTTGCGTATTGGTCAATCCGTTCGCGAGATATGGCAGTTTGGAGGAAAGAAACGGCTGAGAAACACGAAATTTTCAAACTTCTGATGCTCGAAACGAATAACTAGAACGGCCTAGGGGAAAAGTACTCATACCGTTGTAATCGGGCGAGTATCTACTTTCAGATGCAACAGAAATTTTGCGGAATGGTGTATCCGTTCGCGAGATATGGCAGTTTGGATGTAAGAAACGCTTGAGCAACTCAAAATTTTCGCAGTTCTGATGCTCGATACGAATAACCAGAACGGCCTAGGGGAAAAGTTCGCATAGCGTTGTAATCGGGCGAGTTTCTACTTTCAGATGCCACAGAAATTTTGCTGATTGGTCAATCCGTTCGCGAGATATGGCAGTTTGGAGATAAGAAACGCTTGAGAAACTCAAAATTTTCACAACTCTGATGCTCGAAACGAATAACTAGAACGGCCTAGGGGAAAATACTCATACCGTTGTAATCGGGCGCGTTTCTACTTTCAGATGCAACAGAAATTTTGCGGATTGGTCTATCCGTTCGCGAGATATGGCAGTTTGGAAGTAAGAAACGCTTGAGAAACTCAAAATTTTCGCAGTGCTGATGCTCGAAACGAATAACTAGAACGGCTTAGGGGAAAAGTACGCATACAGTTGTAATCGGGCGAGTTTCTACTTTAAGATGCAACAGAAATTTTGCGGATTGGTCAATCCGTTCGCGAGATATGGCAGTTTGGAGGTAAGAAACGCTTGAGAAACTCAAAATTTTCGCAGTTCTGATGCTCGAAACGAATAACTAGAACGGTCTAGGGGAAAAGTACGCATACCGTTGTAATCGGGCGAGTTTCTACTTTCAGATGCAACAGAAATTTTGCGGATTGGTCTATCCGTTCGCGAGATATGGCAGTTTGGAGGTAAGAAACGCTTGAGAAACTCAAAATTTTCGCAGTGCTGATGCTCGAAACGAATAACTAGAACGGCTTAGGGGAAAAGTACGCATACAGTTGTAATCGGGCGAGTTTCTACTTTCAGATGCAACAGAAATTTTGCGGATTGGTCAATCCGTTCGCGCGTTATGGCAGTTTGGATGTGAGAAACGCTTGAGAAACTCAAAATTTTCGCAGTTCTGGTGCTCGACAAGCATAACTAGAACGGTCTAGGGGAAAAGTACGCATACCGTTGTAATCGGGCGAGTTTCTACTTTCAGATGCAACAGAAATTTTGCGGATTGGTCAATCCGTTCGCGAGATATGGCAGTTTGGAGGTAAGAAACGCTTGAGAAACTCAAAATTTTCGCAGATCTGATGCTCGAGACGAATAACTAGAATGGCCTAGGGGAAAACTGCACATACCGTTGTAATCGGGCGAGTTTCTACTTTCAGATGCAAGAGAAATTTTGCGGATTGGTCAATCCGTTCGCGAGACATGGCAGTTTGGAGGTAAGAAACGCTTGAGAAACTCAAAATTTTCGCAGTTCTGATGCTCCAAACGAATAACTAGAACGGCCTAGGGGAAAAGTACGCATACCGTTGTAATCGGGCGGGTTTCTACTTTCAGATGCAACAGAAGTTTTGCGGATTGGTCAATCCGTTCGCGAGATATGGCAGTTTGGATGTAAGAAAGGCTTGAGAAGCTCAAAATTTTCGCAGTTCTGATGCTCGAAACGAATAACTAGAACGGTCTAGGGGAAAAGTACGCATACCGTTGTAATCGGTCCAGTTGCTACTTTCAGATGCAACAGAAATTTTGCGTATTCGTCAATCCGTTCGCGAGATATGGCAGTTTGGAGGAAAGAAACGGCTGAGAAACTCGAAATTTTCAAACTTCTGATGCTCGAAACGAATAACTAGAACGGCCTAGGGGAAAAGTACTCATACCGTTGTAATCGGGCGAGTATCTACTTTCAGATGCAACAGAAATTTTGCAGAATGGTGTATCCGTTCGCGAGATATGGCAGTTTGGATGTAAGAAACGCTTGAGCAACTCAAAATTTTCGCAGTTCTGATGCTCGAAACGAATAACCAGTACGGCCTAGGGGAAAAGTTCGCATAGCGTTGTAATCGGGCGAGTTTCTATTTTCAGATGCAACAGAAATTTTGCGGATTGGTCAATCCGTTCGCCAGACATGGCAGTTTGGAGGTAAGAATCGCTTGAGAAACTCAAAATTTTGGCAGCTCTGATGCTCGAAACGAATAACTAGAATGGCCTAGGGGAAAAGTACGCATACAGTTGTAATCGGGCGAGTTTCTACTTTCAGATGCAACAGAAATTTTGCGGATTGGTCAATCCGTTCGCGCAATATGGCAGTTTGGAGGTGAGAAACGCTTGAGAAACTCAAAATTTTCGCAGTTCTGAAGCTCGACAAGCATAACTAGAACGGCCTAGGGAAAAAGTACGCATACCGTTGTAATCGGGCGAGTTTCTACTTTCAGATGCAACAGAAATTTTGCGGATTGGTCAATCCGTTCGCGAGATATGGCAGTTTGGAGGTAAGAAACGGTTGAGAAACTCAAAATTTTCACAGTTCTGATTCTCGAAACGAATAACTAGAACGGCCTAGGGGAAAAGTACTCATACCGTTGTAATCGGGCGTGTTTCAACTTTCAGATGCAACAGAAATTTTGCGGATTGGTCAATCCGTTCGCGAGATATGGCAGTTTGGACGTAAGAAACGCTTGAGAAACTCAAAATTTTCGCAGTTCTGATGCTCGAAACGAATAACTAAAACGGCCTAGGGGACAGGTTCGCATACCGTTGTAATCGGGCGAGTTTCTACATTCAGATGCAACAGAAGTTTTGCTGATTGGTCAATCCGTTCGCGAGATATGGCAGTTTGGAGGTAAGAAACGCTTGAGAAACTCAAAATTTTCGCAGTTCTGGTGCTCGAAACGAATAACTAGAACGGCCTAGGGGAAAAGTACGCATACCGTTGTAATCGGGCGAGTTTCTACTTTCAGAGGCAACAGAAATTTTGCGGATTGGTCAATCCGTTCCCGAGACATGGCAGTTTGGAGGAAAGAAACGGTTGAGAAACTCAAAATTTTCACATTTCTGATGCTCGAAACGAATAACTAGAACGGCAAAGGGGAAAAGTACGCATACCGTTGTAATCGGGCGAGTTTCTACTTTCAGATGCAACAGAAGTTTTGCGGATTGGTCAATCCGTTTGCGAGATATGGCAGTTTGGATGTAAGAAACGCTTGAGAAACTCAAAATTTTCGCAGTTCTGATGCTCGAAACGAATAACCAGAACGGCCTAGGGGAAAACTACGCATACCGTTGTAATCGGGCGAGTTTCTACTTTCAGATGCAACAGACACTTTGCGGATTGGTCAATCCGTTCGCGAGATATGGCAGTTTGGAGGTAAGAAACGCTTGAGAAACTCAAAATTTTCGCAGTTCTGATGCTCGAACCGAATAACTAGAACGGCCTAGGGGAAAAGTACGCATACAGTTGTAATCGGGCGAGTTTCTACTTTCAGATGCAACAGAAATTTTGCGGATTGGTCAATCCGTTCGCGAGATATGGCAGTTGGGATGTAAGAAACGCTTGAGATACTCAAAATTTTCGCAGTTCTGATGCTCGAAACGAATAACTAGAACGGCCTAGGGGAAAACTGCACATACCGTTGTAATCGGGCGAGTTTCTACTTTCAGATGCAAGAGAAATTTTGCGGATTGGTCAATCCGTTCGCGAGACATGGCAGTTTGGAGGTAAGAAACGCTTGAGAAACTCAAAATTTTCGCAGTTCTGATGCTCGAAACGAATAACTAGAACGGCCTAGGGGAAAAGTACGCATACCGTTGTAATCGGGCGGGTTTCTACTTTCAGATGCAACAGAAGTTTTGCGGATTGGTCAATCCGTTCGCGAGATATGGCAGTTTGGATGTAAGAAAGGCTTGAGAAGCTCAAAATTTTCGCAGTTCTGATGCTCGAAACGAATAACTAGAACGGCCTAGGGGAAAAGTACGCATACCGTTGTAATCGTTCCAGTTGCTACTTTCAGATGCAACAGAAATTTTGCGTATTCGTCAATCCGTTCGCGAGATATGGCAGTTTGGAGGAAAGAAACGGCTGAGAAACTCGAAATTTTCAAACTTCTGATGCTCGAAACGAATAACTAGAACGGCCTAGGGGAAAAGTACTCATACCGTTGTAATCGGGCGAGTATCTACTTTCAGATGCAACAGAAATTTTGCAGAATGGTGTATCCGTTCGCGAGATATGGCAGTTTGGATGTAAGAAACGCTTGAGCAACTCAAAATTTTCGCAGTTCTGATGCTCGAAACGAATAACCAGTACGGCCTAGGGGAAAAGTTCGCATAGCGTTGTAATCGGGCGAGTTTCTATTTTCAGATGCAACAGAAATTTTGCGGATTGGTCAATCCGTTCGCCAGACATGGCAGTTTGGAGGTAAGAAACGCTTGAGAAACTCAAAATTTTGGCAGCTCTGATGCTCGAAACGAATAACTAGAATGGCCTAGGGGAAAAGTACGCATACAGTTGTAATCGGGCGAGTTTCTACTTTCAGATGCAACAGAAATTTTGCGGATTGGTCAATCCGTTCGCGCAATATGGCAGTTTGGAGGTGAGAAACGCTTGAGAAACTCAAAATTTTCGCAGTTCTGATGCTCGACAAGCATAACTAGAACTGCCTAGGGAAAAAGTACGCATACCGTTGTAATCGGGCGAGTTTCTACTTTCAGATGCAACAGAAATTTTGCGGATTGGTCAATCCGTTCGCGAGATATGGCAGTTTGGACGTAAGAAACGCTTGAGAAACTCAAAATTTTCGCAGTTCAGATGCTCGAAACGAATAACTAAAACGGCCTAGGGGACAGGTTCGCATACCGTTGTAATCGGGCGAGTTTCTACATTCAGATGCAACAGAAGTTTTGCTGATTGGTCAATCCGTTCGCGAGATATGGCAGTTTGGAGGTAAGAAACGCTTGAGAAACTCAAAATTTTCGCAGTTCTGATGCTCGAAACGAATAACTAGAACGGCCTAGGGGAAAAGTACACATACCGTTGCAATTGGGCGTGTGTCTACTTTCAGATGCAAAAGAAATTTTGCGGATTGGTCTATCCGTTCGCGAGATATGGCAGTTTGGAGGTAAGAAACGGTTGAGAAACTCAAAATTTTCACATTTCTGATGCTCGAAACGAATAACTAGAACGGCAAAGGGGAAAAGTACGCATACCGTTGTAATCGGGCGAGTTTCTACTTTCAGATGCAACAGAAGTTTTGCGGATTGGTCAATCCGTTTGCGAGATATGGCAGTTTGGATGTAAGAAACGCTTGAGAAACTCAAAATTTTCGCAGTTCTGATGCTCGAAACGAATAACCAGAACGGCCTAGGGGAAAACTACGCATACCGTTGTAATCGGGCGAGTTTCTACTTTCAGATGCAACAGACACTTTGCGGATTGGTCAATCCGTTCGCGAGATATGGCAGTTTGGAGGT
Organism: Ptiloglossa arizonensis; assembly: GCF_051014685.1. Classification (NCBI taxonomy): domain Eukaryota; kingdom Metazoa; phylum Arthropoda; class Insecta; order Hymenoptera; family Colletidae; genus Ptiloglossa; species Ptiloglossa arizonensis. The sequence continues at coordinate 795,122 of NW_027478504.1, forward strand.
AAGAAACGCTTGAGAAACTCAAAATTTTCGCAGTTCTGATGCTCGAACCGAATAACTAGAACGGTCTAGGGGAAAAGTACGCATACCGTTGTAATCGGGCGAGTTTCTACTTTCAGATGCAACAGAAGTTTTGCGGATTGGTCAATCCGTTCGCGAGATATGGCAGTTTGGATGTAAGAAACGCTTGAGAAACTCAAAATTTTCGCAGTTCTGGTGCTCGAAACGAATAACTAGAACGGCCTAGGGGAAAAGTACGCATACCGTTGTAATCGGGCGAGTTTCTACTTTCAGAGGCAACAGAAATTTTGCGGATTGGTGAATCCGTTCGCGAGATATGGCAGTTTGGAGGTAAGAAACGCTTGAGAAACTCAAAATTTTCGCAGCTCTGATGCTCGAAACGAGTAACTAGAACGGCCTAAGGGAAAAGTACTCATACCGTTGAAATCGGGCGAGTTTCTACTTTCAGATGCAACAGAAATTTTGCGGATTGGTCAATCCGTTCGCGAGATATGGCAGTTTGGAGGTAAGACGCGCTTGAGAAACTCAAAATTTTCGCAGTTCTGATGCTCGAAACGAATAACGAGAACGGCCTAGGGGAAAAGTACGCATACAGTTGTAATCGGGCGAGTTTCTACTTTCAGATGCAACAGAAATTTTGCGGATTGGTCAATCCGTTCGCGAGATATGGCAGTTTGGAGGAAAGAAACGGTTGAGAAACTCAAAATTTTCACAGTTCTGATGCTCGAAACGAATAACTAGAACGGCCTAGGGGAAAAGTACTCATACCGTTGTAATCGGGCGAGTATCTACTTTCAGATTCAACAGAAATTTCGCGGATTGGTCTATCCGTTCGCGAGATATGACAGTTTGGAGGTAAGAAACGCTTGAGAAACTCAAAATTTTCGCAGTTCTGATGCTCGAAACGAATAACTAGAACGGCCTAGGGGAAAAGTTCGCATAGCGTTGTAATCGGGCGTGTTTCTACTTTCAGATGCCACAGAAATTTTGCTGATTGGTCAATCCGTTCGCGAGATATGGCAGTTTGGAGATAAGAAACGCTTGAGAAACTCAAAATTTTCACAACTCTGATGCTCGAAACGAATAACTAGAACGGCCTAGGGGAAAATACTCATACCGTTGTAATCGGGCGCGTTTCTACTTTCAGATGCAACAGAAATTTTGCGGATTGGTCTATCCGTTCGCGAGAAATGGCAGTTTGGAAGTAAGAAACGCTTGAGAAACTCAAAATTTTCGCAGTGCTGATAATCGACACGAATAACTAGAACGGCTTAGGGGAAAAGTACGCATACAGTTGTAATCGGGCGAGTTTCTACTTTCAGATGCATCAGAAATTTTGCGGATTGGTCAATCCGTTCGCGAGATATGGCAGTTTGGAGGTAAGACGCGCTTGAGAAACTCAAAATTTTCGCAGTTCTGATGCTCGAAACGAATAACGAGAACGGCCTAGGGGAAAAGTACGCATACAGTTGTAATCGGGCGAGTTTCTACTTTCAGATGCAACAGAAATTTTGCGGATTGGTCAATCCGTTCGCGAGATATGGCAGTTTGGACGTAACAAACGCTTGAGAAACTCAAAATTTTCGCAGTTCTGGTGCTCGAAACGAATAACTAGAACGGCCTAGGGGAAAAGTACGCATACCGTTGTAATCGGGCGAGCTTCTACTTTCAGAGGCAACAGAAATTTTGCGGATTGGTCAATCCGTTCCCGAGACATGGCAGTTTGGAGGAAAGAAACGGTTGAGAAACTCAAAATTTTCACATTTCTGATGCTCGAAACGAATAACTAGAACGGCAAAGGGGAAAAGTACGCATACCGTTGTAATCGGGCGAGTTTCTACTTTCAGATGCAACAGAAGTTTTGCGGATTGGTCAATCCGTTTGCGAGATATGGCAGTTTGGATGTAAGAAACGCTTGAGAAACTCAAAATTTTCGCAGTTCTGATGCTCGAAACGAATAACCAGAACGGCCTAGGGGAAAACTACGCATACCGTTGTAATCGGGCGAGATTCTACTTTCAGATGCAACAGACACTTTGCGGATTGGTCAATCCGTTCGCGAGATATGGCAGTTTGGAGGTAAGAAACGCTTGAGAAACTCAAAATTTTCGCAGTTCTGATGCACGAACCGAATAACTAGAACGGCCTAGGGGAAAAGTACGCATACAGTTGTAATCGGGCGAGTTTCTACTTTCAGATGCAACAGAAATTTTGCGGATTGGTCAATCCGTTCGCGAGATATGGCAGTTTGGAGGTAAGAAACGCTTGAGAAACTCAAAATTTTCGCAGTTCTGATGCTCGAAACGAATAACTAGAACGGCCTAGGGGAAAAGTACTCATACCATTGTAATCGGGCGAGTTTCTACTTTCAGATGCAACAGAAATTTTGCGGATTGGTCAATCCGTTCGCGAGATATGGCAGTTTGGAGGTAAGAAACGCTTGAGAAACTCAAAATTTTCGCAGTTCTGATGCTCGAAACGAATAACTAGAACGGCCTAGGGGAAAAGTTCGCATAGCGTTGTAATCGGGCGTGTTTCTACTTTCAGATGCCACAGAAATTTTGCTGATTGGTCAATCCGTTCGCGAGATATGGCAGTTTGGAGATAAGAAACGCTTGAGAAACTCAAAATTTTCACAACTCTGATGCTCGAAACGAATAACTAGAACGGCCTAGGGGAAAATACTCATACCGTTGTAATCGGGCGCGTTTCTACTTTCAGATGCAACAGAAATTTTGCGGATTGGTCTATCCGTTCGCGAGAAATGGCAGTTTGGAAGTAAGAAACGCTTGAGAAACTCAAAATTTTCGCAGTGCTGATAATCGACACGAATAACTAGAACGGCTTAGGGGAAAAGTACGCATACAGTTGTAATCGGGCGAGTTTCTACTTTCAGATGCATCAGAAATTTTGCGGATTGGTCAATCCGTTCGCGAGATATGGCAGTTTGGAGGTAAGACGCGCTTGAGAAACTCAAAATTTTCGCAGTTCTGATGCTCGAAACGAATAACGAGAACGGCCTAGGGGAAAAGTACGCATACAGTTGTAATCGGGCGAGTTTCTACTTTCAGATGCAACAGAAATTTTGCGGATTGGTCAATCCGTTCGCGAGATATGGCAGTTTGGACGTAACAAACGCTTGAGAAACTCAAAATTTTCGCAGTTCTGGTGCTCGAAACGAATAACTAGAACGGCCTAGGGGAAAAGTACGCATACCGTTGTAATCGGGCGAGCTTCTACTTTCAGAGGCAACAGAAATTTTGCGGATTGGTCAATCCGTTCCCGAGACATGGCAGTTTGGAGGAAAGAAACGGTTGAGAAACTCAAAATTTTCACATTTCTGATGCTCGAAACGAATAACTAGAACGGCAAAGGGGAAAAGTACGCATACCGTTGTAATCGGGCGAGTTTCTACTTTCAGATGCAACAGAAGTTTTGCGGATTGGTCAATCCGTTTGCGAGATATGGCAGTTTGGATGTAAGAAACGCTTGAGAAACTCAAAATTTTCGCAGTTCTGATGCTCGAAACGAATAACCAGAACGGCCTAGGGGAAAACTACGCATACCGTTGTAATCGGGCGAGATTCTACTTTCAGATGCAACAGACACTTTGCGGATTGGTCAATCCGTTCGCGAGATATGGCAGTTTGGAGGTAAGAAACGCTTGAGAAACTCAAAATTTTCGCAGTTCTGATGCACGAACCGAATAACTAGAACGGCCTAGGGGAAAAGTACGCATACAGTTGTAATCGGGCGAGTTTCTACTTTCAGATGCAACAGAAATTTTGCGGATTGGTCAATCCGTTCGCGAGATATGGCAGTTTGGAGGTAAGAAACGCTTGAGAAACTCAAAATTTTCGCAGTTCTGATGCTCGAAACGAATAACTAGAACGGCCTAGGGGAAAAGTACTCATACCATTGTAATCGGGCGAGTTTCTACTTTCAGATGCAACAGAAATTTTGCGGATTGGTCAATCCGTTCGCGAGATATGGCAGTTTGGACGTAACAAACGCTTGAGAAACTCAAAATTTTCGCAGTTCTGGTGCTCGAAACGAATAACTAGAACGGCCTAGGGGAAAAGTACGCATACCGTTGTAATCGGGCGAGTTTCTACTTTCAGAGGCAACAGAAATTTTGCGGATTGGTCAATCCGTTCCCGAGACATGGCAGTTTGGAGGAAAGGAACGGTTGAGAAACTCAAAATTTTCACATTTCTGATGCTCGAAACGAATAACTAGAACGGCAAAGGGGAAAAGTACGCATACCGTTGTAATCGGGCGAGTTTCTACTTTCAGATGCAACAGAAGTTTTGCGGATTGGTCAATCCGTTTGCGAGATATGGCAGTTTGGATGTAAGAAACGCTTGAGAAACTCAAAATTTTCGCAGTTCTGATGCTCGAAACGAATAACCAGAACGGCCTAGGGGAAAACTACGCATACCGTTGTAATCGGGCGAGATTCTACTTTCAGATGCAACAGACACTTTGCGGATTGGTCAATCCGTTCGCGAGATATGGCAGTTTGGAGGTAAGAAACGCTTGAGAAACTCAAAATTTTCGCAGTTCTGATGCACGAACCGAATAACTAGAACGGCCTAGGGGAAAAGTACGCATACAGTTGTAATCGGGCGAGTTTCTACTTTCAGATGCAACAGAAATTTTGCGGATTGGTCAATCCGTTCGCGAGATATGGCAGTTTGGAGGTAAGAAACGCTTGAGAAACTCAAAATTTTCGCAGTTCTGATGCTCGAAACGAATAACTAGAACGGCCTAGGGGAAAAGTACTCATACCATTGTAATCGGGCGAGTTTCTACTTTCAGATGCAACAGAAATTTTGCGGATTGGTCAATCCGTTCGCGAGATATGGCAGTTTGGACGTAACAAACGCTTGAGAAACTCAAAATTTTCGCAGTTCTGGTGCTCGAAACGAATAACTAGAACGGCCTAGGGGAAAAGTACGCATACCGTTGTAATCGGGCGAGTTTCTACTTTCAGAGGCAACAGAAATTTTGCGGATTGGTCAATCCGTTCCCGAGACATGGCAGTTTGGAGGAAAGGAACGGTTGAGAAACTCAAAATTTTCACATTTCTGATGCTCGAAACGAATAACTAGAACGGCAAAGGGGAAAAGTACGCATACCGTTGTAATCGGGCGAGTTTCTACTTTCAGATGCAACAGAAGTTTTGCGGATTGGTCAATCCGTTTGCGAGATATGGCAGTTTGGATGTAAGAAACGCTTGAGAAACTCAAAATTTTCGCAGTTCTGATGCTCGAAACGAATAACCAGAACGGCCTAGGGGAAAACTACGCATACCGTTGTAATCGGGCGAGTTTCTACTTTCAGATGCAACAGACACTTTGCGGATTGGTCAATCCGTTCGCGAGATATGGCAGTTTGGAGGTAAGAAACGCTTGAGAAACTCAAAATTTTCGCAGTTCTGATGCTCGAACCGAATAACTAGAACGGCCTAGGGGAAAAGTACGCATACAGTTGTAATCGGGCGAGTTTCTACTTTCAGATGCAACAGAAATTTTGCGGATTGGTCAATCCGTTCGCGAGATATGGCAGTTTGGAGGTAAGAAACGGTTGAGAAACTCAAAATTTTCACAGTTCTGATGCTCGAAACGAATAACTAGAACGGCCTAGGGGAAAAGTACTCATACCGTTGTAATCGGGCGAGTATCTACTTTCAGATTCAACAGAAATTTCGCGGATTGGTCTATCCGTTCGCGAGATATGACAGTTTGGAGGTAAGAAACGCTTGAGAAACTCAAAATTTTCGCAGTTCTGATGCTCGAAACGAATAACTAGAATGGCCTAGGGGAAAAGCACACATACCGTTGCAATTGGGCGAGTTTCTACTTTCAGATGCAACAGAAATTTTGCGGATTGGTCTATCCATTCGCGAGATATGGCAGTTTGGAGGTAAGAAACGCTTGAGAAACTCAAAATTTTCGCAGATCTGATGCTCGAGACGAATAACTAGAATGGCCTAGGGGAAAAGTACGCATACATTTGAAATCGGGCGAGTTTCTACTTTCAGATGCAACAGAAATTTTGCGGATTGGTCAATCCGTTCGCGAGATATGGCAGTTTGGATGTAAGAAACGCTTGAGCAACTCAAAATTTTCGCAGTTCTGATGCCCGAAACGAATAACCAGAACGGCCTAGGGGAAAAGTTCGCATAGCGTTGTAATCGGGCGAGTTTCTACTTTCAGATGCCACAGAAATTTTGCTGATTGGTCAATCCGTTCGCGAGATATGGCAGTTTGGAGATAAGAAACGCTAGAGAAACTCAAAATTTTCACAACTCTGATGCTCGAAACGAATAACTAGAACGCCCTAGGGGAAAATACTCATACCGTTGTAATCGGGCGCGTTTCTACTTTCAGATGCAACAGAAATTTTGCGGATTGGTCTATCCGTTCGCGAGATATGGCAGTTTGGAAGTAAGAAACGCTTGAGAAACTCAAAATTTTCGCAGTGCTGATGCTCGAAACGAATAACTAGAACGGCTTAGGGGAAAAGTACGCATACAGTTGTAATCGGGCGAGTTTCTACTTTCAGATGCAACAGAAATTTTGCGGATTGGTCAATCCGTTCGCGAGATATGGCAGTTTGGAGGTAAGACGCGCTTGAGAAACTCAAAATTTTCGCAGTTCTGATGCTCGAAACGAATAACGAGAACGGCCTAGGGGAAAAGTACGCATACAGTTGTAATCGGGCGAGTTTCTACTTTCAGATGCAACAGAAATTTTGCGGATTGGTCAATCCGTTCGCGAGATATGGCAGTTTGGAGGTAAGAAACGGTTGAGAAACTCAAAATTTTCACAATTCTGATGCTCGAAACGAATAACTAGAACGGCCTAGGGGAAAAGTACTCATACCGTTGTAATCGGGCGTGTTTCAACTTTCAGATGCAACAGAAATTTTGCGGATTGGTCAATCCGTTCGCGAGATATGGCAGTTTGGACGTAAGAAACGCTTGAGAAACTCAAAATTTTCGCAGTTCTGATGCTCGAAACGAATAACTAAAACGGCCTAGGGGACAGGTTCGCATACCGTTGTAATCGGGCGAGTTTCTACATTCAGATGCAACAGAAATTTTGCTGATTGGTCAATCCGTTCGCGAGATATGGCAGTTTGGAGGTAAGAAACGCTTGAGAAACTCAAAATTTTCGCAGTTCTGATGCTCGAAACGAATAACTAGAACGGCCTAGGGGAAAAGTACACATACCGTTGCAATTGGGCGTGTGTCTACTTTCAGATGCAACAGAAATTTTGCGGATTGGTCTATCCGTTCGCGAGATATGGCAGTTTGGAGGTAAGAAACGCTTGAGAAACTCAAAATTTTCGCAGTTCTGATGCTCGAACCGAATAACTAGAACGGCCTAGGGGAAAAGTACGCATACAGTTGTAATCGGGCGAGTTTCTACTTTCAGATGCAACAGAAATTTTGCGGATTGGTCAATCCGTTCGCGAGATATGGCAGTTGGGATGTAAGAAACGCTTGAGATACTCAAAATTTTCGCAGTTCTGATGCTCGAAACGAATAACTAGAACGGTCTAGGGGAAAAGTACGCATACCGTTGTAATCGGGCGAGTTTCTACTTTCAGATGCAACAGAAGTTTTGCGGATTGGTCAATCCGTTCGCGAGATATGGCAGTTTGGATGTAAGAAACGCTTGAGAAACTCAAAATTTTCGCAGTTCTGGTGCTCGAAACGAATAACTAGAACGGCCTAGGGGAAAAGTACGCATACCGTTGTAATCGGGCGAGTTTCTACTTTCAGAGGCAACAGAAATTTTGCGGATTGGTGAATCCGTTCGCGAGATATGGCAGTTTGGAGGTAAGAAACACTTGAGAAACTCAAAATTTTCGCAGCTCTGATGCTCGAAACGAGTAACTAGAACGGCCCTAAGGGAAAAGTACTCATACCGTTGAAATCGGGCGAGTTTCTACTTTCAGATGCAACAGAAATTTTGCGGATTGGTCAATCCGTTCGCGAGATATGGCAGTTTGGAGGTAAGACGCGCTTGAGAAACTCAAAATTTTCGCAGTTCTGATGCTCGAAACGAATAACGAGAACGGCCTAGGGAAAAAGTACGCATACAGTTGTAATCGGGCGAGTTTCTACTTTCAGATGCAACAGAAATTTTGCGGATTGGTCAATCCGTTCGCGAGATATGGCAGTTTGGAGGTAAGAAACGGTTGAGAAACTCAAAATTTTCACAGTTCTGATGCTCGAAACGAATAACTAGAACGGCCTAGGGGAAAAGTACTCATACAGTTGTAATCGGGCGAGTATCTACTTTCAGATTCAACAGAAATTTCGCGGATTGGTCTATCCGTTCGCGAGATATGACAGTTTGGAGGTAAGAAACGCTTGAGAAACTCAAAATTTTCGCAGTTCTGATGCTCGAAACGAATAACTAGAATGGCCTAGGGGAAAAGCACACATACCGTTGCAATTGGGCGAGTTTCTACTTTCAGATGCAACAGAAATTTTGCGGATTGGTCTATCCATTCGCGAGATATGGCAGTTTGGAGGTAAGAAACGCTTGAGAAACTCAAAATTTTCGCAGATCTGATGCTCGAGACGAATAACTAGAATGGCCTAGGGGAAAACTGCACATACCGTTGTAATCGGGCGAGTTTCTACTTTCAGATGCAAGAGAAATTTTGCGGATTGGACAATCCGTTCGCGAGACATGGCAGTTTGGAGGTAAGAAACGCTTGGTAAACTCAAAATTTTCGCAGTTCTGATGCTCGAAACGAATAACTAGAACGGCCTAGGGGAAAAGTACGCATACCGTTGTAATCGGGCGGGTTTCTACTTTCAGATGCAACAGAAGTTTTGCGGATTGGTCAATCCGTTCGCGAGATATGGCAGTTTGGAGGTAAGAAAGGCTTGAGAAGCTCAAAATTTTCGCAGTTCTGATGCTCGAAACGAATAACTAGAACGGCCTAGGGGAAAAGTACGCATACCGTTGTAATCGGTCCAGTTGCTACTTTCAGATGCAACAGAAATTTTGCGTATTGGTCAATCCGTTCGCGAGATATGGCAGTTTGGAGGAAAGAAACGGCTGAGAAACACGAAATTTTCAAACTTCTGATGCTCGAAACGAATAACTAGAACGGCCTAGGGGAAAAGTACTCATACCGTTGTAATCGGGCGAGTATCTACTTTCAGATGCAACAGAAATTTTGCGGAATGGTGTATCCGTTCGCGAGATATGGCAGTTTGGATGTAAGAAACGCTTGAGCAACTCAAAATTTTCGCAGTTCTGATGCTCGAAACGAATAACCAGAACGGCCTAGGGGAAAAGTTCGCATAGCGTTGTAATCGGGCGAGTTTCTACTTTCAGATGCCACAGAAATTTTGCTGATTGGTCAATCCGTTCGCGAGATATGGCAGTTTGGAGATAAGAAACGCTTGAGAAACTCAAAATTTTCACAACTCTGATGCTCGAAACGAATAACTAGAACGGCCTAGGGGAAAAGTACGCATACCGTTGTAATCGGTCCAGTTGCTACTTTCAGATGCAACAGAAATTTTGCGTATTGGTCAATCCGTTCGCGAGATATGGCAGTTTGGAGGAAAGAAACGGCTGAGAAACACGAAATTTTCAAACTTCTGATGCTCGAAACGAATAACTAGAACGGCCTAGGGGAAAAGTACTCATACCGTTGTAATCGGGCGAGTATCTACTTTCAGATGCAACAGAAATTTTGCGGAATGGTGTATCCGTTCGCGAGATATGGCAGTTTGGATGTAAGAAACGCTTGAGCAACTCAAAATTTTCGCAGTTCTGATGCTCGAAACGAATAACCAGAACGGCCTAGGGGAAAAGTTCGCATAGCGTTGTAATCGGGCGAGTTTCTACTTTCAGATGCCACAGAAATTTTGCTGATTGGTCAATCCGTTCGCGAGATATGGCAGTTTGGAGATAAGAAACGCTTGAGAAACTCAAAATTTTCACAACTCTGATGCTCGAAACGAATAACTAGAACGGCCTAGGGGAAAACACTCATACCGTTGTAATCGGGCGCGTTTCTGCTTTCAGATGCAACAGAAATTTTGCGGATTGGTCTATCCGTTCGCGAGATATGGCAGTTTGGAAGTAAGAAACGCTTGAGAAACTCAAAATTTTCGCAGTGCTGATGCTCGAAACGAATAACTAGAACGGCTTAGGGGAAAAGTACGCATACAGTTGTAATCGGGCGAGTTTCTACTTTCAGATGCAACAGAAATTTTGCGGATTGGTCAATCCGTTCGCGAGATATGGCAGTTTGGAGGTTAGACGCGCTTGAGAAACTCAAAATTTTCGCAGTTCTGATGCTCGAAACGAATAACGAGAACGGCCTAGGGGAAAAGTACGCATACAGTTGTAATCGGGCGAGTTTCTACTTTCAGATGCAACAGAAATTTTGCGGATTGGTCAATCCGTTCGCGAGATATGGCAGTTTGGAGGTAAGAAACGGTTGAGAAACTCAAAATTTTCACAATTCTGATGCTCGAAACGAATAACTAGAACGGCCTAGGGGAAAAGTACTCATACCGTTGTAATCGGGCGTGTTTCAACTTTCAGATGCAACAGAAATTTTGCGGATTGGTCAATCCGTTCGCGAGATATGGCAGTTTGGACGTAACAAACGCTTGAGAAACTCAAAATTTTCGCAGTTCTGGTGCTCGAAACGAATAACTAGAACGGCCTAGGGGAAAAGTACGCATACCGTTGTAATCGGGCGAGTTTCTACTTTCAGATGCAACAGAAATTTTGCGGATTGGTCAATCCGTTCGCGAGATATGGCAGTTTGGACGTAACAAACGCTTGAGAAACTCAAAATTTTCGCAGTTCTGGTGCTCGAAACGAATAACTAGAACGGCCTAGGGGAAAAGTACGCATACCGTTGTAATCGGGCGAGTTTCTACTTTCAGATGCAACAGAAGTTTTGCGGATTGGACAATCCGTTCGCGAGATATGGCAGTTTGGATGTAAGAAACGCTTGAGAAACACAAAATTTTCGCAGTTCTGGTGCTCGAAACGAATAACTAGAACGGCCTAGGGCAAAAGTACGCATACCGTTGTAATCGGGCGAGTTTCTACTTTCAGAGGCAACAGAAATTTTGCGGATTGGTGAATCGGTTCGCGAGATATGGCAGTTTGGAGGTAAGAAACGCTTGAGAAACTCAAAATTTTCGCAGCTCTGATGCTCGAAACGAGTAACTAGAACGGCCTAAGGGAAAAGTACGCATACCGTTGAAATCGGGCGAGTTTCTACTTTCAGATGCAACAGAAATTTTGCGGATTGGTCAATCCGTTCGCGAGATATGGCAGTTTGGAGGTAAGACGCGCTTGAGAAACTCAAAATTTTCGCAGTTCTGATGCTCGAAACGAATAACGAGAACGGCCTAGGGGAAAAGTACGCATACAGTTGTAATCGGGCGAGTTTCTACTTTCAGATGCAACAGAAATTTTGCGGATTTGTCAATCCGTTCGCGAGATATGGCAGTTTGGAGGTAAGAAACGGTTGAGAAACTCAAAATTTTCACAGTTCTGATGCTCGAAACGAATAACTAGAACGGCCTAGGGGAAAAGTACTCATACCGTTGTAATCGGGCGAGTATCTACTTTCAGATTCAACAGAAATTTCGCGGATTGGTCAATCCGTTCGCGAGATATGGCAGTTTGGAGGTAAGACGCGCTTGAGAAACTCAAAATTTTCGCAGTTCTGATGCTCGAAACGAATAACGAGAACGGCCTAGGGGAAAAGTACGCATACAGTTGTAATCGGGCGAGTTTCTACTTTCAGATGCAACAGAAATTTTGCGGATTGGTCAATCCGTTCGCGAGATATGGCAGTTTCGAGGTAAGAAACGGTTGAGAAACTCAAAATTTTCACAGTTCTGATGCTCGAAACGAATAACTAGAACGGCCAAGGGGAAAAGTACTCATACCGTTGTAATCGGGCGAGTATCTACTTTCAGATTCAACAGAAATTTCGCGGATTGGTCTATCCGTTCGCGAGATATGACAGTTTGGAGGTAAGAAACGCTTGAGAAACTCAAAATTTTCGCAGTTCTGATGCTCGAAACGAATAACTAGAATGGCCTAGGGGAAAAGCACACATACCGTTGCAATTGGGCGTGTTAATACTTTCAGATGCAAGAGAAATTTTGCGGATTGGTCTATCCATTCGCGAGATATGGCAGTTTGGAGGTAAGAAACGCTTGAGAAACTCAAAATTTTCGCAGATCTGATGCTCGAGACGAATAACTAGAATGGCCTAGGGGAAAACTGCACATACCGTTGTAATCGGGCGAGTTTCTACTTTCAGATGCAAGAGAAATTTTGCGGATTGGTCAATCCGTTCGCGAGACATGGCAGTTTGGAGGTAAGAAACGCTTGGTAAACTCAAAATTATCGCAGTTCTGATGCTCGAAACGAATAACTAGAACGGCCTAGGGGAAAAGTACGCATACCGTTGTAATCGGGCGGGTTTCTACTTTCAGATGCAACAGAAGTTTTGCGGATTGGTCAATCCGTTCGCGAGATATGGCAGTTGGGATGTAAGAAACGCTTGAGATACTCAAAATTTTCGCAGTTCTGATGCTCGAAACGAATAACTAGAACGGTCTAGGGGAAAAGTACGCATACCGTTGTAGTCGGGCGAGTTTCTACTTTCAGATGCAACAGAAGTTTTGCGGATTGGTCAATCCGTTCGCGAGATATGGCAGTTTGGATGTAAGAAACGCTTGAGAAACTCAAAATTTTCGCAGTTCTGGTGCTCGAAACGAATAACTAGAACGGCCTAGGGGAAAAGTACGCATACCGTTGTAATCGGGCGAGTTTCTACTTTCAGAGGCAACTGAAATTTTGCGGATTGGTGAATCCGTTCGCGAGATATGGCAGTTTGGAGGTAAGAAACGCTTGAGAAACTCAAAATTTTCGCAGCTCTGATGCTCGAAACGAGTAACTAGAACGGCCTAAGGGAAAAGTACGCATACCGTTGAAATCGGGCGAGTTTCTACTTTCAGATGCAACAGAAATTTTGCGGATTGGTCAATCCGTTCGCGAGATATGGCAGTTTGGAGGTAAGACGCGCTTGAGAAACTCAAAATTTTCGCAGTTCTGATGCTCGAAACGAATAACGAGAACGGCCTAGGGGAAAAGTACGCATACAGTTGTAATCGGGCGAGTTTCTACTTTCAGATGCAACAGAAATTTTGCGGATTGGTCAATCCGTTCGCGAGATATGGCAGTTTGGAGGTAAGAAACGGTTGAGAAACTCAAAATTTTCACAGTTCTGATGCTCGAAACGAATAACTAGAACGGCCTAGGGGAAAAGTACTCATACCGTTGTAATCGGGCGAGTATCTACTTTCAGATTCAACAGAAATTTCGCGGATTGGTCTATCCGTTCGCGAGATATGACAGTTTGGAGGTAAGAAACGCTTGAGAAACTCAAAATTTTCGCAGTTCTGATGCTCGAAACGAATAACTAGAATGGCCTAGGGGAAAAGCACACATACCTTTGCAATTGGGCGAGTTTCTACTTTCAGATGCAACAGAAATTTTGCGGATTGGTCTATCCATTCGCGAGATATGGCAGTTTGGAGGTAAGAAACGCTTGAGAAACTCAAAATTTTCGCAGATCTGATGCTCGAGACGAATAACTAGAATGGCCTAGGGGAAAACTGCACATACCGTTGTAATCGGGCGAGTTTCTACTTTCAGATGCAAGAGAAATTTTGCAGATTGGTCAATCCGTTCGCGAGACATGGCAGTTTGGAGGTAAGAAACGCTTGGTAAACTCAAAATTTTCGCAGTTCTGATGCTCGAAACGAATAACTAGAACGGCCTAGGGGAAAAGTACGCATACCGTTGTAATCGGGCGGGTTTCTACTTTCAGATGCAACAGAAGTTTTGCGGATTGGTCAATCCGTTCGCGAGATATGGCAGTTTGGAGGTAAGAAAGGCTTGAGAAGCTCAAAATTTTCGCAGTTCTGATGCTCGAAACGAATAACTAGAACGGCCTAGGGGAAAAGTACGCATACCGTTGTAATCGGTCCAGTTGCTACTTTCAGATGCAACAGAAATTTTGCGTATTGGTCAATCCGTTCGCGAGATATGGCAGTTTGGAGGAAAGAAACGGCTGAGAAACACGAAATTTTCAAACTTCTGATGCTCGAAACGAATAACTAGAACGGCCTAGGGGAAAAGTACTCATACCGTTGTAATCGGGCGAGTATCTACTTTCAGATGCAAAAGAAATTTTGCGGAATGGTGTATCCGTTCGCGAGATATGGCAGTTTGGATGTAAGAAACGCTTGAGCAACTCAAAATTTTCGCAGTTCTGATGCTCGAAACGAATAACTAGAACGGCCTAGGGGAAAAGTACGCATACCGTTGTAATCGGTCCAGTTGCTACTTTCAGATGCAACAGAAATTTTGCGTATTGGTCAATCCGTTCGCGAGATATGGCAGTTTGGAGGAAAGAAACGGCTGAGAAACTCGAAATTTTCAAATTTCTGATGCTCGAAACGAATAACTAGAATGGCCTAGGGTAAAAGTACTCATACCGTTGTAATCGGGCGAGTATCTACTTTCAGATGCAACAGAAATTTTGCGGAATGGTGTATCCGTTCGCGAGATATGGCAGTTTGGATGTAAGAAACGCTTGAGCAACTCAAAATTTTCGCAGTTCTGATGCTCGAAACGAATAACCAGAACGGCCTAGGGGAAAAGTACTCATACCGTTGTAATCGGGCGTGTTTCAACTTTCAGATGCAGCAGAAATTTTGCGGATTGGTCAATTCGTTCGCTAGATATGGCAGTTGGGAGGTAAGAAACGCTTGAGAAACTCAAAATTTTCGCAGTTCTGATGCTCGAAACGAATAACTAGAACGGTCTAGGGGAAATGTATGCATACCGTTGTAATCGGGCGAGTTTCTACTTTCAGATGCAAAAGGAATTTTGCGGATTGGTCAATCCGTTCCCGAGATATGGCACTTTGGAGGAAAGAAACGGTTGAGAAACTCAAAATTTTCACATTTCTGATGCTCGAAACGAATAACTAGAACGGCCTAGGGGAAAAGAACTCATACCGTTGGAATCGGGCGAGTATCTACTTTCAGATTCAACAGAAATTTCGCGGATTGGTCTATCCGTTCGCGAGATATGACAGTTTGGAGGTAAGAAACGCTTGGTAAACTCAAAATTTTCGCAGTTTTGATGCTCGAAACGAATAACTAGAACGGCCTAGGGGAAAAGTACGCATACCGTTGTAATCGGGCGAGTTTCTACTTTCAGATGCAACAGAAATTTTGCGGATTGGTCAATCCGTTCGCGAGATATGGCAGTTTGGAGGTAAGAAACGGTTGAGAAACTCAAAATTTTCACAGTTCTGATGCTCGATACGAATAACTAGAACGGCCTAGGGGAAAAGTACTTATACCGTTGTAATCGGGCGTGTTTCAACTTTCAGATGCAACAGAAATTTTGCGGATTGGTCAATCCGTTCGCGAGATATGGCAGTTTGGACGTAAGAAACGCTTGAGAAACTCAAAATTTTCGCAGTTCTGATGCTCGAAACGAATAACTAAAACGGCCTAGGGGACAGGTTCGCATACCGTTGTAATCGGGCGAGTTTCTACATTCAGATGCAACAGAAATTTTGCGGATTGGTCAATCCGTTCGCGAGATATGGCAGTTTGGAGGTAAGAAACGGTTGAGAAACTCAAAATTTTCACAATTCTGATGCTCGAAACGAATAACTAGAACGGCCTAGTGGAAAAGTACTCATACCGTTGTAATCGGGCGTGTTTCAACTTTCAGATGCAACAGAAATTTTGCGGATTGGTCAATCCGTTCGCGAGATATGGCAGTTTGGACGTAAGAAACGCTTGAGAAACTCAAAATTTTCGCAGTTCTGATGCTCGAAACGAATAACTAAAACGGCCTAGGGGACAGGTTCGCATACCGTTGTAATCGGGCGAGTTTCTACTTTCAGATGCAACAGAAATTTTGCGGATTGGTCAATCCGTTCGCGAGATATGGCAGTTTGGACGTAACAAACGCTTGAGAAACTCAAAATTTTCGCAGTTCTGGTGCTCGAAACGAATAACTAGAACGGCCTAGGGGAAAAGTACGCATACCGTTGTAATCGGGCGAGTTTCTACTTTCAGATGCAACAGAAGTTTTGCGGATTGGTCAATCCGTTCGCGAGATATGGCAGTTTGGATGTAAGAAACGCTTGAGAAACACAAAATTTTCGCAGTTCTGGTGCTCGAAACGAATAACTAGAACGGCCTAGGGCAAAAGTACGCATACCGTTGAAATCGGGCGAGTTTCTACTTTCAGAGGCAACAGAAATTTTGCGGATTGGTGAATCGGTTCGCGAGATATGGCAGTTTGGAGGTAAGAAACGCTTGAGAAACTCAAAATTTTCGCAGCTCTGATGCTCGAAACGAGTAACTAGAACGGCCTAAGGGAAAAGTACGCAAACCGTTGAAGTCGGGCGAGTTTCTACTTTCAGATGCAACAGAAATTTTGCGGATTGGTCAATCCGTTCGCGAGATATGGCAGTTTGGAGGTAAGACGCGCTTGAGAAACTCAAAATTTTCGCAGTTCTGATGCTCGAAACGAATAACGAGAACGGCCTAGGGGAAAAGTACGCATACAGTTGTAATCGGGCGAGTTTCTACTTTCAGATGCAACAGAAATTTTGCGGATTTGTCAATCCGTTCGCGAGATATGGCAGTTTGGAGGTAAGAAACGGTTGAGAAACTCAAAATTTTCACAGTTCTGATGCTCGAAACGAATAACTAGAACGGCCTAGGGGAAAAGTACTCATACCGTTGTAATCGGGCGAGTATCTACTTTCAGATTCAACAGAAATTTCGCGGATTGGTCAATCCGTTCGCGAGATATGGCAGTTTGGAGGTAAGACGCGCTTGAGAAACTCAAAATTTTCGCAGTTCTGATGCTCGAAACGAATAACGAGAACGGCCTAGGGGAAAAGTACGCATACAGTTGTAATCGGGCGAGTTTCTACTTTCAGTTGCAACAGAAATTTTGCGGATTGGTCTATCCGTTCGCGAGATATGACAGTTTGGAGGTAAGAAACGCTTGAGAAACTCAAAATTTTCGCAGTTCTGATGCTCGAAACGAATAACTAGAATGGCCTAGGGGAAAAGCACACATACCGTTGCAATTGGGCGTGTTACTACTTTCAGATGCAAGAGAAATTTTGCGGATTGGTCTATCCATTCGCGAGATATGGTAGTTTGGAGGTAAGAAACGCTTGAGAAACTCAAAATTTTCGCAGATCTGATGCTCGAGACGAATAACTAGAATGGCCTAGGGGAAAACTGCACATACCGTTGTAATCGGGCGAGTTTCTACTTTAAGATGCAAGAGAAATTTTGCGGATTGGTCAATCCGTTCGCGAGACATGGCAGTTTGGAGGTAAGAAACGCTTGGTAAACTCAAAATTTTCGCAGTTCTGATGCTCGAAACGAATAACTAGAACGGCCTAGGGGAAAAGTACGCATACCGTTGTAATCGGGCGGGTTTCTACTTTCAGATGCAACAGAAGTTTTGCGGATTGGTCAATCCGTTCGCGAGATATGGCAGTTGGGATGTAAGAAACGCTTGAGATACTCAAAATTTTCGCAGTTCTGATGCTCGAAACGAATAACTAGAACGGTCTAGGGGAAAAGTACGCATACCGTTGTAGTCGGGCGAGTTTCTACTTTCAGATGCAACAGAAGTTTTGCGGATTGGTCAATCCGTTCGCGAGATATGGCAGTTTGGATGTAAGAAACGCTTGAGAAACTCAAAATTTTCGCAGTTCTGGTGCTCGAAACGAATAACTAGAACGGCCTAGGGGAAAAGTACGCATACCGTTGTAATCGGGCGAGTTTCTACTTTCAGAGGCAACAGAAATTTTGCGGATTGGTGAATCCGTTCGCGAGATATGGCAGTTTGGAGGTAAGAAACGCTTGAGAAACTCAAAATTTTCGCAGCTCTGATGCTCGAAACGAGTAACTAGAACGGCCTAAGGGAAAAGTACGCATACCGTTGAAATCGGGCGAGTTTCTACTTTCAGATGCAACAGAAATTTTGCGGATTGGTCAATCCGTTCGCGAGATATGGCAGTTTGGAGGTAAGACGCGCTTGAGAAACTCAAAATTTTCGCAGTTCTGATGCTCGAAACGAATAACGAGAACGGCCTAGGGGAAAAGTACGCATACAGTTGTAATCGGGCGAGTTTCTACTTTCAGATGCAACAGAAATTTTGCGGATTGGTCAATCCGTTCGCGAGATATGGCAGTTTGGAGGTAAGAAACGGTTGAGAAACTCAAAATTTTCACAGTTCTGATGCTCGAAACGAATAACTAGAACGGCCTAGGGGAAAAGTACTCATACCGTTGTAATCGGGCGAGTATCTACTTTCAGATTCAACAGAAATTTCGCGGATTGGTCTATCCGTTCGCGAGATATGACAGTTTGGAGGTAAGAAACGCTTGAGAAACTCAAAATTTTCGCAGTTCTGATGCTCGAAACGAATAACTAGAATGGCCTAGGGGAAAAGCACACATACCTTTGCAATTGGGCGAGTTTCTACTTTCAGATGCAACAGAAATTTTGCGGATTGGTCTATCCATTCGCGAGATATGGCAGTTTGGAGGTAAGAAACGCTTGAGAAACTCAAAATTTTCGCAGATCTGATGCTCGAGACGAATAACTAGAATGGCCTAGGCGAAAACTGCACATACCGTTGTAATCGGGCGAGTTTCTACTTTCAGATGCAAGAGAAATTTTGCGGATTGGTCAATCCGTTCGCGAGACATGGCAGTTTGGAGGTAAGAAACGCTTGGTAAACTCAAAATTTTCGCAGTTCTGATGCTCGAAACGAATAACTAGAACGGCCTAGGGGAAAAGTACGCATACCGTTGTAATCGGGCGGGTTTCTACTTTCAGATGCAACAGAAGTTTTGCGGATTGGTCAATCCGTTCGCGAGATATGGCAGTTTGGAGGTAAGAAAGGCTTGAGAAGCTCAAAATTTTCGCAGTTCTGATGCTCGAAACGAATAACTAGAACGGCCTAGGGGAAAAGTACGCATACCGTTGTAAGCGGGCGAGTATCTACTTTCAGATTCAACAGAAATTTCGCGGATTGGTCTATCCGTTCGCGAGATATGACAGTTTGGAGGTAAGAAACGGTTGAGAAACTCAAAATTTTCACAGTTCTGATGCTCGAAACGAATAACTAGAACGGCCTAGGGGAAAAGTACTCATACCGTTGTAATCGGGCGAGTATCTACTTTCAGATTCAACAGAAATTTCGCGGATTGGTCTATCCGTTCGCGAGATATGACAGTTTGGAGGTAAGAAACGCTTGAGAAACTCAAAATTTTCGCAGTTCTGATGCTCGAAACGAATAACTAGAATGGCCTAGGGGAAAAGCACACATACCTTTGCAATTGGGCGAGTTTCTACTTTCAGATGCAACAGAAATTTTGCGGATTGGTCTATCCATTCGCGAGATATGGCAGTTTGGAGGTAAGAAACGCTTGAGAAACTCAAAATTTTCGCAGATCTGATGCTCGAGACGAATAACTAGAATGGCCTAGGGGAAAACTGCACATACCGTTGTAATCGGGCGAGTTTCTACTTTCAGATGCAAGAGAAATTATGCGGATTGGTCAATCCGTTCGCGAGACATGGCAGTTTGGAGGTAAGAAACGCTTGGTAAACTCAAAATTTTCGCAGTTCTGATGCTCGAAACGAATAACTAGAACGGCCTAGGGGAAAAGTACGCATACCGTTGTAATCGGGCGGGTTTCTACTTTCAGATGCAACAGAAGTTTTGCGGATTGGTCAATCCGTTCGCGAGATATGGCAGTTTGGAGGTAAGAAACGGCTGAGAAACTCGAAATTTTCAAATTTCTGATGCTCGAAACGAATAACTAGAATGGCCTAGGGTAAAAGTACTCATACCGTTGTAATCGGGCGAGTATCTACTTTCAGATGCAACAGAAATTTTGCGGAATGGTGTATCCGTTCGCGAGATATGGCAGTTTGGATGTAAGAAACGCTTGAGCAACTCAAAATTTTCGCAGTTCTGATGCTCGAAACGAATAACCAGAACGGCCTAGGGGAAAAGTACTCATACCGTTGTAATCGGGCGTGTTTCAACTTTCAGATGCAGCAGAAATTTTGCGGATTGGTCAATTCGTTCGCTAGATATGGCAGTTGGGAGGTAAGAAACGCTTGAGAAACTCAAAATTTTCGCAGTTCTGATGCTCGAAACGAATAACTAGAACGGTCTAGGGGAAATGTATGCATACCGTTGTAATCGGGCGAGTTTCTACTTTCAGATGCAAAAGGAATTTTGCGGATTGGTCAATCCGTTCCCGAGATATGGCACTTTGGAGGAAAGAAACGGTTGAGAAACTCAAAATTTTCACATTTCTGATGCTCGAAACGAATAACTAGAACGGCCTAGGGGAAAAGAACTCATACCGTTGGAATCGGGCGAGTATCTACTTTCAGATTCAACAGAAATTTCGCGGATTGGTCTATCCGTTCGCGAGATATGACAGTTTGGAGGTAAGAAACGCTTGGTAAACTCAAAATTTTCGCAGTTCTGATGCTCGAAACGAATAACTAGAACGGCCTAGGGGAAAAGTACGCATACCGTTGTAATCGGGCGAGTTTCTACTTTCAGATGCAACAGAAATTTTGCGGATTGGTCAATCCGTTCGCGAGATATGGCAGTTTGGAGGTAAGAAACGGTTGAGAAACTCAAAATTTTCACAGTTCTGATGCTCGATACGAATAACTAGAACGGCCTAGGGGAAAAGTACTTATACCGTTGTAATCGGGCGTGTTTCAACTTTCAGATGCAACAGAAATTTTGCGGATTGGTCAATCCGTTCGCGAGATATGGCAGTTTGGACGTAAGAAACGCTTGAGAAACTCAAAATTTTCGCAGTTCTGATGCTCGAAACGAATAACTAAAACGGCCTAGGGGACAGGTTCGCATACCGTTGTAATCGGGCGAGTTTCTACATTCAGATGCAACAGAAATTTTGCTGATTGGTCAATCCGTTCGCGAGATATGGCAGTTTGGATGTAAGAAACGCTTGAGAAACTCAAAATTTTCGCAGTTCTGATGCTCGAAACGAATAACTAGAACGGCCTAGGGGAAAAGTACACATACCGTTGCAATTGGGCGTGTGTCTACTTTCAGATGCAACAGAAATTTTGCGGATTGGTCTATCCGTTCGCGAGATATGGCAGTTTGGAGGTAAGAAACGCATGAGAAACTCAAAATTTTCGCAGTTCTGATACTCGAAACGAATGACCAGAACGGCCTAGGGGAAAAGTACTCATACCATTGTAATCGGGCGAGTTTCTGCTTTCAGATGCAACAGAAATTTTGCGGATTGGTCAATCCGTTCGCGAGATATGGCAGTTTGGACGTAACAAACGCTTGAGAAACTCAAAATTTTCGCAGTTCTGGTGCTCGAAATGAATAACTAGAACGGCCTAGGGGAAAAGTACGCATACCGTTGTAATCGGGCGAGTTTCTACTTTCAGGGGCAACAGAAATTTTGCGGATTGGTCAATCCGTTCCCGAGACATGGCAGTTTGGAGGAAAGAAACGGTTGAGAAACTCAAAATTTTCACATTTCTGATGCTCGAAACGAATAACTAGAACGGCAAAGGGGAAAAGTACGCATACCGTTGTAATCGGGCGAGTTTCTACTTTCACATGCAACAGAAGTTTTGAGGATTGGTCAATCCGTTCGCGAGATATGGCAGTTTGGAGGTAAGAACCGCTTGAGAAACTCAAAATTTTCGCAGTTCTGATGCTCGAAACGAATAACGAGAACGGCCTAGGGGAAAAGTACGCATACAGTTGTAATCGGGCGAGTTTCTACTTTCAGATGCAAGAGAAATTTTGCGGATTGGTCAATCCGTTCGCGAGACATGGCAGTTTGGAGGTAAGAAACGCTTGGTAAACTCAAAATTTTCGCAGTTCTGATGCTCGAAACGAATAACTAGAACGGCCTAGGGGAAAAGTACGCATACAGTTATAATCGGGCGAGTTTCTACTTTCAGATGCAACAGAAATTTTGCGGATTGGTCAATCCGTTCGCGAGATATGGCAGTTTGGAGGAAAGAAACGGCTGAGAAACTCGAAATTTTCAAACTTCTGATGCTCGAAACGAATAACTAGAACGGCCTAGGGTAAAAGTACTCATACCGTTGTAATCGGGCGAGTATCTACTTTCAGATGCAACAGAAATTTTGCGGAATGGTGTATCCGTTCGCGAGATATGGCAGTTTGGATGTAAGAAACGCTTGAGCAACTCAAAATTTTCGCAGTTCTGATGCTCGAAACGAATAACCAGAACGGCCTAGGGGAAAAGTTCGCATAGCGTTGTAATCGGGCGAGTTTCTACTTTCAGATGCCACAGAAATTTTGCTGATTGGTCAAACCGTTCGCGAGATATGGCAGTTTGGAGATAAGAAACGCTTGAGAAACTCAAAATTTTCACATCGCTGATGCTCGAAACGAATAACTAGAACGGCCTAGGGGAAAAGTACTCATACCGTTGTAATCGGGCGCGTTTCTACTGTCAGATGCAACAGAAATTTTGCGGATTGGTCTATCCGTTCGCGAGATATGGCAGTTTGGAAGTAAGAAACGCTTGAGAAACTCAAAATTTTCGCAGTGCTGATGCTCGAAACGAATAACTAGAACGTCTTAGGGGAAAAGTACGCATACAGTTGTAATCGGGCGAGTTTCTACTTTCAGATGCAACAGAAATTTTGCGGATTGGTCAATCCGTTCGCGAGATATGGCAGTTTGGAGGTAAGACGCGCTTGAGAAACTCAAAATTTTCGCAGTTCTGATGCTCGAAACGAATAACGAGAACGGCCTAGGAGAAAAGTACGCATACAGTTATAATCGGGCGAGTTTCTACTTTCAGATGCAACAGAAATTTTGCGGATTGGTGAATCCGTTCGCGAGATATGGCAGTTTGGAGGTAAGAAACGGTTGAGAAACTCAAAATTTTCACAGTTCTGATGCTCGAAACGAATAACTAGAACGGCCTAGGGGAAAAGTACTCATACCGTTGTAATCGGGCGTGTTTCAACTTTCAGATGCAACAGAAATTTTGCGGATTGGTCAATCCGTTCGCGAGATATGGCAGTTGGGAGGTAAGAAACGCTTGAGAAACTCAAAATTTTCACATTTCTGATGCTCGAAACGAATAACGAGAACGGCCTAGGAGAAAAGTACGCATACAGTTATAATCGGGCGAGTTTCTACTTTCAGATGCCACAGAAATTTTGCTGATTGGTCAAACCGTTCGCGAGATATGGCAGTTTGGAGATAAGAAACGCTTGAGAAACTCAAAATTTTCACATCGCTGATGCTCGAAACGAATAACCAGAACGGCCTAGGGGAAAAGTTCGCATAGCGTTGTAATCGGGCGAGTTTCTACTTTCAGATGCCACAGAAATTTTGCTGATTGGTCAAACCGTTCGCGAGATATGGCAGTTTGGAGATAAGAAACGCTTGAGAAACTCAAAATTTTCACATCGCTGATGCTCGAAACGAATAACTAGAACGGCCTAGGGGAAAAGTACTCATACCGTTGTAATCGGGCGAGTTTCTACTTTCAGATGCAACAGAAATTTTGCGGATTGGTCAATCCGTTCCCGAGATATGGCACTTTGGAGGAAAGAAACGGTTGAGAAACTCAAAATTTTCACATTTCTGATGCTCGAAACGAATAACTAGAACGGCCTAGGGGAAAAGTACTCGTACCGTTGTAATCGGGCGAGTATCTATTTTCAGATTCAACAGAAATTTCGCGGATTGGTCTATCCGTTCGCGAGATATGACAGTTTGGATGTAAGAAACGCTTGAGAAACTCAAAATTTTCGCAGTTCTGATGCTCGAAACGAATAACTAGAATGGCCTAGGGGAAAAGCACACAAACCGTTGCAATTGGGCGAGTTTCTACTTTCAGATGCAACAGAAATTTTGCGGATTGGTCTATCCATTCGCGAGATATGGCAGTTTGGAGGTAAGAAACGATTGAGAAACTCAAAATTTTCGCAGATCTGATGCTCGAGACGAATAACTAGAATGGCCTAGGGGAAAACTGCACATACCGTTGTAATCGGGCGAGTTTCTACTTTCAGATGCAAGAGAAATTTTGCGGATTGGTCAATCCGTTCGCGAGACATGGCAGTTTGGAGGTAAGAAACGCTTGGTAAACTCAAAATTTTCGCAGTTCTGATGCTCGAAACGAATAACTAGAACGGCCTAGGGGAAAAGTACGCATACCGTTGTAATCGGGCGGGTTTCTACTTTCAGATGCAACAGAAGTTTTGCGGATTGGTCAATCCGTTCGCGAGATATGGCAGTTTGGAGGTAAGAAAGGCTTGAGAAGCTCAAAATTTTGGCAGTTCTGATGCTCGAAACGAATAACTAGAACGGCCTAGGGGAAAAGTACGCATACCGTTGTAATCGGTCCAGTTGCTACTTTCAGATGCAACAGAAATTTGCGTATTTGTCAATCCGTTCGCGAGATATGGCAGTTTGGAGGAAAGAAACGGCTGAGAAACTCGAAATTTGCAAACTTCTGATGCTCGAATCGAATAACTAGAACGGCCTAGGGGAAAAGTACTCATACCGTTGTAATCGGGCGAGTATCTACTTTCAGATGCAACAGAAATTTTGCGGAATGGTGTATCCGTTCGCGAGATATGGCAGTTTGGATGTAAGAAACGCTTGAGCAACTCAAAATTTTCGCAGTTCTGATGCTCGAAACGAATAACCAGAACGGCCTGGGGGAAAAGTTCGCATAGCGTTGTAATCGGGCGAGTTTCTACTTTCAGATGCCACAGATATTTTGCTGATTGGTCAATCCGTTCGCGAGATATGGCAGTTTGGAAATAAGAAACGCTTGAGAAACTCAAAATTTTCGCAGTTCTGATGCTCGAAACGAATAACTAGAACGGCCTAGGGGAAAAGTACTCATACCGTTGTAATCGGGCGAGTATCTACTTTCAGATTCAACAGAAATTTCGCGGATTGGTCTATCCGTTCGCGAGATATGACAGTTTGGAGGTAAGAAACGCTTGAGAAACTCAAAATTTTCGCAGTTCTGATGCTCGAAACGAATAACTAGAACGGCCTAGGGGAAAAGTACTCATACCGTTGTAATCGGGCGAGTATCTACTTTCAGATGCAACAGAAATTTTGCGGATTGGTCTATCCATTCGCGAGATATGGCAGTTTGGAGGTAAGAAACGCTTGAGAAACTCAAAATTTTCGCAGATCTGATGCTCGAGACGAATAACTAGAATGGCCTAGGGGAAAACTGCACATACCGTTGTAATTGGGCGAGTTTCTACTTTCAGATGCAAGAGAAATTTTGCGGATTGGTCAATCCGTTCGCGAGACATGGCAGTTTGGAGGTAAGAAACGCTTGGTAAACTCAAAATTTTCGCAGTTCTGATGCTCGAAACGAATAACTAGAATGGCCTAGGGGAAAAGTACGCATACCGTTGTAATCGGGCGGGTTTCTACTTTCAGATGCAACAGAAGTTTTGCGGATTGGTCAATCCGTTCGCGAGATATGGCAGTTTGGAGGTAAGAAAGGCTTGAGAAGCTCAAAATTTTCGCAGTTCTGATGCTCGAAACGAATAACTAGAACGGCCTAGGGGAAAAGTACGCATACCGTTGTAATCGGTCCAGTTGCTACTTTCAGATGCAACAGAAATTTGCGTATTTGTCAATCCGTTCGCGAGATATGGCAGTTTGGAGGAAAGAAACGGCTGAGAAACTCGAAATTTTCAAACTTCTGATGCTCGAAACGAATAACTAGAACGGCCTAGGGGAAAAGTACTCATACCGTTGTAATCGGGCGAGCTTCTACTTTCAGATGCAACAGAAATTTTGCGGAATGGTGTATCCGTTCGCGAGATATGGCAGTTTGGATGTAAGAAACGCTTGAGCAATTCAAAATTTTCGCAGTTCTGATGCTCGAAACGAATAACCAGAACGGCCTGGGGGAAAAGTTCGCATAGCGTTGTAATCGGGCGAGTTTCTACTTTCAGATGCCACAGATATTTTACTGATTGGTCAATCCGTTCGCGAGATATGGCAGTTTGGAAATAAGAAACGCTTGAGAAACTCAAAATTTTCACATCTCTGATGCTCGAAACGAATAACTAGAACGGCCTAGGGGACAAATACTCATACCGTTGTAATCGGGCGTGTTTCAACTTTCAGATGCAACAGAAATTTTGCGGATTGGTCAATCCGTTCGCGAGATATGGCAGTTGGGAGGTAAGAAACGCTTGAGAAACTCAAAATTTTCGCAGTTCTGATGCTCGAAACGAATAACTAGAACGGTCTAGGGGAAAAGTATGCATACCGTTGTAATCGGGCGAGTTTCTACTTTCAGATGCAAAAGGAATTTTGCGGATTGGTCAATCCGTTCCCGAGATATGGCACTTTGGAGGAAAGAAACGGTTGAGAAACTCAAAATTTTCACAGTTCTGATGCTCGATACGAATAACTAGAACGGCCTAGGGGAAAAGTACTTATACCGTTGTAATCGGGCGTGTTTCAACTTTCAGATGCAACAGAAATTTTGCGGATTGGTCAATCCGTTCGCGAGATATGGCAGTTTGGACGTAAGAAACGCTTGAGAAACTCAAAATTTTCGCAGTTCTGATGCTCGAAACGAATAACTAAAACGGCCTAGGGGACAGGTTCGCATACCGTTGTAATCGGGCGAGTTTCTACATTCAGATGCAACAGAAATTTTGCTGATTGGTCAATCCGTTCGCGAGATATGGCAGTTTGGAGGTAAGAAACGCTTGAGAAACTCAAAATTTTCGCAGTTCTGATGCTCGAAACGAATAACTAGAACGGCCTAGGGGAAAAGTACACATACCGTTGCAATTGGGCGTGTGTCTACTTTCAGATGCAACAGAAATTTTGCGGATTGGTCTATCCGTTCGCGAGATATGGCAGTTTGGAGGTAAGAAACGCATGAGAAACTCAAAATTTTCGCAGTTCTGATACTCGAAACGAATGACCAGAACGGCCTAGGGGAAAAGTACTCATACCATTGTAATCGGGCGAGTTTCTGCTTTCAGATGCAACAGAAATTTTGCGGATTGGTCAATCCGTTCGCGAGATATGGCAGTTTGGACGTAACAAACGCTTGAGAAACTCAAAATTTTCGCAGTTCTGGTGCTCGAAATGAATAACTAGAACGGCCTAGGGGAAAAGTACGCATACCGTTGTAATCGGGCGAGTTTCTACTTTCAGAGGCAACAGAAATTTTGCGGATTGGTCAATCCGTTCCCGAGACATGGCAGTTTGGAGGAAAGAAACGGTTGAGAAACTCAAAATTTTCACATTTCTGATGCTCGAAACGAATAACTAGAACGGCAAAGGGGAAAAGTACGCATACCGTTGTAATCGGGCGAGTTTCTACTTTCACATGCAACAGAAGTTTTGCGGATTGGTCTATCCGTTTGCGAGATATGGCAGTTTGGATGTAAGAAACGCTTGAGAAACTCAAAATTTTCGCAGTTCTGATGCTCGAAACGAATAACCAGAACGGCCTAGGGGAAAACTACGCATACCGTTGTAATCGGGCGAGTTTCTACTTTCAGATGCAACAGAAATTTTGCGGATTGGTGAATCCGTTCGCGAGATATGGCAGTTTGGAGGTAAGAACCGCTTGAGAAACTCAAAATTTTCGCAGTTCTGATGCTCGAAACGAATAACGAGAACGGCCTAGGAGAAAAGTACGCATACAGTTATAATCGGGCGAGTTTCTACTTTCAGATGCAGCAGAAATTTTGCGGATTGGTCAATCCGTTCGCGAGATATGGCAGTTTGGAGGTAAGAAACGGTTGAGAAACTCAAAATTTTCACAGTTCTGATGCTCGAAACGAATAACTAGAACGGCCTAGGGGAAAAGTACTCATACCGTTGTAATCGGGCGCGTTTCTACTTTCAGATGCAACAGAAATTTTGCGGATTGGTCTATCCGTTCGCGAGATATGGCAGTTTGGAAGTAAGAAACGCTTGAGAAACTCAAAATTTTCGCAGTGCTGATGCTCGAAACGAATAACTAGAACGGCTTAGGGGAAAAGTACGAATACAGTTGTAATCGGGCGAGTTTCTACTTTCAGATGCAACAGAAATTTTGCGGATTGGTCAATCCGTTCGCGAGATATGGCAGTTTGGAGGTAAGACGCGCTTGAGAAACTCAAAATTTTCGCAGTTCTGATGCTCGAAACGAATAACGAGAACGGCCTAGGAGAAAAGTACGCATACAGTTATAATCGGGCGAGTTTCTACTTTCAGATGCAGCAGAAATTTTGCGGATTGGTCAATCCGTTCGCGAGATATGGCAGTTTGGAGGTAAGAAACGGTTGAGAAACTCAAAATTTTCACAGTTCTGATGCTCGAAACGAATAACTAGAACGGCCTAGGGGAAAAGTACTCATACCGTTGTAATCGGGCGTGTTTCAACTTTCAGATGCAACAGAAATTTTGCGGATTGGTCAATCCGTTCGCGAGATATGGCAGTTGGGAGGTAAAAAACGCTTGAGAAACTCAAAATTTTCGCAGTTCTGATGCTCGAAACGAATAACTAGAACAGTCTAGGGGAAAAGTATGCATACCGTTGTAATCGGGCGAGTTTCTACTTTCAGATCCAAAAGGAATTTTGCGGATTGGTCAATCCGTTCCCGAGATATGGCACTTTGGAGGAAAGAAACGGTTGAGAAACTCAAAATTTTCACATTTCTGATGCTCGAAACGAATAACTAGAACGGCCTAGGGGAAATGTACTCATACCGTTGTAATCGGGCGAGTATCTACTTTCAGATTCAACAGAAATTTCGCGGATTGGTCTATCCGTTCGCGAGATATGGCAGTTTGGAGGTAAGAAACGCTTGAGAAACTCAAAATTTTCGCAGATCTGATGCTCGAGACGAATAACTAGAATGGCCTAGGGGAAAACTTCACATACCGTTGTAATCGGGAGAGTTTCTACTTTCAGATGCAAGAGAAATTTTGCGGATTGGTCAATCCGTTCGCGAGACATGGCAGTTTGGAGGTAAGAAACGCTTGGTAAACTCAAAATTTTCGCAGTTCTGATGCTCGAAACGAATAACTAGAACGGCCTAGGGGAAAAGTACGCATACCGTTGTAATCGGGCGGGTTTCCACTTTCAGATGCAACAGAAGTTTTGCGGATTGGTCAATCCGTTCGCGAGATATGGCAGTTTGGAGGTAAGAAAGGCTTGAGAAGCTCAAAATTTTCGCAGTTCTGATGCTCGAAAC
The DNA here is from genome assembly GCF_051014685.1 of Ptiloglossa arizonensis. Classification (NCBI taxonomy): domain Eukaryota; kingdom Metazoa; phylum Arthropoda; class Insecta; order Hymenoptera; family Colletidae; genus Ptiloglossa; species Ptiloglossa arizonensis. The sequence continues at coordinate 824,566 of NW_027478504.1, forward strand.
GAATAACTAGAACGGCCTAGGGGAAAAGTACGCATACCGTTGTAATCGGTCCAGTTGCTACTTTCAGATGCAACAGAAATTTGCGTATTTGTCAATCCGTTCGCGAGATATGGCAGTTTGGAGGAAAGAAACGGCTGAGAAACTCGAAATTTTCAAACTTCTGATGCTCGAAACGAATAACTAGAACGGCCTAGGGGAAAAGTACTCATACCGTTGTAATCGGGCGAGTATCTACTTTCAGATTCAACAGAAATTTCGCGGATTGGTCTATCCGTTCGCGAGATATGACAGTTTGGAGGTAAGAAACGCTTGAGAAACTCAAAATTTTCGCAGTTCTGATGCTCGAAACGAATAACTAGAATGGCCTAGGGGAAAAGCACACAAACCGTTGCAATTGGGCGAGTTTCTACTTTCAGATGCAACAGAAATTTTGCGGATTGGTCTATCCATTCGCGAGATATGGCAGTTTGGAGGTAAGAAACGCTTGAGAAACTCAAAATTTTCGCAGATCTGATGCTCGAGACGAATAACTAGAATGGCCTAGGGGAAAACTGCACATACCGTTGTAATCGGGCGAGTTTCTACTTTCAGATGCAAGAGAAATTTTGCGGATTGGTCAATCCGTTCGCGAGACATGGCAGTTTGGAGGTAAGAAACGCTTGGTAAACTCAAAATTTTCGCAGTTCTGATGCTCGAAACGAATAACTAGAACGGCCTAGGGGAAAAGTACGCATACCGTTGTAATCGGGCGGGTTTCTACTTTCAGATGCAACAGAAGTTTTGCGGATTGGTCAATCCGTTCGCGAGATATGGCAGTTTGGAGGTAAGAAAGGCTTGAGAAGCTCAAAATTTTCGCAGTTCTGATGCTCGAAACGAATAACTAGAACGGCCTAGGGGAAAAGTACGCATACCGTTGTAATCGGTCCAGTTGCTACTTTCAGATGCAACAGATATTTGCGTATTTGTCAATCCGTTCGCGAGATATGGCAGTTTGGAGGAAAGAAACGGCTGAGAAACTCGAAATTTTCAAACTTCTGATGCTCGAAACGAATAACTAGAACGGCCTAGGGGAAAAGTACTCATACCGTTGTAATCGGGGGAGTATCTACTTTCAGATGCAACAGAAATTTTGCGGATTGGTCTATCCGTTCGCGAGATATGGCAGTTTGGATGTAAGAAACGCTTGAGCAACTCAAAATTTTCGCAGTTCTGATGCTCGAAACGAATAACCAGAACGGCCTGGGGGAAAAGTTCGCATAGCGTTGTAATCGGGCGAGTTTCTACTTTCAGATGCCACAGATATTTTGCTGATTGGTCAATCCGTTCGCGAGATATGGCAGTTTGGAAATAAGAAACGCTTGAGAAACTCAAAATTTTCACATCTCTGATGCTCGAAACGAATAACTAGAACGGCCTAGGGGAAAAGTACGCATACCGTTGTAATCGGGCGGGTTTCTACTTTCAGAGGCAACAGAAATTTTGCGGATTGGTGAATCCGTTCGCGAGATATGGCAGTTTGGAGGTAAGAAACGCTTGAGAAACTCAAAATTTTCACAGTTCTGATGCTCGAAACGAATAACTAGAACGGCCTAGGGGACAAATACTCATACCGTTGTAATCGGGCGTGTTTCAACTTTCAGATGCAACAGAAATTTTGCGGATTGGTCAATCCGTTCGCCAGATATGGCAGTTGGGAGGTAAGAAACGCTTGAGAAACTCAAAATTTTCGCAGTTCTGATGCTCGAAACGAATAACTAGAACGGTCTAGGGGAAAAGTATGCATACCGTTGTAATCGGGCGAGTTTCTACTTTCAGATGCAAAAGGAATTTTGCGGATTGGTCAATCCGTTCCCGAGATATGGCAGTTTGGAGGAAAGAAACGGTTGAGAAACTCAAAATTTTCACATTTCTGATGCTCGAAACGAATAACTAGAACGGCCTAGGGGAAAAGTACTCGTACCGTTGTAATCGGGCGAGTATCTACTTTCAGATTCAACAGAAATTTCGCGGATTGGTCTATCCGTTCGCGAGATATGACAGTTTGGATGTAAGAAACGCTTGAGAAACTCAAAATTTTCGCAGTTCTGATGCTGGAAACGAATAACTAGAATGGCCTAGGGGAAAAGCACACATACCGTTGCAATTGGGCGAGTTTCTAGTTTCAGATGCAACAGAAATTTTGCGGATTGGTCTATCCATTCGCGAGATATGGCAGTTTGGAGGTAAGAAACGCTTGAGAAACTCAAAATTTTCGCAGATCTGATGCTCGAGACGAATAACTAGAATGGCCTAGGGGAAAACTGCACATACCGTTGTAATCGGGCGAGCTTCTACTTTCAGATGCAAGAGAAATTTTGCGGATTGGTCAATCCGTTCGCGAGACATGGCAGTTTGGAGGTAAGAAACGCTTGGTAAACTCAAAATTTTCGCAGTTCTGATGCTCGAAACGAATAACTAGAACGGCCTAGGGGAAAAGTACGCATACCGTTGTAATCGGGCGGGTTTCTACTTTCAGATGCAACAGAAGTTTTGCGGATTGGTCAATCCGTTCGCGAGATATGGCAGTTTGGAGGTAAGAAAGTCTTGAGAAGCTCAAAATTTTCGCAGTTCTGATGCTCGAAACGAATAACTAGAACGGCCTAGGGGAAAAGTACGCATACCGTTGTAATCGGTCCAGTTGCTACTTTCAGATGCAACAGAAATTTTGCGTATTGGTCAATCCGTTCGCGAGATATGGCAGTTTGGAGGAAAGAAACGGCTGAGAAACTCGAAATTTTCAAACTTCTGATGCTCGAAACGAATAACTAGAACGGCTTAGGGGAAAAGTACGCATACAGTTGTAATCGGGCGAGTTTCTACTTTCAGATGCAACAGAAATTTTGCGGATTGGTCAATCCGTTCGCCCGTTATGGCAGTTTGGAGGTGAGAAACGCTTGAGAAACTCAAAATTTTCGCAGTTCTGATGCTCGACAAGCATAACTAGAACGGCCTAGGGGAAAAGTACGCATACCGTTGTAATCGGGCGAGTTTCTACGTTCAGACGCAACAGAAATTTTGCGGATTGGTCAATCCGTTCGCGAGATGTGGCAGTTTGGAGGTAAGAAACGCTTGAGAAACTCAAAATTTCCGCAGCTCTGATGCTCGAAACGAATAACTAGAATGGCCTAGGGGAAAAGTACACATACCGTTGTAATAGGGCGAGTTTCTACTTTCAGATGCAACAGTAATTTTGCGGATTGGTCAATCCCTTCGCGAGATGTGGCAGTTTGGACGTAAGAAACGCTTGAGAAACTCAAAATTTTCGCAGTTCTGGTGCTCGAAATGAATAACTAGAACGGCCTAGGGGACAGGTTCGCATACCGTTGTAATCGGGCGAGTTTCTACATTCAGATGCAACAGAAATTTTGCTGATTGGTCAATCCGTTCGCGAGATATGGCAGTTTGGAGGTAAGAAACGCTTGAGAAACTCAAAATTTTCGCAGTTCTGATGCTCGAAACGAATAACTAGAACGGCCTAGGGGAAAAGTACACATACCGTTGCAATTGGGCGTGTGTCTACTTTCAGATGCAACAGAAATTTTGCGGATTGGTCTATCCGTTCGCGAGATATGGCAGTTTGGAGGTAAGAAACGCATGAGAAACTCAAAATTTTCGCAGTTCTGATACTCGAAACGAATGACCAGAACGGCCTAGGGGAAAAGTACTCATACCATTGTAATCGGGCGAGTTTCTGCTTTCAGATGCAACAGAAATTTTGCGGATTGGTCAATCCGTTCGCGAGATATGGCAGTTTGGACGTAACAAACGCTTGAGAAACTCAAAATTTTCGCAGTTCTGGTGCTCGAAATGAATAACTAGAACGGCCTAGGGGAAAAGTACGCATACCGTTGTAATCGGGCGAGTTTCTACTTTCAGAGGCAACAGAAATTTTGCGGATTGGTCAATCCGTTCCCGAGACATGGCAGTTTGGAGGAAAGAAACGGTTGAGAAACTCAAAATTTTCACATTTCTGATGCTCGAAACGAATAACTAGAACGGCAAAGGGGAAAAGTACGCATACCGTTGTAATCGGGCGAGTTTCTACTTTCACATGCAACAGAAGTTTTGCGGATTGGTCTATCCGTTTGCGAGATATGGCAGTTTGGATGTAAGAAACGCTTGAGAAACTCAAAATTTTCGCAGTTCTGATGCTCGAAACGAATAACCAGAACGGCCTAGGGGAAAACTACGCATACCGTTGTAATCGGGCGAGTTTCTACTTTCAGATGCAACAGAAATTTTGCGGATTGGTGAATCCGTTCGCGAGATATGGCAGTTTGGAGGTAAGAACCGCTTGAGAAACTCAAAATTTTCGCAGTTCTGATGCTCGAAACGAATAACGAGAACGGCCTAGGAGAAAAGTACGCATACAGTTATAATCGGGCGAGTTTCTACTTTCAGATGCAGCAGAAATTTTGCGGATTGGTCAATCCGTTCGCGAGATATGGCAGTTTGGAGGTAAGAAACGGTTGAGAAACTCAAAATTTTCACAGTTCTGATGCTCGAAACGAATAACTAGAACGGCCTAGGGGAAAAGTACTCATACCGTTGTAATCGGGCGCGTTTCTACTTTCAGATGCAACAGAAATTTTGCGGATTGGTCTATCCGTTCGCGAGATATGGCAGTTTGGAAGTAAGAAACGCTTGAGAAACTCAAAATTTTCGCAGTGCTGATGCTCGAAACGAATAACTAGAACGGCTTAGGGGAAAAGTACGCATACAGTTGTAATCGGGCGAGTTTCTACTTTCAGATGCAACAGAAATTTTGCGGATTGGTCAATCCGTTCGCGAGATATGGCAGTTTGGAGGTAAGACGCGCTTGAGAAACTCAAAATTTTCGCAGTTCTGATGCTCGAAACGAATAACGAGAACGGCCTAGGAGAAAAGTACGCATACAGTTATAATCGGGCGAGTTTCTACTTTCAGATGCAGCAGAAATTTTGCGGATTGGTCAATCCGTTCGCGAGATATGGCAGTTTGGAGGTAAGAAACGGTTGAGAAACTCAAAATTTTCACAGTTCTGATGCTCGAAACGAATAACTAGAACGGCCTAGGGGAAAAGTACTCATACCGTTGTAATCGGGCGTGTTTCAACTTTCAGATGCAACAGAAATTTTGCGGATTGGTCAATCCGTTCGCGAGATATGGCAGTTGGGAGGTAAAAAACGCTTGAGAAACTCAAAATTTTCGCAGTTCTGATGCTCGAAACGAATAACTAGAACAGTCTAGGGGAAAAGTATGCATACCGTTGTAATCGGGCGAGTTTCTACTTTCAGATCCAAAAGGAATTTTGCGGATTGGTCAATCCGTTCCCGAGATATGGCACTTTGGAGGAAAGAAACGGTTGAGAAACTCAAAATTTTCACATTTCTGATGCTCGAAACGAATAACTAGAACGGCCTAGGGGAAATGTACTCATACCGTTGTAATCGGGCGAGTATCTACTTTCAGATTCAACAGAAATTTCGCGGATTGGTCTATCCGTTCGCGAGATATGGCAGTTTGGAGGTAAGAAACGCTTGAGAAACTCAAAATTTTCGCAGATCTGATGCTCGAGACGAATAACTAGAATGGCCTAGGGGAAAACTTCACATACCGTTGTAATCGGGAGAGTTTCTACTTTCAGATGCAAGAGAAATTTTGCGGATTGGTCAATCCGTTCGCGAGACATGGCAGTTTGGAGGTAAGAAACGCTTGGTAAACTCAAAATTTTCGCAGTTCTGATGCTCGAAACGAATAACTAGAACGGCCTAGGGGAAAAGTACGCATACCGTTGTAATCGGGCGGGTTTCCACTTTCAGATGCAACAGAAGTTTTGCGGATTGGTCAATCCGTTCGCGAGATATGGCAGTTTGGAGGTAAGAAAGGCTTGAGAAGCTCAAAATTTTCGCAGTTCTGATGCTCGAAACGAATAACTAGAACGGCCTAGGGGAAAAGTACGCATACCGTTGTAATCGGTCCAGTTGCTACTTTCAGATGCAACAGAAATTTGCGTATTTGTCAATCCGTTCGCGAGATATGGCAGTTTGGAGGAAAGAAACGGCTGAGAAACTCGAAATTTTCAAACTTCTGATGCTCGAAACGAATAACTAGAACGGCCTAGGGGAAAAGTACTCATACCGTTGTAATCGGGCGAGTATCTACTTTCAGATTCAACAGAAATTTCGCGGATTGGTCTATCCGTTCGCGAGATATGACAGTTTGGAGGCAAGAAACGCTTGAGAAACTCAAAATTTTCGCAGTTCTGATGCTCGAAACGAATAACTAGAATGGCCTAGGGGAAAAGCACACAAACCGTTGCAATTGGGCGAGTTTCTACTTTCAGATGCAACAGAAATTTTGCGGATTGGTCTATCCATTCGCGAGATATGGCAGTTTGGAGGTAAGAAACGCTTGAGAAACTCAAAATTTTCGCAGATCTGATGCTCGAGACGAATAACTAGAATGGCCTAGGGGAAAACTGCACATACCGTTGTAATCGGGCGAGTTTCTACTTTCAGATGCAAGAGAAATTTTGCGGATTGGTCAATCCGTTCGCGAGACATGGCAGTTTGGAGGTAAGAAACGCTTGGTAAACTCAAAATTTTCGCAGTTCTGATGCTCGAAACGAATAACTAGAACGGCCTAGGGGAAAAGTACGCATACCGTTGTAATCGGGCGGGTTTCTACTTTCAGATGCAACAGAAGTTTTGCGGATTGGTCAATCCGTTCGCGAGATATGGCAGTTTGGAGGTAAGAAAGGCTTGAGAAGCTCAAAATTTTCGCAGTTCTGATGCTCGAAACGAATAACTAGAACGGCCTAGGGGAAAAGTACGCATACCGTTGTAATCGGTCCAGTTGCTACTTTCAGATGCAACAGATATTTGCGTATTTGTCAATCCGTTCGCGAGATATGGCAGTTTGGAGGAAAGAAACGGCTGAGAAACTCGAAATTTTCAAACTTCTGATGCTCGAAACGAATAACTAGAACGGCCTAGGGGAAAAGTACTCATACCGTTGTAATCGGGGGAGTATCTACTTTCAGATGCAACAGAAATTTTGCGGATTGGTCTATCCGTTCGCGAGATATGGCAGTTTGGATGTAAGAAACGCTTGAGCAACTCAAAATTTTCGCAGTTCTGATGCTCGAAACGAATAACCAGAACGGCCTGGGGGAAAAGTTCGCATAGCGTTGTAATCGGGCGAGTTTCTACTTTCAGATGCCACAGATATTTTGCTGATTGGTCAATCCGTTCGCGAGATATGGCAGTTTGGAAATAAGAAACGCTTGAGAAACTCAAAATTTTCACATCTCTGATGCTCGAAACGAATAACTAGAACGGCCTAGGGGAAAAGTACGCATACCGTTGTAATCGGGCGGGTTTCTACTTTCAGAGGCAACAGAAATTTTGCGGATTGGTGAATCCGTTCGCGAGATATGGCAGTTTGGAGGTAAGAAACGCTTGAGAAACTCAAAATTTTCACAGTTCTGATGCTCGAAACGAATAACTAGAACGGCCTAGGGGACAAATACTCATACCGTTGTAATCGGGCGTGTTTCAACTTTCAGATGCAACAGAAATTTTGCGGATTGGTCAATCCGTTCGCCAGATATGGCAGTTGGGAGGTAAGAAACGCTTGAGAAACTCAAAATTTTCGCAGTTCTGATGCTCGAAACGAATAACTAGAACGGTCTAGGGGAAAAGTATGCATACCGTTGTAATCGGGCGAGTTTCTACTTTCAGATGCAAAAGGAATTTTGCGGATTGGTCAATCCGTTCCCGAGATATGGCAGTTTGGAGGAAAGAAACGGTTGAGAAACTCAAAATTTTCACATTTCTGATGCTCGAAACGAATAACTAGAACGGCCTAGGGGAAAAGTACTCGTACCGTTGTAATCGGGCGAGTATCTACTTTCAGATTCAACAGAAATTTCGCGGATTGGTCTATCCGTTCGCGAGATATGACAGTTTGGATGTAAGAAACGCTTGAGAAACTCAAAATTTTCGCAGTTCTGATGCTGGAAACGAATAACTAGAATGGCCTAGGGGAAAAGCACACATACCGTTGCAATTGGGCGAGTTTCTAGTTTCAGATGCAACAGAAATTTTGCGGATTGGTCTATCCATTCGCGAGATATGGCAGTTTGGAGGTAAGAAACGCTTGAGAAACTCAAAATTTTCGCAGATCTGATGCTCGAGACGAATAACTAGAATGGCCTAGGGGAAAACTGCACATACCGTTGTAATCGGGCGAGCTTCTACTTTCAGATGCAAGAGAAATTTTGCGGATTGGTCAATCCGTTCGCGAGACATGGCAGTTTGGAGGTAAGAAACGCTTGGTAAACTCAAAATTTTCGCAGTTCTGATGCTCGAAACGAATAACTAGAACGGCCTAGGGGAAAAGTACGCATACCGTTGTAATCGGGCGGGTTTCTACTTTCAGATGCAACAGAAGTTTTGCGGATTGGTCAATCCGTTCGCGAGATATGGCAGTTTGGAGGTAAGAAAGTCTTGAGAAGCTCAAAATTTTCGCAGTTCTGATGCTCGAAACGAATAACTAGAACGGCCTAGGGGAAAAGTACGCATACCGTTGTAATCGGTCCAGTTGCTACTTTCAGATGCAACAGAAATTTTGCGTATTGGTCAATCCGTTCGCGAGATATGGCAGTTTGGAGGAAAGAAACGGCTGAGAAACTCGAAATTTTCAAACTTCTGATGCTCGAAACGAATAACTAGAACGGCTTAGGGGAAAAGTACGCATACAGTTGTAATCGGGCGAGTTTCTACTTTCAGATGCAACAGAAATTTTGCGGATTGGTCAATCCGTTCGCCCGTTATGGCAGTTTGGAGGTGAGAAACGCTTGAGAAACTCAAAATTTTCGCAGTTCTGATGCTCGACAAGCATAACTAGAACGGCCTAGGGGAAAAGTACGCATACCGTTGTAATCGGGCGAGTTTCTACGTTCAGACGCAACAGAAATTTTGCGGATTGGTCAATCCGTTCGCGAGATGTGGCAGTTTGGAGGTAAGAAACGCTTGAGAAACTCAAAATTTCCGCAGCTCTGATGCTCGAAACGAATAACTAGAATGGCCTAGGGGAAAAGTACACATACCGTTGTAATAGGGCGAGTTTCTACTTTCAGATGCAACAGTAATTTTGCGGATTGGTCAATCCCTTCGCGAGATGTGGCAGTTTGGACGTAAGAAACGCTTGAGAAACTCAAAATTTTCGCAGTTCTGATGCTCGAAACGAATAACTAGAACGGCCTAGGGGTAAAGTACGCATACCGTTGTAATCGGGCCAGTTTCTACTTTCAGATGCAACAGAAATTTTGCGGGTTGGTCAATCCGTTCGCGAGGTATGGCAGTTTGGAGATAAGAAACGCTTGAGAAACTCAAAATTTTCACATTTCTGATGCTCGAAACGAATAACTAGAACGGCCTAGGGGAAAAGTACGCATACCGTTGTAATCGGGCGGGTTTCTACTTTCAGATGCAACAGAAGTTTTGCGGATTGGTCAATCCGTTCGCGAGATATGGCAGTTTGGAGGTAAGAAAGGCTTGAGAAGCTCAGAATTTTCGCAGATCTGATGCTCGAGACGAATAACTAGAATGGCCTAGGGGAAAACTGCACATACCGTTGTAATCGGGCGAGTTTCTACTTTCAGATGCAAGAGAAATTTTGCGTATTGGTCAATCCGTTCGCGAGATATGGCAGTTTGGAGGAAAGAAACGGCTGAGAAACTCGAAATTTTCAAACTTCTGATGCTCGAAACGAATAACTAGAACGGCCTAGGGGAAAAGTACTCATACGGTTGTAATCGGGCGAGTATCTACTTTCAGATGCAACAGAAATTTTGCGGAATGGTGTATCCGTTCGCGAGATATGGCAGTTTGGATGTAAGAAACGCTTGAGCAACTCAAAATTTTCGCAGTTCTGATGCTCGAAACGAATAACCAGAACGGCCTAGGGGAAAAGTTCGCATATCGTTATAATCGGGCGAGTTTCTACTTTCAGATGCAACAGAAGTTTTGCGGATTGGTCAATCCGTTCGCGAGATATGGCAGTTTGGAGGTAAGAAAGGCTTGAGAAGCTCAAAATTTTCGCAGTTCTGATGCTCGAAACGAATAACTAGAACGGCCTAGGGGAAAAGTACGCATACCGTTGTAATCGGTCCAGTTGCTACTTTCAGATGCAACAGAAATTATGCGTATTGATCAATCCGATCGCGAGATATGGCAGTTCGGAGGAAAGAAACGGCTGAGAAACTCGAAATTTTCGCAGTTCTGATGCTCGAAACGAATAACTAGAACGGCCTAGGGGAAAAGTACGCATACCGTTGTAATCGGTCCAGTTGCTACTTTCAGATGCAACAGAAATTTTGCGTATTGGTCAATCCGTTCGCGAGATATGGCAGTTTGGAGGAAAGAAACGGCTGAGAAACTCGAAATTTTCAAACTTCTGATGCTCGAAACGAATAACTAGAACGGCTTAGGGGAAAAGTACGCATACAGTTGTAATCGGGCGAGTTTCTACTTTCAGATGCAACAGAAATTTTGCGGATTGGTCAATCCGTTCGCCCGTTATGGCAGTTTGGAGGTGAGAAACGCTTGAGAAACTCAAAATTTTCGCAGTTCTGATGCTCGACAAGCATAACTAGAATGGCCTAGGGGAAAAGTACACATACCGTTGTAATAGGGCGAGTTTCTACTTTCAGATGCAACAGTAATTTTGCGGATTGGTCAATCCCTTCGCGAGATGTGGCAGTTTGGACGTAAGAAACGCTTGAGAAACTCAAAATTTTCGCAGTTCTGATGCTCGAAACGAATAACTAGAACGGCCTAGGGGTAAAGTACGCATACCGTTGTAATCGGGCCAGTTTCTACTTTCAGATGCAACAGAAATTTTGCGGGTTGGTCAATCCGTTCGCGAGGTATGGCAGTTTGGAGATAAGAAACGCTTGAGAAACTCAAAATTTTCACATTTCTGATGCTCGAAACGAATAACTAGAACGGCCTAGGGGAAAAGTACGCATACCGTTGTAATCGGGCGGGTTTCTACTTTCAGATGCAACAGAAGTTTTGCGGATTGGTCAATCCGTTCGCGAGATATGGCAGTTTGGAGGTAAGAAAGGCTTGAGAAGCTCAGAATTTTCGCAGATCTGATGCTCGAGACGAATAACTAGAATGGCCTAGGGGAAAACTGCACATACCGTTGTAATCGGGCGAGTTTCTACTTTCAGATGCAAGAGAAATTTTGCGTATTGGTCAATCCGTTCGCGAGATATGGCAGTTTGGAGGAAAGAAACGGCTGAGAAACTCGAAATTTTCAAACTTCTGATGCTCGAAACGAATAACTAGAACGGCCTAGGGGAAAAGTACTCATACCGTTGTAATCGGGCGAGTATCTACTTTCAGATGCAACAGAAATTTTGCGGAATGGTGTATCCGTTCGCGAGATATGGCAGTTTGGATGTAAGAAACGCTTGAGCAACTCAAAATTTTCGCAGTTCTGATGCTCGAAACGAATAACCAGAACGGCCTAGGGGAAAAGTTCGCATATCGTTGTAATCGGGCGAGTTTCTACTTTCAGATGCAACAGAAGTTTTGCGGATTGGTCAATCCGTTCGCGAGATATGGCAGTTTGGAGGTAAGAAAGGCTTGAGAAGCTCAAAATTTTCGCAGTTCTGATGCTCGAAACGAATAACTAGAACGGCCTAGGGGAAAAGTACGCATACCGTTGTAATCGGTCCAGTTGCTACTTTCAGATGCAACAGAAATTATGCGTATTGGTCAATCCGATCGCGAGATATGGCAGTTCGGAGGAAAGAAACGGCTGAGAAACTCGAAATTTTCGCAGTTCTGATGCTCGAAACGAATAACTAGAACGGCCTAGGGGAAAAGTACGCATACCGTTGTAATCGGGCGAGTTTCTACTTTCAGACGCAACAGAAATTTTGCGGATTAGTCAATCCGTTCGCGAGATATGGCAGTTTGGAGGTAAGAAACGCTTGAGAGACTCAAAATTTTCGCAGTTCTGATGCTCGACAAGTATAACTAGAACGGTCTAGGGGAAAAGTACGCATACCGTTGTAATCGGGCGACTTTCTACTTTCAGATGCAACAGAAATTTTGCGGATTGGTCAATCCGTTCGCGAGATGTGGCAGTTTGGAGGTAAGAAACGGTTGAGAAACTCAAAATTATCACAGTTCTGATGCTCGAAACCAGTAACCAGAACGGCCTAGGGGAAAAGTACGCGTACCGTTGTAATCGGGCGAGTTTCTACTTTCAGATGCAACAGAAATTTTGCGGATTGGTCAATCCGTTCGCGAGATATGGCAGTTTGGATGTAAGAAACGCTTGAGAAACTCAAAATTTTCGCAGTTCTGATGCTCGACAAGCATAACTAGAACGGTCTCGGGGAAAAGTACGCATACCGTTGTAATCGGGCGAGTTTCTACTTTCAGATGGAACAGAAATTTTGCGGATTGGTCAATCCGTTCGCGAGATATGGCAGTTTGGAAGTATGAAACACTTGAGAAACACAAAATTTTCGCAGTTCTGATGCTCGAAACGAATAACTAGAGCGGCCTAGGGGAAAAGTACGCATACCGTTGTAATCGGGCGAGTTTCTACTTTCAGATGCATCAGAAAATTTTGCGGATTGGTCAATCCGTTCGCGAGATATGGCAGTTTGGAAGTAAGAAACGCTTGAGAAACTCAAAATTTTCGCAGTTCTGATGCTCGAAACGATTAACTAGAACGGCCTAGGGGAAAAGTACGCATACCGTTGTAATCGGGCGAGTTTCTACTTTCAGATGCAACAGAAATTTTGCGGATTAGTCAATCCGTTCGCGAGATATGGCAGTTTGGAGGTAAGAAACGCTTGAGAAACTCAAAATTTTCGCAGTTCTGATGCTCGAAACGAATAACTAGAACGGACTAGGGGAAAAGTACGCATACCGTTGTAATCGGGCGAGTTTCTACTTTCAGATGCATCAGAAAATTTTGCGGATTGGTCAATCCGTTCGCGAGATATGGCAGTTTGGAAGTAAGAAACGCTTGAGAAACTCAAAATTTTCGCAGTTCTGATGCTCGAAACGATTAACTAGAGCGGCCTAGGGGAAAAGTACGCATACCGTTGTAATCGGGCGAGTTTCTACTTTCAGATGCATCAGAAAATTTTGCGGATTGGTCAATCCGTTCGCGAGATATGGCAGTTTGGAAGTAAGAAACGCTTGAGAAACTCAAAATTTTCGCAGTTCTGATGCTCGAAACGATTAACTAGAACGGCCTAGGGGAAAAGTACGCATACCGTTGTAATCGGGCGAGTTTCTACTTTCAGATGCAACAGAAATTTTGCGGATTAGTCAATCCGTTCGCGAGATATGGCAGTTTGGAGGTAAGAAACGCTTGAGAAAATCAAAATTTTCGCAGTTCTGATGCTCGAAACGAATAACTAGAACGGACTAGGGGAAAAGTACGCATACCGTTGTAATCGGGCGAGTTTCTACTTTCAGATGCAACAGAAATTTTGCGGATTGGTCAATCCGTTCGCGAGATATGGCAGTTTGGAGGTAAGAAACGCTTGAGAAACTCAAAATTTTCGCAGTTCTGATGCACGAAACGAATAACTAGAACGGCCTAGGGGAAAAGTACGCATATCGTTGTAATCGGGCGAGTATCTACTTTCAGATTCAACAGAAATTTCGCGGATTGGTCTATCCGTTCGCGAGATATGACAGTTTGGAGGTAAGAAACGCTTGAGAAACTCAAAATTTTCGCAGTTCTGATGCTCGAAACGAATAACTAGAATGGCCTAGGGGAAAAGCACACATACCGTTGCAATTGGGCGAGTTTCTACTTTCAGATGCAACAGAAATTTTGCGGATTGGTCTATCCATTCGCGAGATATGGCAGTTTGGAGGTAAGAAACGCTTGAGAAACTCAAAATTTTCGCAGATCTGATGCTCGAGACGAATAACTAGAATGGCCTAGGGGAAAACTGCACATACCGTTGTAATCGGGCGAGTTTCTACTTTCAGATGCAAGAGAAGTTTTGCGGATTGGTCAATCCGTTCGCGAGACATGGCAGTTTGGATGTAAGAAACGCTTGAGAAACTCAAAATTTTCGCAGTTCTGATGCTCGAAACGAATAACTAGAACGGCCTAGGGGAAAAGTACTCATACCGTTGTAATCGGGCGTGTTTCTACTTTCAGATGCAAAAGGAATTTTGCGGATTGGTCAATCCGTTCCCGAGATATGACACTTTGGAGGAAAGAAACGGTTGAGAAACTCAAAATTTTCACATTTCTGATGCTCGAAACGAATAACTAGAACGGCCTAGGGGAAAAGTACTCATACCGTTGTAATCGGGCGAGTATCTACTTTCAGATTCAACAGAAATTTCGCGGATTGGTCTATCCGTTCGCGAGATATGACAGTTTGGAGGTAAGAAACGCTTGAGAAACTCAAAATTTTCGCAGTTCTGATGCTCGAAACGAATAACTAGAATGGCCTAGGGGAAAAGCACACATACTGTTGCAATTGGGCGAGTTCCTACTTTCAGATGCAACAGAAATTTTGCGGATTGGTCTATCCATTCGCGAGATATGGCAGTTTGGAGGTAAGAAACGCTTGAGAAACTCAAAATTTTCGCAGATCTGATGCTCGAGACGAATAACTAGAATGGCCTAGGGGAAAACGGCACATACCGTTGTAATCGGGCGAGTTTCTACTTTCAGATGCAAGAGAAATTTTGCGGATTGGTCAATCCGTTCGCGAGACATGGCAGTTTGGAGGTAAGAAACGCTTGGTAAACTCAAAATTTTCGCAGTTCTGATGCTCGAAACGAATAACTAGAACGGCCTAGGGGAAAAGTACGCATACCGTTGTAATCGGGCGGGTTTCTACTTTGAGATGCAACAGAAGTTTTGCGGATTGGTCAATCCGTTCGCGAGATATGGCAGTTTGGAGGTAAGAAAGGCTTGAGAAGCACAAAATTTTCGCAGTTCTGATGCTCGAAACGAATAACTAGAACGGCCTAGGGGAAAAGTACGCATACCGTTGTAATCGGTCCAGTTGCTACTTTCAGATGCAACAGAAATTTTGCGTATTGGTCAATCCGATCGCGAGATATGGCAGTTCGGAGGAAAGAAACGGCTGAGAAACTCGAAATTTTCAAACTTCTGATGCTCGAAACGAATAACTAGAACGGCCTAGGGGAAAAGTACTCATACCGTTGTAATCGGGCGAGTATCTACTTTCAGATGCAACAGAAATTTTGCGGAATGGTGTATCCGTTCGCGAGATATGGCCGTTTGGATGTAAGAAACGCTTGAGCAACTCAAAATTTTCGCAGTTCTGATGCTCGAAACGAATAACCAGAACGGCCTAGGGGAAAAGTTCGCATATCGTTGTAATCGGGCGAGTTTCTACTTTCAGATGCAACAGAAATTTTGCGGATTGGTCAATCCGTTCGCCAGACATGGCAGTTTGGAGGTAAGAAACAGTTGAGAAACTCAGAATTTTGGCAGCTCTGATGCTCGATACGAATAACTAGAATGGCCTAGGGGAAAAGTACTCATACCGTTGTAATTGGGCGAGTTTCTACGTTCAGACGCAACAGAAATTTTGCGGATTGGTCAATCCGTTCGCGAGATGTGGCAGTTTGGAAGTAAGAAACGCTTGAGAAACTCAAAATTTCCGCAGCTCTGATGCTCGAAACGAATAAGTAGAATGGCCTAGGGGAAAACGGCACATACCGTTGTAATCGGGCGAGTTTCTACTTTCAGATGCAAGAGAAATTTTGCGGATTGGTCAATCCGTTCGCGAGACATGGCAGTTTGGAGGTAAGAAACGCTTGGTAAACTCAAAATTTTCGCAGTTCTGATGCTCGAAACGAATAACTAGAACGGCCTAGGGGAAAAGTACGCATACCGTTGTAATCGGGCGGGTTTCTACTTTCAGATGCAACAGAAGTTTTGCGGATTGGACTATCCGTTCGAGAGATATGGCAGTTTGGAGGTAAGAAACGCTTGAGCAACTCAAAATTTTCGCAGTTCTGATGCTCGAAACGAATAACCAGAACGGCCTACGGGAAAAGTTCGCATAGCGTTGTAATCGGGCGGGTTTCTACTTTCAGATGCAACAGAAGTTTTGCGGATTGGTCAATCCGTTCGCGAGATATGGCAGTTTGGAGGTAAGAAACGCTTGAGAAACTCAAAATTTTCACAGTTCTGATGCTCGAAACGAATAACTAGAACGGCCTAGGGGAAAAGTACTCATACCGTTGTAATCGGGCGTGTTTCAACTTTCAGATGCAACACAAATTTTGCGGATTGGTCAATCCATTCGCGAGATATGGCAGTTTGGACGTAAGAAACGCTTTAGCAACTCAAAATTTTCGCAGTTCTGATGCTCGAAACGAATAACTAGAATGGCCTAGGTGAACAGTACACATACCGTGGTAATTGGGCGAGTTTCTACGTTCAGACGCAATAGAAATTTTGCGGATTGGTCAATCCGTTCGCGAGATGTGGCAGTTTGTAGGTAAGAAACGCTTGAGAAACTCAAAATTATCGCAGTTCTGATGCTCGAAACGAATAACTGGAACGGCCTAGGGGAAAAGTACGCATACCGTTGTAATCGGGCGAGTTTCTAGTTTCAGATGCAACAGTAATTTTGCGGATTGGTCAATCCCTTCGCGAGATGTGGCAGTTTGGAGGTAAGAAACGCTTGAGAAACTCAAAATTTTCGCAGTTCTGATGCTCGAATCGAATAACTAGAACGGCCTAGGGGAAAAGTACGCATACCGTTGTAACCGGGCCAGTTTCTACTTTCAGATGCAACAGAAATTTTGCGGGTTGGTCAATCCGTTCGCGAGCTATGGCAGTTTGGAGATAAGAAACGCTTGAGAAACTCAAAATTTTCGCAGTTCTGGTGCTCAAGACGTATAACTAGAACGGCCTAGGGGAAAAGTACGCATACCATTGTAATCGGGCGAGTATCTACTTTCAGATGCAACAGAAATTTTGCGGATTGGTGTATCCGTTCGCGAGATATGGCAGTTTGGAGGTAAGAAACGCTTGAGCAACTCAAAATTTTCGCAGTTCTGATGCTCGAAACGAATAACCAGAACGGCCTAGGCGAAAAGTACGGATACCATTGTAATCGGGCGTGTTTCCACTTTCAGATGCAACAGAAATTTTACGGTTTGGTCAATCCGTTCGCGAGATACGGCAGTTTGGAGGTAAGAAACGCATGAGAAACTCAAAATTTTCGCATTTCTGATACTCGAAACGAATGACCAGAACGGCCTAGGGGAAAAGCACTCATACCATTGTAATCGGGCGAGTTTCTACTTTCAGATGCAACAGAAATTTTGCGGATTGGACAATCCGTTCGCGAGATATGGCAATTTGGACGTAACAAACCCTTGAGAAACTCAAAATTTTCGCAGTTCTGATGCTCGAAACGAATAACTAGAACGGCCTAGGGGAAAAGTACTCATACCATTGTAATCGGGCGAGTTTCTACTTTCAGATGCAACAGAAATTTTACGGATTGGTCAATCCGTTCGCGAGATATGGCAGTTTGGAGGTAAGATACGCATGAGAAACTCAAAATTTTCGCAGTTCTGATACTCGAAACGAATGACCAGAACGGCCTAGGGGAAAAGTACTCATACCGTTGTAATCGGGCGAGTTTCTACTTTCAGATGCAACAGAAATTTTGCGAATTGGTCAATCCGTTCGCGAGATATGGCAGTTTGGACGTAACAAACGCTTGAGAAACTCAAAATTTTCGCAGTTCTGATGCTCGAAACGAATAACTAGAACGGCCTAGGGGAAAGGTTGGCATACCGTTGTAATCGAGCGAGTTTCTACTTTCAGATGCAACAGAAATTTTGTGGATTGGTCAATCTGTTCGCGAGATATGGCAGTTTGGACGTCAGAAACGCTTGAGAAACTAAAAATTTTCGCAGTTCTGAAGCTCGAAACAAATAACTAGAACGGCCTAGGGGAAAAGTACGCATACTGTTGTAATCGGGCGAGTTTCTACTTTCAGATGCAACAGAAATTTTGCGGATTGGTCAATCCGTTCGCGAGATATGGCAGTTTGGAGGTAAGAAACGCTTGAGAAACTCAAAATTTTTGCAGTTCTGATGCTCCAAACGAATAACCAGAACGGCCTAGGGGAAAAGTACGCATACCGTTGTAATCGGGCGAGTTTCTAGTTTCAGATGCAACAGAAATTTTGCGGAATGGTGTATCCGTTCGCGAGATATGGCAGTTTGGAGGTAAGAAACGCTTGAGCAACTCAAAATTTTCACAGTTCTGATGCTCGAAACGAATAACTAGAACGGCCTAGGGGAAAAGTACTCATACCGTTGCAATCGGGCGTGTTTCAACTTTCAGATGCAACAGAAATTTTGCGGATTGGTCAATCCGTTCGCGAGATATGGCAGTTTGGAGGTAAGAAACGCTTGAGAAACTCAAAATTTTCCCAGTTCTGATGCTCCAAACGAATAACCAGAACGGCCTAGGGGAAAAGTACTCATACCATTGTAATCGGGCGAGTTTCTACTTTCAGATGCAACAGAAATTTTACGGATTGGTCAATCCGTTCGCGAGATATGGCAGTTTGGAGGTAAGAAACGCATGAGAAACTCAAAATTTTCGCAGTTCTGATACTCGAAACGAATGACCAGAACGGCCTAGGGGAAAAGTACTCATACCGTTGTAATCGGGCGAGTTTCTACTTTCAGATGCAAAAGAAATTTTGCGAATTGGTCAATCCGTTCGCGAGATATGGCAGTTTGGACGTAACAAACGCTTGAGAAACTCAAAATTTTCGCAGTTCTGATGCTCGAAACGAATAACTAGAACGGCCTAGGGGAAAGGTTGGCATACCGTTGTAATCGAGCGAGTATCTACTTTCAGATGCAACAGAAATTTTGTGGATTGGTCAATCTGTTCGCGAGATATGGCAGTTTGGACGTCAGAAACGCTTGAGAAACTAAAAATTTTCGCAGTTCTGAAGCTCGAAACGAATAACTAGAACGGCCTAGGGGAAAAGTACGAATACTGTTGTAATCGGGCGAGTTTCTACTTTCAGATGCAACAGAAATTTTACGGATTGGTCAATCCGTTCGCGAGATATGGCAGTTTGGAGGTAAGATACGCATGAGAAACTCAAAATTTTCGCAGTTCTGATACTCGAAACGAATGACCAGAACGGCCTAGGGGAAAAGTACTCATACCGTTGTAATCGGG
Source organism: Ptiloglossa arizonensis (assembly GCF_051014685.1). Taxonomy (NCBI): domain Eukaryota; kingdom Metazoa; phylum Arthropoda; class Insecta; order Hymenoptera; family Colletidae; genus Ptiloglossa; species Ptiloglossa arizonensis. The sequence goes on from NW_027478504.1 coordinate 843,865, forward strand.
CGAGTTTCTACTTTCAGATGCAACAGAAATTTTGCGAATTGGTCAATCCGTTCGCGAGATATGGCAGTTTGGACGTAACAAACGCTTGAGAAACTCAAAATTTTCGCAGTTCTGATGCTCGAAACGAATAACTAGAACGGCCTAGGGGAAAGGTTGGCATACCGTTGTAATCGAGCGAGTTTCTACTTTCAGATGCAACAGAAATTTTGTGGATTGGTCAATCTGTTCGCGAGATATGGCAGTTTGGACGTCAGAAACGCTTGAGAAACTAAAAATTTTCGCAGTTCTGAAGCTCGAAACGAATAACTAGAACGGCCTAGGGGAAAAGTACGCATACTGTTGTAATCGGGCGAGTTTCTACTTTCAGATGCAACAGAAATTTTGCGGATTGGTCAATCCGTTCGCGAGATATGGCAGTTTGGAGGTAAGAAACGCTTGAGAAACTCAAAATTTTCGCAGTTCTGATGCTCCAAACGAATAACCAGAACGGCCTAGGGGAAAAGTACGCATACCGTTGTAATCGGGCGAGTTTCTAGTTTCAGATGCAACAGAAATTTTGCGGAATGGTGTATCCGTTCGCGAGATATGGCAGTTTGGAGGTAAGAAACGCTTGAGCAACTCAAAATTTTCACAGTTCTGATGCTCGAAACGAATAACTAGAACGGCCTAGGGGAAAAGTACTCATACCGTTGCAATCGGGCGTGTTTCAACTTTCAGATGCAACAGAAATTTTGCGGATTGGTCAATCCGTTCGCGAGATATGGCAGTTTGGAGGTAAGAAACGCTTGAGAAACTCAAAATTTTCCCAGTTCTGATGCTCCAAACGAATAACCAGAACGGCCTAGGGGAAAAGTACTCATACCATTGTAATCGGGCGAGTTTCTACTTTCAGATGCAACAGAAATTTTACGGATTGGTCAATCCGTTCGCGAGATATGGCAGTTTGGAGGTAAGAAACGCAGGAGAAACTCAAAATTTTCGCAGTTCTGATACTCGAAACGAATGACCAGAACGGCCTAGGGGAAAAGTACTCATACCGTTGTAATCGGGCGAGTTTCTACTTTCAGATGCAAAAGAAATTTTGCGAATTGGTCAATCCGTTCGCGAGATATGGCAGTTTGGACGTAACAAACGCTTGAGAAACTCAAAATTTTCGCAGTTCTGATGCTCGAAACGAATAACTAGAACGGCCTAGGGGGAAGGTTGGCATACCGTTGTAATCGGGCGAGTTTCTAGTTTCAGATGCAACAGAAATTTTGCGGAATGGTGTATCCGTTCGCGAGATATGGCAGTTTGGAGGTAAGAAACGCTTGAGCAACTCAAAATTTTCACAGTTCTGATGCTCGAAACGAATAACTAGAACGGCCTAGGGGAAAAGTTCGAATACCGTTGTAATCGGGCGAGTTTCTACTTTCAGATGTAACAGAAATTTTGCGGATTGGTCAATCCGTTCGCGAGATATGGCAGTTTGGAGGTAAGAAACGCTTGAGAAACTCAAAATTTTCGCAGCTCTGATGCTCGAAACGAATAACTAGAATGGCCTAGGGGAAAAGTACACATACCGTTGCAATTGGGCGAGTTTCTACTTTCAGATGCAACAGAAATTTTGCGGATTGGTCTATCCGTTCGAGAGATATGGCAGTTTGGACGTAAGAAACGCTTGAGCAACTCAAAATTTTCGCAGTTCTGATGCTCGAAACGAATAACTAGAATGGCCTAGGGGAAAAGCACACATACCGTTGCAATTGGGCGAGTTTCTACTTTCAGATGCAACAGAAATTTTGCGGATTGGTCTATCCATTCGCGAGATATGGCAGTTTGGAGGTAAGAAACGCTTGAGAAACTCAAAATTTTCGCAGATCTGATGCTCGAGACGAATAACTAGAATGGCCTAGGGGAAAACGGCACATACCGTTGTAATCGGGCGAGTTTCTACTTTCAGATGCAAGAGAAATTTTGCGGATTGGTCAATCCGTTCGCGAGATATGGCAGTTTGGAGGTAAGAAACGCATGAGAAACTCAAAATTTTCGCAGTTCTGATACTCGAAACGAATGACCAGAACGGCCTAGGGGAAAAGTACTCATACCGTTGTAATCGGGCGAGTTTCTAATTTCAGATGCAACAGAAATTTTGCGAATTGGTCAATCCGTTCGCGAGATATGGCAGTTTGGACGTAACAAACGCTTGAGAAACTCAAAATTTTCGCAGTTCTGATGCTCGAAACGAATAACTAGAACGGCCTAGGGGAAAGGTTGGCATACCGTTGTAATCGAGCGAGTTTCTACTTTCAGATGCAACAGAAATTTTGTGGATTGGTCAATCTGTTCGCGAGATATGGCAGTTTGGACGTCAGAAACGCTTGAGAAACTAAAAATTTTCGCAGTTCTGAAGCTCGAAACGAATAACTAGAACGGCCTAGGGGAAAAGTACGCATACTGTTGTAATCGGGCGAGTTTCTACTTTCAGATGCAACAGAAATTTTGCGGATTGGACAATCCGTTCGCGAGATATGGCAGTTTGGAGGTAAGAAACGCTTGAGAAACTCAAAATTTTCGCAGTTCTGATGCTCCAAACGAATAACCAGAACGGCCTAGGGGAAAAGTACGCATACCGTTGTAATCGGGCGAGTTTCTAGTTTCAGATGCAACAGAAATTTTGCGGAATGGTGTATCCGTTCGCGAGATATGGCAGTTTGGAGGTAAGAAACGCTTGAGCAACTCAAAATTTTCACAGTTCTGATGCTCGAAACGAATAACTAGAACGGCCTAGGGGAAAAGTACTCATACCCTTGCAATCGGGCGTGTTTCAACTTTCAGATGCAACAGAAATTTTGCGGATTGGTCAATCCGTTCGCGAGATATGGCAGTTTGGACGTAAGAAATGCTCGAGAAACTCAAAATTTTCGCAGTTCTGATGCTCGAAACGAATAACCAGAACGGCCTAGGGGAAAAGTTCGAATACCGTTGTAATCGGGCGAGTTTCTACTTTCAGATGTAACAGAAATTTTGCGGATTGGTCAATCCGTTCGCGAGATATGGCAGTTTGGAGGTAAGAAACGCTTGAGAAACTCAAAATTTTCGCAGCTCTGATGCTCGAAACGAATAACTAGAATGGCCTAGGGGAAAAGTACACATACCGTTGCAATTGGGCGAGTTTCTACTTTCAGATGCAACAGAAATTTTGCGGATTGGTCTATCCGTTCGAGAGATATGGCAGTTTGGACGTAAGAAACGCTTGAGCAACTCAAAATTTTCGCAGTTCTGATGCTCGAAACGAATAACTAGAATGGCCTAGGGGAAAAGCACACATACCGTTGCAATTGGGCGAGTTTCTACTTTCAGATGCAACAGAAATTTTGCGGATTGGTCTATCCATTCGCGAGATATGGCAGTTTGGAGGTAAGAAACGCTTGAGAAACTCAAAATTTTCGCAGATCTGATGCTCGAGACGAATAACTAGAATGGCCTAGGGGAAAACGGCACATACCGTTGTAATCGGGCGAGTTTCTACTTTCAGATGCAAGAGAAATTTTGCGGATTGGTCAATCCGTTCGCGAGACATGGCAGTTTGGAGGTAAGAAACGCTTGGTAAACTCAAAATTTTCGCAGTTCTGATGCTCGAAACGAATAACTAGAATGGCCTAGGGGAAAAGTACGCATACCGTTGTAATCGGGCGGGTTTCTACTTTCAGATGCAACAGAAGTTTTGCGGATTGGTCAATCCGTTCGCGAGATATGGCAGTTTGGAGGTAAGAAAGGCTTGAGAAGCTCAAAATTTTCGCAGTTCTGATGCTCGAAACGAATAAATAGAACGGCCTAGGGGAAAAGTACGCATACCGTTGTAATCGGTCCAGTTGCTACTTTCAGATGCAACAGAAATTTTGCGTATTGGTCAATCCGATCGCGAGATATGGCAGTTCGGAGGAAAGAAACGGCTGAGAAACTCGAAATTTTCAAACTTCTGATGCTCGAAACGAATAACTAGAACGGCCTAGGGGAAAAGTACTCATACCGTTGTAATCGGGCGAGTATCTACTTTCAGATGCAACAGAAATTTTGCGGAATGGTGTATCCATTCGCGAGATATGGCAGTTTGGATGTAAGAAACGCTTGAGCAACTCAAAATTTTCGCAGTTCTGATGCTCGAAACGAATAACCAGAACGGCCTAGGGGAAAAGTTCGCATATCGTTGTAATCGGGCGAGTTTCTACTTTCAGATGCAACAGAAATTTTGCGGATTGGTCAATCCGTTCGCCAGACATGGCAGTTTGGAGGTAAGAAACAGTTGAGAAACTCAGAATTTTGGCAGCTCTGATGCTCGAAACGAATAACTAGAATGGCCTAGGGGAAAAGTACACATACCGTTGTAATTGGGCGAGTTTCTACGTTCAGACGCAACAGAAATTTTGCGGATTGGTCAATCCGTTCGCGAGATGTGGCAGTTTGGAAGTAAGAAACGCTTGAGAAACTCAAAATTTCCGCAGCTCTGATGCTCGAAACGAATAACTAGAATGGCCTAGGGGAAAAGTACACATACCGTTGTAATAGGGCGAGTTTCTACTTTCAGATGCAACAGTAATTTTGCGGATTGGTCACTCCCTTCGCGAGATGTGGCAGTTTGGACGTAAGAAACGCTTGAGAAACTCAAAATTTTCGTAGTTCTGATGCTCGAAACGAATAACTAGAACGGCCTAGGGGTAAAGTACGCATACCGTTGTAATCGGGCCAGTTTCTACTTTCAGATGCAACAGAAATTTTGCGGGTTGGTCAATCCGTTCGCGAGGTATGGCAGTTTGGAGATAAGAAACGCTTGAGAAACTCAAAATTTTCACATTTCTGATGCTCGAAACGAATAACTAGAACGGCCTAGGGGAAAAGTACTCATACCGTTGTAATCGGGCGAGTTTCTACTTTCAGATGCAACAGAAATTTTGCGGATTGGTCTATCCGTTCGCGAGATATGGCAGTTTGGAGGTAAGAAACGCTTGAGAAACTCAAAATTTTCGCAGTGCTGATGCTCGAAACGAATAACTAGAACGGCTTAGGGGAAAAGTACGCATACAGTTGTAATCGGGCGAGTTTCTACTTTCAGATGCAACAGAAATTTTGCGGATTGGTCAATCCGTTCGCGCGATATGGCAGTTTGGAGGTGAGAAACGCTTGAGAAACTCAAAATTTTCGCAGTTCTGATGCTCGACAAGCATAACTAGAACGGCCTAGGGGAAAAGTACGCATACCGTTGCAATTGGGCGTGTGTCTACTTTCAGATGCAACAGAAGTTTTGCGGATTGGTCTATCCGTTCGAGAGATATGGCAGTTTGGAGGTAAGAAACGCTTGAGCAACTCAAAATTTTCGCAGTTCTGATGCTCGAAACGAATAACCAGAACGGCCTACGGGAAAAGTTCGCATAGCGTTGTAATCGGGCGGGTTTCTACTTTCAGATGCAACAGAAGTTTTGCGGATTGGTCAATCCGTTCGCGAGATATGGCAGTTTGGAGGTAAGAAACGCTTGAGAAACTCAAAATTTTCACAGTTCTGATGCTCGAAACGAATAACTAGAACGGCCTAGGGGAAAAGTACTCATACCGTTGTAATCGGGCGTGTTTCAACTTTCAGATGCAACACAAATTTTGCGGATTGGTCAATCCGTTCGCGAGATATGGCAGTTTGGACGTAAGAAACGCTTTAGCAACTCAAAATTTTCGCAGTTCTGATGCTCGAAACGAATAACTAGAATGGCCTAGGTGAACAGTACACATACCGTTGTAATTGGGCGAGTTTCTACGTTCAGACGCAACAGAAATTTTGCGGATTGGTCAATCCGTTCGCGAGATGTGGCAGTTTGTAGGTAAGAAACGCTTGAGAAACTCAAAATTATCGCAGTTCTGATGCTCGAAACGAATAACTAGAACGGCCTAGGGGAAAAGTACGCATACCGTTGTAATCGGGCGAGTTTCTAGTTTCAGATGCAACAGTAATTTTGCGGATTGGTCAATCCGTTCGCGAGATATGGCAGTTTGGACGTAACAAACGCTTGAGAAACTCAAAATTTTCGCAGTTCTGATGCTCGAAACGAATAACTAGAACGGCCTAGGGGAAAGGTTGGCATACCGTTGTAATCGAGCGAGTTTCTACTTTCACATGCAACAGAAATTTTGTGGATTGGTCAATCTGTTCGCGAGATATGGCAGTTTGGACGTCAGAAACGCTTGAGAAACTAAAAATTTTCGCAGTTCTGAAGCTCGAAACGAATAACTAGAACGGCCTAGGGGAAAAGTACGCATACTGTTGTAATCGGGCGAGTTTCTACTTTCAGATGCAACAGAAATTTTGCGGATTGATCAATCCGTTCGCGAGATATGGCAGTTTGGAGGTAAGAAACGCTTGAGAAACTCAAAATTTTCGCAGTTCTGATGCTCCAAACGAATAACCAGAACGGCCTAGGGGAAAAGTACGCATACCGTTGTAATCGGGCGAGTTTCTAGTTTCAGATGCAACAGAAATTTTGCGGAATGGTGTATCCGTTCGCGAGATATGGCAGTTTGGAGGTAAGAAACGCTTGAGCAACTCAAAATTTTCACAGTTCTGATGCTCGAAACGAATAACTAGAACGGCCTAGGGGAAAAGTACTCATACCGTTGCAATCGGGCGTGTTTCAGCTTTCAGATGCAACAGAAATTTTGCGGATTGGTCAATCCGTTCGCGAGATATGGCAGTTTGGAGGTAAGAAACGCTTGAGAAACTCAAAATTTTCGCAGTTCTGATGCTCCAAACGAATAACCAGAACGGCCTAGGGGAAAAGTACTCATACCATTGTAATCGGGCGAGTTTCTACTTTCAGATGCAACAGAAATTTTACGGATTGGTCAATCCGTTCGCGAGATATGGCAGTTTGGAGGTAAGAAACGCATGAGAAACTCAAAATTTTCGCAGTTCTGATACTCGAAACGAATGACCAGAACGGCCTAGGGGAAAAGTACTCATACCGTTGTAATCGGGCGAGTTTCTACTTTCAGATGCAACAGAAATTTTGCGAATTGGTCAATCCGTTCGCGAGATATGGCAGTTTGGACGTAACAAACGCTTGAGAAACTCAAAATTTTCGCAGTTCTGATGCTCGAAACGAATAACTAGAACGGCCTAGGGGAAAAGTACTCATACCGTTGCAATCGGGCGTGTTTCAACTTTCAGATGCAACAGAAATTTTTTGGATTGGTCAATCTGTTCGCGAGATATGGCAGTTTGGACGTCAGAAACGCTTGAGAAACTAAAAATTTTCGCAGTTCTGAAGCTCGAAACGAATAACTAGAACGGCCTAGGGGAAAAGTACGCATACTGTTGTAATCGGGCGAGTTTCTACTTTCAGATGCAACAGAAATTTTGCGGATTGGTCAATCCGTTCGCGAGATATGGCAGTTTGGAGGTAAGAAACGCTTGAGAAACTCAAAATTTTCGCAGTTCTGATACTCCAAACGAATAACCAGAACGGCCTAGGGGAAAAGTACGCATACCGTTGTAATCGGGCGAGTTTCTAGTTTCAGATGCAACAGAAATTTTGCGGAATGGTGTATCCGTTCGCGAGATATGGCAGTTTGGATGTAAGAAACGCTTGAGCAAATCAAAATTTTCACAGTTCTGATGCTCGAAACGAATAACTAGAACGGCCTAGGGGAAAAGTACTCATACCGTTGCAATCGGGCGTGTTTCAACTTTCAGATGCAACAGAAATTTTGCGGATTGGTCAATCCGTTCGCGAGATATGGCAGTTTGGACGTAAGAAATGCTCGAGAAACTCAAAATTTTCGCAGTTCTGATGCTCGAAACGAATAACCAGAACGGCCTAGGGGAAAAGTTCGAATACCGTTGTAATCGGGCGAGTTTCTACTTTCAGATGTAACAGAAATTTTGCGGATTGGTCAATCCGTTCGCGAGATATGGCAGTTTGGAGGTAAGAAACGCTTGAGAAACTCAAAATTTTCGCAGCTCTGATGCTCGAAACGAATAACTAGAATGGCCTAGGGGAAAAGTACACATACCGTTGCAATTGGGCGAGTTTCTACTTTCAGATGCAACAGAAATTTTGCGGATTGGTCTATCCGTTCGAGAGATATGGCAGTTTGGAGGTAAGAAACGCTTGAGCAACTCAAAATTTTCGCAGTTCTGATGCTCGAAACGAATAACTAGAACGACCTATGGGAAAAGTACGGATACCATTGTAATCGGGCGAGTTTCTACTTTCAGATGCAACAGAAATTTTACGGATTGGTCATTCCGTTCGCGAGATATGGCAGTTTGGAGGTAAGAAACGCATGAGAAACTCAAAATTTTCGCAGTTCTGATGCTCGAAACGAATAACTAGAACGGCCTAGGGGAATGGTTCGCATACCGTTGTAATCGGGCGAGTTTCAACTTTCAGATGCAACAGAGATTTTGCGGACTGGTCAATCCGTTCGCGAGATATGGCAGTTTGGACGTAAAAAACGCTCGAGAAACTCAAAATTTTCGCAGTTCTGATGCTCGAAACGAATAACCAGAACGGCCTAGGGGAAAAGTTCGAATACCGTTGTAATCGGGCGAGTTTCTACTTTCAGATGTAACAGAAATTTTGCGGACTGGTCAATCCGTTCGCGAGATATGGCAGTTTGGACGTAAAAAACGCTCGAGAAACTCAAAATTTTCGCAGTTCTGATGCTCGAAACGAATAACCAGAACGGCCTAGGGGAAAAGTTCGAATACCGTTGTAATCGGGCGAGTTTCTACTTTCAGATGTAACAGAAATTTTGCGGATTGGTCAATCCGTTCGCGAGATATGGCAGTTTGGAGGTAAGAAACGCTTGAGAAACTCAAAATTTTCGCAGCTCTGATGCTCGAAACGAATAACTAGAATGGCCTAGGGGAAAAGTACACATACCGTTGCAATTGGGCGAGTTTCTACTTTCAGATGCAACAGAAATTTTGCGGAATGGTGAATCCGTTCGCGAGATATGGCAGTTTGGAGGTAAGAAACGCTTGAGCAACTCAAAATTTTCACAGTTCTGATGCTCGAAACGAATAACTAGAACGGCCTAGGGGAAAAGTACTCATACCGTTGCAATCGGGCGTGTTTCAGCTTTCAGATGCAACAGAAATTTTGCGGATTGGTCAATCCGTTCGCGAGATATGGCAGTTTGGAGGTAAGAAACGCTTGAGAAACTCAAAATTTTCGCAGTTCTGATGCTCCAAACGAATAACCAGAACGGCCTAGGGGAAAAGTACTCATACCGTTGTAATCGGGCGAGTTTCTACTTTCAGATGCAACAGAAATTTTGCGAATTGGTCAATCCGTTCGCGAGATATGGCAGTTTGGACGTAACAAACGCTTGAGAAACTCAAAATTTTCGCAGTTCTGATGCTCGAAACGAATAACTAGAACGGCCTAGGGGAAAAGTACTCATACCGTTGTAATCGGGCGAGTTTCAACTTTCAGATGCAACAGAGATTTTGCGGACTGGTCAATCCGTTCGCGAGATATGGCAGTTTGGACGTAAAAAACGCTCGAGAAACTCAAAATTTTCGCAGTTCTGATGCTCGAAACGAATAACCAGAACGGCCTAGGGGAAAAGTTCGAATACCGTTGTAATCGGGCGAGTTTCTACTTTCAGATGTAACAGAAATTTTGCGGATTGGTCAATCCGTTCGCGAGATATGGCAGTTTGGAGGTAAGAAACGCTTGAGAAACTCAAAATTTTCGCAGCTCTGATGCTCGAAACGAATAACCAGAACGGCCTAGGGGAAAAGTTCGAATACCGTTGTAATCGGGCGAGTTTCTACTTTCAGATGTAACAGAAATTTTGCGGATTGGTCAATCCGTTCGCGAGATATGGCAGTTTGGAGGTAAGAAACGCTTGAGAAACTCAAAATTTTCACAGTTCTGATGCTCGAAACGAATAACTAGAACGGCCTAGGGGAAAAGTACTCATACCGTTGCAATCGGGCGTGTTTCAGCTTTCAGATGCAACAGAAATTTTGCGGATTGGTCAATCCGTTCGCGAGATATGGCAGTTTGGAGGTAAGAAACGCTTGAGAAACTCAAAATTTTCGCAGTTCTGATACTCGAAACGAATGACCAGAACGGCCTAGGGGAAAAGTACTCATACCGTTGTAATCGGGCGAGTTTCTACTTTCAGATGCAACAGAAATTTTGCGAATTGGTCAATCCGTTCGCGAGATATGGCAGTTTGGACGTAACAAACGCTTGAGAAACTCAAAATTTTCGCAGTTCTGATGCTCGAAACGAATAACTAGAACGGCCTAGGGGAAAAGTACTCATACCGTTGCAATCGGGCGTGTTTCAACTTTCAGATGCAACAGAAATTTTTTGGATTGGTCAATCTGTTCGCGAGATATGGCAGTTTGGACGTCAGAAACGCTTGAGAAACTAAAAATTTTCGCAGTTCTGAAGCTCGAAACGAATAACTAGAACGGCCTAGGGGAAAAGTACGCATACTGTTGTAATCGGGCGAGTTTCTACTTTCAGATGCAACAGAAATTTTGCGGATTGGTCAATCCGTTCGCGAGATATGGCAGTTTGGAGGTAAGAAACGCTTGAGAAACTCAAAATTTTCGCAGTTCTGATACTCCAAACGAATAACCAGAACGGCCTAGGGGAAAAGTACGCATACCGTTGTAATCGGGCGAGTTTCTAGTTTCAGATGCAACAGAAATTTTGCGGAATGGTGTATCCGTTCGCGAGATATGGCAGTTTGGAGGTAAGAAACGCTTGAGCAAATCAAAATTTTCACAGTTCTGATGCTCGAAACGAATAACTAGAACGGCCTAGGGGAAAAGTACTCATACCGTTGCAACCGGGCGTGTTTCAACTTTCAGATGCAACAGAAATTTTGCGGATTGGTCAATCCGTTCGCGAGATATGGCAGTTTGGACGTAAGAAATGCTCGAGAAACTCAAAATTTTCGCAGTTCTGATGCTCGAAACGAATAACCAGAACGGCCTAGGGGAAAAGTTCGAATACCGTTGTAATCGGGCGAGTTTCTACTTTCAGATGTAACAGAAATTTTGCGGATTGGTCAATCCGTTCGCGAGATATGGCAGTTTGGAGGTAAGAAACGCTTGAGAAACTCAAAATTTTCGCAGCTCTGATGCTCGAAACGAATAACTAGAATGGCCTAGGGGAAAAGTACACATACCGTTGCAATTGGGCGAGTTTCTACTTTCAGATGCAACAGAAATTTTGCGGATTGGTCTATCCGTTCGAGAGATATGGCAGTTTGGAGGTAAGAAACGCTTGAGCAACTCAAAATTTTCGCAGTTCTGATGCTCGAAACGAATAACTAGAACGACCTATGGGAAAAGTACGGATACCATTGTAATCGGGCGAGTTTCTACTTTCAGATGCAACAGAAATTTTACGGATTGGTCATTCCGTTCGCGAGATATGGCAGTTTGGAGGTAAGAAACGCATGAGAAACTCAAAATTTTCGCAGTTCTGATACTCGAAACGAATGACCAGAACGGCCTAGGGGAAAAGTTCGAATACCGTTGTAATCGGGCGAGTTTCTACTTTCAGATGTAACAGAAATTTTGCGGATTGGTCAATCCGTTCGCGAGATATGGCAGTTTGGAGGTAAGAAACGCTTGAGAAACTCAAAATTTTCGCAGTTCTGATGCTCGAAACGAATAACTAGAACGGCCTAGGGGAAAGGTTCGCATACCGTTGTAGTCGGGCGAGTTTCAACTTTCAGATGCAACAGAGATTTTGCGGACTGGTCAATCCGTTCGCGAGATATGGCAGTTTGGACGTAAAAAACGCTCGAGAAACTCAAAATTTTCGCAGTTCTGATGCTCGAAACGAATAACCAGAACGGCCTAGGGGAAAAGTTCGAATACCGTTGTAATCGGGCGAGTTTCTACTTTCAGATGTAACAGAAATTTTGCGGATTGGTCAATCCGTTCGCGAGATATGGCAGTTTGGAGGTAAGAAACGCTTGAGAAACTCAAAATTTTCGCAGCTCTGATGCTCGAAACGAATAACTAGAATGGCCTAGGGGAAAAGTACACATACCGTTGCAATTGGGCGAGTTTCTACTTTCAGATGCAACAGACATTTTGCGGATTGGTCAATCCGTTCGCGAAATATGGCAGTTTGGAGGTAAGAAACGCTTGAGAAACTCAAAATTTTCGCAGTTCTGATGCTCGAAACGAATAACTAGAACGACCTATGGGAAAAGTACGGATACCATTGTAATCGGGCGAGTTTCTACTTTCAGATGCAACAGAAATTTTACGGATTGGTCAATCCGTTCGCGAGATATGGCAGTTTGGATGTAAGAAACGCATGAGAAACTCAAAATTTTCGCAGTTCTGATACTCGAAACGAATGACCAGAACGGCCTAGGGGAAAAGTTCGAATACCGTTGTAATCGGGCGAGTTTCTACTTTCAGATGTAACAGAAATTTTGCGGATTGGTCAATCCGTTCGCGAGATATGGCAGTTTGGAGGTAAGAAACGCTTGAGAAACTCAACATTTTCGCAGTTCTGATGCTCGAAACGAATAACTAGAACGGCCTAGGGCAAAGGTTCGCATACCGTTGTAATCGGGCGAGTTTCAACTTTCAGATGCAACAGAAATTTTGCGGATTGGTCAATCCGTTCGCGAGATATGGCAGTTTGAACGTAAAAAACGCTCGAGAAACTCAAAATTTTCGCAGTTCTGATGCTCGAAACGAATAACCAGAACGGCCTAGGGGAAAAGTTCGAATACCGTTGTAATCGGGCGAGTTTCTACTTTCAGATGTAACAGAAATTTTGCGGATTGGTCAATCCGTTCGCGAGATATGGCAGTTTGGAGGTAAGAAACGCTTGAGAAACTCAAAATTTTCGAAGTTCTGATGCTCGAAATGAATAACTAGAACGGCCTAGGGGAAAAGTACGCATACCGTTGTAATCGGGCGAGTTTCTAGTTTCAGATGCAACAGAAATTTTGGGGAATGGTGTATCCGTTCGCGAGATATGGCAGTTTGGAGGTAAGAGACGCTTGAGCAACTCAAAATTTTCACAGTTCTGATGCTCGAAACGAATAACTAGAACGGCCTAGGGGAAAAGTACTCATACCGTTGCAATCGGGCGTGTTTCAACTTTCAGATGCAACAGAAATTTTGCGGATTGGTCAATCCGTTCGCGAGATATGGCAGTTTGGACGTAAGAAACGCTCGAGAAACTCAAAATTTTCGCAGTTCTGATGCTCGAAACGAATAACCAGAACGGCCTAGGGGAAAAGTTCGAATACCATTGTAATCGGGCGAGTTTCTACTTTCAGATGTAACAGAAATTTTGCGGATTGGTCAATCCGTTCGCGAGATATGGCAGTTTGGATGTAAGAAACGCTTGAGAAACTAAAAATTTTCGCAGCTCTGATGCTCGAAACGAATAACTAGAATGGCCTAGGGGAAAAGTACACATACCGTTCCAATTGGGCGAGTTTCTACTTTCAGATGCAACAGAAATTTTGCGGATTGGTCTATCCGTTCGAGAGATATGGCAGTTTGGACGTAAGAAACGCTTGAGCAACTCAAAATTTTCGCAGTTCTGATGCTCGAAACGAATAACCAGAGCGGCCTAGGGGAAAAGTACGCATACCGTTGTAATCGGGCGAGTTTCTACTTTCAGATGCAACAGAAATTTTGCGGATTGGTCAATCCGTTCGCGGGATATGGCAGTTTGGACGTAACAAACGCTTGAGAAACTCAAAATCTTCGCAGTTCTGATGCTCGAAACGAATAACTAGAACGGCCTAGGGGAAAGGTTCGCATACCGTTGTAATCGGGCGAGTTTCTACTTTCAGATGCAACAGAAATTTTGCGGATTGGTCAATCCGTTCGCGAGATATGGCAGTTTGGACGTAAAAAACTCTCGAGAAACTCAAAATTTTCGCAGGTTCTGATGCTCGAAACGAATAACCAGAACGGCCTAGGGGAAAAGTTCGAATACCGTTGTAATCGGGCGAGTTTCTACTTTCAGATGCAACAGAAATTTTGCGGATTGGTCAATCCGTTCGCGAGATATGGCAGTTTGGAGGTAAGAAACGCTAGAGACACTCAAAATTTTCGCAGCTCTGATGCTCGAAACGAATAACTAGAATGGCCTAGGGGAAAAGTACACATACCGTTGCAATTGGGCGAGTTTCTACTTTCAGATGCAACAGAAATTTTGCGGATTGGTCTATCCGTTAGAGAGATATGGCAGTTTGGAGGTAAGAAACGCTTGAGCAACTCAAAATTTTCGCAGTTCTGATGCTCGAAACAAATAACCAGAACGGCCTACGGGAAAAGTACGCATACCGTTGTAATCGGGCGAGTTTCTACTTTCAGATGCAACAGAAATTTTGCGGATTGGTCAGTCCGTTCGCGAGATATGCCAGTTTGGACGTAAGAAACGCTTGAGAAACTCAAAATTTTCGCAGTTCTGATGCTCGAAACGAATAACTAGAACGGCCTAGGGGAAAGGTTCGGATACCGTTGTAAACGGGCGAGTTTCTACTGTCAGGTGCAACAGAAATTTTGCGGATTGGTCAATCCGTTCGCGAGATATGGCAGTCTGGATGTAAGAAACGCATGAGAAACTCAAAATTTTCGAAGTTCTGATGCTCGAAATGAATAACTAGAACGGCCTAGGGGAAAAGTGCGCATACCGTTGTAATCGGGCTAGTTTCTACTTTCAGATGCAACAGAAATTTTACGGATTGGTGAATCCGTTCGCGAGATATGGCAGTTTGGAGGTAAGAAACGCTTGAGAAACTCAAAATTTTCGCAGCTCTGATGCTCGAAACAAATAACTAGAATGGCCTAGGGGAAAAGTACTCATACCGTTGTAATCGGGCGAGTATCTACTTTCAGATTCAACAGAAATTTTGCGGATTCGTCAATCCGTTCGCAAGATATGGTAGTTTGGATGTAAGAAACGCTTGAGGAACTCAAAATTATCGCAGTTCTGATGCTCGCAACGAATAACTAGAACGGCCTAGGGGAAAAGTACGCATACCGTTGTAATCGGGCGAGTTTCTACTTTCAGATGCGACAGAAATTTTGCAGATTGGTCAATCCGTTCGCGAGATATGGCAGTTTGGAGGTAAGAAACGCATGAGAAACTCAAAATTTTCGAAGTTCTGATGCTCGAAATGAATAACTAGAAAGGCCTAGGGGAAAAGTGCGCATACCGTTGTAATCGGGCTAGTTTCTACTTTCAGATGCAACAGAAATTTTACGGATTGGTGAATCCGTTCGCGAGATATGGCAGTTGGGGGGTAAGAAACGCTTGAGTAACTCAAAATTTTCGCAGTTCTGATGCTCGAAACGAATAACTAGAACGGCCTAGAGGAAAAGTGCGCATACCGTTGTAATCGGGCGAGTTTCTACTTTCAGATGCAACAAAATTTTGCGGATTGGTGAATCCGTTCGCGAGATATGGCAGTTTGGAGGTAAGAAACGCTTGAGAAACTCAAAATTTTCGCAGCTCTGATGCTCGAAACGAATAACTAGAATGGCCTAGGGGAAAAGTACACATACCGTTGTAATTGGGCGAGTTTCCACGTTCAGATGCAACAGAAATTTTGCGGATTGGTCAATCCGTTCGCGAGATGTGGCAGTTTGTAAGTAAGAAACGCTTGAGAAACTCAAAATTATCGCAGTTCTGATGCTCGAAACGAATAACTAGAACGGCCTAGGGGAAAAGTACTCATACCGTTGTAATCGGGCGAGTATCTACTTTCAGATTCAACAGAAATTTTGCGGATTGGTCAATCCGTTCGCGAGATATGGCAGTTTGGACGTAAGAAACGCTTGAGAAACTCAAAATTTTCGCAGTTCTGATGCTCGAAACCAATAACTAGAACGGCCTAGGGGAAAGGTTCGCATACCGTTGTAATCGGGCGAGTTTCTACTTTCAGATGCAACAGAAGTTTTGCGGATTGGTCAATCCGTTCGCGAGATATGGCAGTTTGGACGTAAGAAACGCTTGAGAAACTCAAAATTTTCGCAGTTCTGATGCTCGAAACGAATAACTAGAACGGCCTAGGGGAAAGGTTCGGATACCGTTGTAAACGGGCGAGTTTCTACTTTCAGATGCAATAGAAATTTTGTGGATTGGTCAATCCGTTCGCGAGATATGGCAGTTTGGAGGTAAGAAACGCTTGAGAAACTCAAAATTTTCGAAGTTCTGATGCTCGAAATGAATAACTAGAACGGCCTAGGGGAAAAGTACGCATACCGTTGTAATCGGGCGAGTTTCTACTTTCAGGTGCAACAGAAATTTTGCGGATTCGTCAATCCGTTCGCAAGATATGGTAGTATGGATGTAAGAAACGCTTGAGAAACTCAAAATTATCGCAGTTCTGATGCTCGCAACGAATAACTAGAACGGCCTAGGGGAAAAGTACGCATACCGTTGTAATCGGGCGAGTTTCTACTTTCAGATGCGACAGAAATTTTGCAGATTGGTCAATCCGTTCGCGAGATATGGCAGTTTGGAGGTAAGAAACGCTTGAGAAACTCAAAATTTTCGCAGTTCTGATGCTCGATAAGCATCACTAGAACGGCCTAGGGGAAAAGTGCGCATACCGTTGTAATCGGGCGAGTTTCTACTTTCAGATGCAACAGAAATATTGCGGATTGGTGACTCCGTTCGCGAGATATGGCAGTTTGGAGGTAAGAAAAGCTTGAGAAACTCAAAATTTTCGCAGCTCTGATGCTCGAAACGAATAACTAGAATGGCCTAGGGGAAAAGTACACATACCGTTGTAATTGGGCGAGTTTCTACGTTCAGATGCAGCAGAAATTTTGCGGATTAGTCAATCCGTTCGCGAGATGTGGCAGTTTCTAGGTAAGAAACGCTTGAGAAACTCAAAATTATCGCAGTTCTGATGCTCGAAATGAATAACTAGAACGGCCTAGTGGAAAAGTACGCATACCGTTGTAATCGGGCGACTTTCTACTTTCAGATGCAACAGAAATTTTGCGGATTGGTCAATACGTTCGCGAGATATGGCAGTTGGGGGGTAAGAAACTCTTGAGTAACTCAAAATTTTTGCAGTTCTGATGCTCGAAACGAATAACTAGAACGGCCTAGGGGAAAAGTGCGCATACCGTTGTAATCGGGCGAGTTTCTACTTTCAGATGCAACAGAAATTTTGCGGATTGGTGAATCCGTTCGCGAGATGTGGCAGTTTGGAGGTAAGAAACGCTTGAGCAACTCAAAATTTTCGCATTTCTGATGCTCGAAACGAATAACCAGAAGGGCCTACGGGAAAACTACGAATACCGTTGTAATCGGGCGAGTTTCTACTTTCAGATGCAACAGAAATTTTGCGGATTGGTCAATCCGTTCGCGAGATATGGCAGTTTGGACGTAAGAAACGCTTGAGAAACTCAAAATTTTCGCAGTTCTGATTCTCGAAACGAATAACTAGAACGGCCTAGAGGAAAGGTTCGGATACCGTTGTAATCTGGCGAGTTTCTACTTTCAGGTGCAACAGAAATTTTGTGGATTGGTCAATCCGTTCGCGAGATATGGCAGTTTGGACGTAAGAAACGCTTGAGAAACTCAAAATTTTCGCAGTTCTGATGCTCGAAATGAATAACTAGAACGGCCTAGGGGAAAAGTACGCACACCGTTGTAATCGGGCGAGTTTCTACTTTCAGATGCAACAGAAATTTTGCGGATTGGTCAATCCGTTCGCGAGATATGGCAGTTGGGGGGTAAGAAACGCTTGAGTAACTCAAAATTTTCGCAGTTCTGATGCTCGAAACGAATAACTAGAACGGCCTAGGGGAAAAGTGCGCATACCGTTGTAATCGGGCGAGTTTCTACTTTCAGACGCAACAAAATTTTGCGGATTGGTGAATCCGTTCGCGAGATATGGCAGTTTGGAGGTAAGAAACGCTTGAGAAACTCAAAATTTTCGCAGCTCTGATGCTCGAAACGAATAACTAGAATGGCCTAGGGGAAAAGTACACATACCGTTGTAATTGGGCGAGTTTCTACGTTCAGATGCAACAGAAATTTTGCGGATTGGTCAATCCGTTCGCGAGATGTGGCAGTTTGTAAGTAAGAAACGCTTGAGAAACTCAAAATTATCGCTGTTCTGATGCTCGAAACGAATAACTAGAACGGCCTAGGGGAAAAGTACTCATACCGTTGTAATCGGGCGAGTATCTACTTTCAGATTCAACAGAAATTTCGCGGATTGTTCTATCCCTTCGCGAGATATGGCAGTTTGGAGGTAAGAAACGCTTGAGAAACTCAAAATTTTCGCAGTTCTGATGCCCGAAACGAATAACTAGAACGGCCTAGGGGAAAAGTACGCATACCGTTATAATCCGGCGAGTATCTACTTTCAGATTCAACAGAAATTTCGCGGATTGGTCTATCCGTTCGCGAGATATGACAGTTTGGATGTAAGAAACGCTTGAGAAACTCAAAATTTTCGCAGTTCTGATGCTCGAAACGAGTAACTAGAATGGCCTAGGGGAAAAGCACACATACCGTTGCAATTGGACGAGTTTCTACTTTCAGATGCAACAGAAATTTTGCGGATTGGTCAATCCGTTCGCGAGATGTGGCAGTTTGTAAGTAAGAAACGCTTGAGAAATTCAAAATTATCGCAGTTCTGATGCTCGAAACGAATAACTAGAACGGCCTAGGGAAAAGTACTCATACCGTTGTAATCGGGCGAGTATCTACTTTCAGATTCAACAGAAATTTCGCGGATTGTTCTATCCCTTCGCGAGATATGGCAGTTTGGAGGTAAGAAACGCTTGAGAAACTCAAAATTTTCGCAGTTCTGATGCCCGAAACGAATAACTAGAACGGCCTAGGGGAAAAGTACGCATACCGTTATAATCCGGCGAGTATCTACTTTCAGATTCAACAGAAATTTCGCGGATTGGTCTATCCGTTCGCGAGATATGACAGTTTGGATGTAAGAAACGCTTGAGAAACTCAAAATTTTCGCAGTTCTGATGCTCGAAACGAGTAACTAGAATGGCCTAGGGGAAAAGCACACATACCGTTGCAATTGGGCTAGTTTCTACTTTCAGATGCAACAGAAATTTTGCGGATTGGGCTATCCATTCGCGAGATATGGCAGTTTGGAGGTAAGAAACGCTTGAGACACTCAAAATTTTCGCAGTTCTGATGCTCGAGACGAATAACTAGAATGGCCTAGGGGAAGACTGCACATACCGTTATAATCCGGCGAGTATCTACTTTCAGATTCAACAGAAGGTTTGCGGATTGGTCAATCCGTTCGCGAGATATGGCAGTTTGGAGGTAAGAAAGGCTTGAGAAGCTCAAAATTTTCGCAGTTCTGATGCTCGAAACGAATAACTAGAACCGCCTAGGGGAAAAGTACGCATACTGTTGTAATCGGGCGAGTTTCTACTTTCAGATGCAACAGAAATTTTGCGGATTGGTCAATCCGTTCGCGAGATATGGCGGTTTGGAGGTAAGAAACGCTTGAGAAACTCAAAATTTTCGAAGTTCTGATGCTCGAAATGACTAACTAGAACGGCTTAGGCGAAAAGTACGCATACCGTTGTAATCGGGCGAGTTTCTACTTTCAGATGCAACAGAAATTTTGCGGATTGGTCAATCCGTTCGCGAGATATGGCAGTTGGGTGGTAAGAAACGCTTGAGTAACTCAAAATTTTCGCAGTTCTGATGCTCGAAACGAATAACTAGAACGGCCTAGGGGAAAAGTGCGCATACCGTTGTAATCGGTCGAGTTTCTACTTTCAGATGCAACAGAAATTTTGCGGATTGGTCAATCCGTTCGCGAGATGTGGCAGTTTGTAAGTAAGAAACGCTTGAGAAACTCAAAATTATCGCAGTTCTGATGCTCGAAATGAATAACTAGAACGGCTTAGGGGAAAAGTACGCATACCGTTGTAATCGGGCGAGTTTCTACTTTCAGATGCAACAGAAATTTTGCGGATTGGTCAATCCGTTCGCGAGATATGGCAGTTGGGCGGTAAGAAACGCTTGAGTAACTCAAAATTTTCGCAGTTCTGATGCTCGAAACGAATAACTAGAACGGCCTAGGGGAAAAGTGCGCATACCGTTGTAATCGGTCGAGTTTCTACTTTCAGATGCAACAGAAATTTTGCGGATTGGTCAATCCGTTCGCGAGATGTGGCAGTTTGTAAGTAAGAAACGCTTGAGAAACTCAAAATTATCGCAGTTCTGATGCTCGAAATGAATAACTAGAACGGCCTAGGGGAAAAGTACGCATACCGTTGTAATCGGGCGAGTTTCTACTTTCAGATGCAACAGAAATTTTGCGGATTTGTCAATCCGTTCGCGAGATATGGCAGTTGGGGGGTAAGAAACGCTTGAGTAACTCAAAATTTTCGCAGTTCTGATGCTCGAAACGAATAACTAGAACGGCCTAGAGGAAAAGTGCGCATACCGTTGTAATCGGGCGAGTTTCTACTTTCAGATGCAACAAAGTTTTGCGGATTGGTGAATCCGTTCGCGAGATATGGCAGTTTGGAGGTAAGAAACGCTTGAGAAACTCAAAATTTTCGCAGCTCTGATGCTCGAAACGAATAACTAGAATGGCCTAGGGGAAAAGTACACATACCGTTGTAATTGGGCGAGTTTCCACGTTCAGATGCAACAGAAATTTTGCGGATTGGTCAATCCGTTCGCGAGATGTGGCAGTTTGTAAGTAAGAAACGCTTGAGAAACTCAAAATTATCGCAGTTCTGATGCTCGAAACGAATAACTAGAACGGCCTAGGGGAAAAGTACTCATACCGTTGTAATCGGGCGAGTATCTACTTTTAGATTCAACAGAAATTTTGCGGATTGGGCTATCCATTCGCGAGATATGGCAGTTTGGAGGTAAGAAACGCTTGAGACACTCAAAATTTTCGCAGTTCTGATGCTCGAGACGAATAACTAGAATGGCCTAGGGGAAGACTGCACATACCGTTATAATCCGGCGAGTATCTACTTTCAGATTCAACAGAAATTTCGCGGATTGGTCTATCCGTTCGCGAGATATGACAGTTTGGATGTAAGAAACGCTTGAGAAATCAAAATTTTCGCAGTTCTGATGCTCGAAACGAATAACTAGAATGGCCTAGGGGAAAAGCACACATACCGTTGCAATTGGGCGAGTTTCTACTTTCAGATGCAACAGAAATTTTGCGGATTGGGCTATCCATTCGCGAGATATGGCAGTTTGGAGGTAAGAAACGCTTGAGACACTCAAAATTTTCGCAGTTCTGATGCTCGAGACGAATAACTAGAATGGCCTAGGGGAAGACTGCACATACCGTTGTAATCGGGCGAGTTTCTACTTTCAGATGCAAGAGAAATTTTGCGGATTGGTCAATCCGTTCGCGAGACATGGCAGTTTGGAGGTAAGAAACGCTTGAGAAACTCAAAATTTTCGCAGTTCTGATGCTCGAAACGAATAACTAGAACGGCCTAGGGGAAAAGTACGCATACCGTTGTAATCGGGCGGGTTTCTACTTTCAGATGCAACAGAAGTATTGCGGATTGGTCAATCCGTTCGCGAGATATGGCAGTTTGGAGGTAAGAAACGCTTGAGACACTCAAAATTTTCGCAGTTCTGATGCTCGAGACGAATAACTAGAATGGCCTAGGGGAAGACTGCACATACCGTTGTAATCGGGCGAGTTTCTACTTTCAGGTGCAACAGAAATTTTGCGGATTCGTCAATCCGTTCGCAAGATATGGTAGTTTGGATGTAAGAAACGCTTGAGAAATTCAAAATTTTCGCAGTTCTGATGCCCGAAACGAATAACTAGAACGGCCTAGGGGAAAAGTACTCATACCGTTGTAATCGGGCGAGTATCTACTTTCAGATTCAACAGAAATTTCGCGGATTGGTCTATCCGTTCGCGAGATATGACAGTTTGGAGGTAAGAAACGCTTGAGAAACTCAAAATTTTCGCAGTTCTGATGCTCGAAACGAATAACTAGAACGGCCTAGGGGAAAAGTACGCATACCGTTGTAATCGGGCGAGTTTCTACTTTCAGATGCAACAGAAATTTTGCGGATTGGTCAATCCGTTCGCGAGATATGGCAGTTGGGGGGTAAGAAACGCTTGAGTAACTCAAAATTTTCGCAGTTCTGATGCTCGAAACGGATAACTAGAACGGCCTAGGTGAAAAGTGCGCATACCGTTGTAATCGGGCGAGTTTCTACTTTCAGATGCAACAGAAATATTGCGGATTGGTGAATCCGTTCGCGAGATATGGCAGTTTGGAGGTAAGAAAAGCTTGAGAAACTCAAAATTTTCGCAGCTCTGATGCTCGAAACGAATAACTAGAATGGCCTAGGGGAAAAGTACACATACCGTTGTAATTGGGCGAGTTTCTACGTTCAGATGCAGCAGAAATTTTGCGGATTAGTCAATCCGTTCGCGAGATGTGGCAGTTTGTAGGTAAGAAACGCTTGAGAAACTCAAAATTATCGCAGTTCTGATGCTCGAAACGAATAACTAGAACGGCCTAGGGGAAAAGTACTCATACCGTTGTAATCGGGCGAGTATCTACTTTCAGATTCAACAGAAGTTTCGCGGATTGGTCAATCCGTTCGCGAGATATGGCAGTCTGGAGGTAAGAAACGCAAGAGAAACTCAAAATTTTCGAAGTTCTGATGCTCGAAATGAATAACTAGAACGGCCTAGTGGAAAAGTACGCATACCGTTGTAATCGGGCGACTTTCTACTTTCAGATGCAACAGAAATTTTGCGGATTGGTCAATACGTTCGCGAGATATGGCAGTTGGGGGGTAAGAAACTCTTGAGTAAATCAAAATTTTTGCAGTTCTGATGCTCGAAACGAATAACTAGAACGGCCTAGGGGAAAAGTGCGCATACCGTTGTAATCGGGCGAGTTTCTACTTTCAGATGCAACAGAAATTTTGCGGATTGGTGAATCCGTTCGCGAGATGTGGCAGTTTGGAGGTAAGAAACGCTTGAGCAACTCAAAATTTTCGCATTTCTGATGCTCGAAACGAATAACCAGAAGGGCCTACGGGAAAACTACGAATACCGTTGTAATCGGGCGAGTTTCTACTTTCAGATGCAACAGAAATTTTGCGGATTGGTCAATCCGTTCGCGAGATATGGCAGTTTGGACGTAAGAAACGCTTGAGAAACTCAAAATTTTCGCAGTTCTGATTCTCGAAACGAATAACTAGAACGGCCTTGAGGAAAGGTTCGGATACCGTTGTAATCTGGCGAGTTTCTACTTTCAGGTGCAACAGAAATTTTGTGGATTGGTCAATCCGTTCGCGAGATATGGCAGTTTGGACGTAAGAAACGCTTGAGAAACTCAAAATTTTCGCAGTTCTGTTGCTCGAAATGAATAACTAGAACGGCCTAGGGGAAAAGTACGCACACCGTTGTAATCGGGCGAGTTTCTACTTTCAGATGCAACAGAAATTTTGCGGATTGGTCAATCCGTTCGCGAGATATGGCAGTTGGGGGGTAAGAAACGCTTGAGTAACTCAAAATTTTCGCAGTTCTGATGCTCGAAACGAATAACTAGAACGGCCTAGGGGAAAAGTGCGCATACCGTTGTAATCGGGCGAGTTTCTACTTTCAGATGCAACAAAATTTTGCGGATTGGTGAATCCGTTCGCGAGATATGGCAGTTTGGAGGTAAGAAACGCTTGAGAAACTCAAAATTTTCGCAGCTCTGATGCTCGAAACGAATAACTAGAATGGCCTAGGGGAAAAGTACACATACCGTTGTAATTGGGCGAGTTTCTACGTTCAGATGCAACAGAAATTTTGCGGATTGGTCAATCCGTTCGCGACATGTGGCAGTTTGTAAGTAAGAAACGCTTGAGAAACTCAAAATTATCGCAGTTCTGATGCTCGAAACGAATAACTAGAACGGCCTAGGGGAAAAGTACTCATACCGTTGTAATCGGGCGAGTATCTACTTTCAGATTCAACAGAAATTTCGCGGATTGTTCTATCCCTTCGCGAGATATGGCAGTTTGGAGGTAAGAAACGCTTGAGAAACTCAAAATTTTCGCAGTTCTGATGCCCGAAACGAATAACTAGAACGGCCTAGGGGAAAAGTACGCATACCGTTATAATCCGGCGAGTATCTACTTTCAGATTCAACAGAAATTTCGCGGATTGGTCTATCCGTTCGCGAGATATGACAGTTTGGATGTAAGAAACGCTTGAGAAACTCAAAATTTTCGCAGTTCTGATGCTCGAAACGAGTAACTAGAATGGCCTAGGGGAAAAGCACACATACCGTTGCAATTGGGCGAGTTTCTACTTTCAGATGCAACAGAAATTTTGCGGATTGGTCAATCCGTTCGCGAGATGTGGCAGTTTGTAAGTAAGAAACGCTTGAGAAACTCAAAATTATCGCAGTTCTGATGCTCGAAACGAATAACTAGAACGGCCTAGGTGAAAAGTACTCATACCGTTGTAATCGGGCGAGTATCTACTTTCAGATTCAACAGAAATTTCGCGGATTGTTCTATCCCTTCGCGAGATATGGCAGTTTGGAGGTAAGAAACGCTTGAGAAACTCAAAATTATCGCAGTTCTGATGCCCGAAACGAATAACTAGAACGGCCTAGGGGAAAAGTACGCATACCGTTATAATCGGGCGAGTATCTACTTTCAGATTCAACAGAAATTTCGCGGATTGGTCTATCCGTTCGCGAGATATGACAGTTTGGATGTAAGAAACGCTTGAGAAATCAAAATTTTCGCAGTTCTTATGCTCGAAACGAATAACTAGAATGGCCTAGGGGAAAAGCACACATACCGTTTCAATTGGGCGAGTTTCTACTTTCAGATGCAACAGAAATTTTGCGGATTGGGCTATCCATTCGCGAGATATGGCAGTTTGGAGGTAAGAAACGCTTGAGACACTCAAAATTTTCGCAGTTCTGATGCTCGAGACGAATAACTAGAATGGCCTAGGGGAAGACTGCACATACCGTTGTAATCGGGCGAGTTTCTACTTTCAGATGCAAGAGAAATTTTAGGGATTGGTCAATCCGTTCGCGAGACATGGCAGTTTGGAGGTAAGAAACGCTTGAGAAACTCAAAATTTTCGCAGTTCTGATGCTCGAAACGAATAACTAGAACGGCCTAGGGGAAAAGTACGCATACCGTTGTAATCGGGCGGGTTTCTACTTTCAGATGCAACAGAAGTATTGCGGATTGGTCAATCCGTTCGCGAGATATGGCAGTTTGGAGGTAAGAAACGCTTGAGACACTCAAAATTTTCGCAGTTCTGATGCTCGAGACGAATAACTAGAATGGCCTAGGGGAAGACTGCACATACCGTTGTAATCGGGCGAGTTTCTACTTTCAGGTGCAACAGAAATTTTGCGGATTCGTCAATCCGTTCGCAAGATATGGTAGTTTGGATGTAAGAAACGCTTGAGAAACTCAAAATTATCGCAGTTCTGATGCTCGCAACGAATAACTAGAACGGCCTAGGGGAAAAGTACGCATACCGTTGTAATCGGGCGAGTTTCTACTTTCAGATGCGACAGAAATTTTGCAGACTGGTCAATCCGTTCGCGAGATATGGCAGTTTGGAGGTAAGAAACGTTTGAGAAACGCAAAATTTTCGCAGTTCTGATGCTCGATAAGCATCACTAGAACGGCCTAGGGGAAAAGTACTCATACTGATGTAATCGGGCTAGTTTCTACTTTCAGATGCAACAGAAATTTTGCGGATTGGTCAATCCGTTCGCGAGATATGGCAGTCTGGAGGTAAGAAACGCATGAGAAACTCAAAATTTTCGAAGTTCTGATGCTCGAAATGAATAACTAGAACGGCGTAGGGGAAAAGTGCGCATACCGTTGTAATCGGGCTAGTTTCTACTTTCAGATGCAACAGAAATTTTACGGATTGGTGAATCCGTTCGCGAGATATGACAGTTTGGAGGTAAGAAACGCTTGAGAAACTCAAAATTTTCGCAGTTCTGATGCTCGAAACGAATAACTAGAACGGCCTAGGGGAAAAGTACGCATACCGTTGTAATCGGGCGAGTTTCTACTTTCAGATGCAACAGATATTTTGCGGATTGGTCAATCCGTTCGCGAGATATGGCAGTTGGGGGGTAAGAAACGCTTGAGTAACTCAAAATTTTCGCAGTTCTGATGCTCGAAACGGATAACTAGAACGGCCTAGGTGAAAAGTGCGCATACCGTTGTAATCGGGCGAGTTTCTACTTTCAGATGCAACAGAAATATTGCGGATTGGTGAATCCGTTCGCGAGATATGGCAGTTTGGAGGTAAGAAAAGCTTGAGAAACTCAAAATTTTCGCAGCTCTGATGCTCGAAACGAATAACTAGAATGGCCTAGGGGAAAAGTACACATACCGTTGTAATTGGGCGAGTTTCTACGTTCAGATGCAGCAGAAATTTTGCGGATTAGTCAATCCGTTCGCGAGATGTGGCAGTTTGTAGGTAAGAAACGCTTGAGAAACTCAAAATTATCGCAGTTCTGATGCTCGAAACGAATAACTAGAACGGCCTAGGGGAAAAGTACTCATACCGTTGTAATCGGGCGAGTATCTACTTTCAGATTCAACAGAAGTTTCGCGGATTGGTCAATCCGTTCGCGAGATATGGCAGTCTGGAGGTAAGAAACGCAAGAGAAACTCAAAATTTTCGAAGTTCTGATGCTCGAAATGAATAACTAGAACGGCCTAGTGGAAAAGTACGCATACCGTTGTAATCGGGCGACTTTCTACTTTCAGATGCAACAGAAATGTTGCGGATTGGTCAATACGTTCGCGAGATATGGCAGTTGGGGGGTAAGAAACTCTTGAATAACTCAAAATTTTTGCAGTTCTGATGCTCGAAACGAATAACTAGAACGGCCTAGGGGAAAAGTGCGCATACCGTTGTAATCGGGCGAGTTTCTACTTTCAGATGCAACAGAAATTTTGCGGATTGGTGAATCCGTTCGCGAGATGTGGCAGTTTGGAGGTAAGAAACGCTTGAGCAACTCAAAATTTTCGCATTTCTGATGCTCGAAACGAATAACCAGAAGGGCCTACGGGAAAACTACGAATACCGTTGTAATCGGGCGAGTTTCTACTTTCAGATGCAACAGAAATTTTGCGGATTGGTCAATCCGTTCGCGAGATATGGCAGTTTGGACGTAAGAAACGCTTGAGAAACTCAAAATTTTCGCAGTTCTGATTCTCGAAACGAATAACTAGAACGGCCTAGAGGAAAGGTTCGGATACCGTTGTAATCTGGCGAGTTTCTACTTTCAGGTGCAACAGAAATTTTGTGGATTGGTCAATCCGTTCGCGAGATATGGCAGTTTGGACGTAAGAAACGCTTGAGAAACTCAAAATTTTCGCAGTTCTGATGCTCGAAATGAATAACTAGAACGGCCTAGGGGAAAAGTACGCACACCGTTGTAATCGGGCGAGTTTCTACTTTCAGATGCAACAGAAATTTTGCGGATTGGTCAATCCGTTCGCGAGATATGGCAGTTGGGGGGTAAGAAACGCTTGAGTAACTCAAAATTTTCGCAGTTCTGATGCTCGAAACGAATAACTAGAACGGCCTAGGGGAAAAGTGCGCATA
The DNA here is from genome assembly GCF_051014685.1 of Ptiloglossa arizonensis. NCBI lineage: Eukaryota > Metazoa > Arthropoda > Insecta > Hymenoptera > Colletidae > Ptiloglossa > Ptiloglossa arizonensis. The sequence goes on from NW_027478504.1 coordinate 871,495, forward strand.
CCGTTGTAATCGGGCGAGTTTCTACTTTCAGATGCAACAAAATTTTGCGGATTGGTGAATCCGTTCGCGAGATGTGGCAGTTTGTAAGTAAGAAACGCTTGAGAAACTCAAAATTATCGCAGTTCTGATGCTCGAAACGAATAACTAGAACGGCCTAGGGGAAAAGTACTCATACCGTTGTAATCGGGCGAGTATCTACTTTCAGATTCAACAGAAATTTCGCGGATTGTTCTATCCCTTCGCGAGATATGGCAGTTTGGAGGTAAGAAACGCTTGAGAAACTCAAAATTTTCGCAGTTCTGATGCCCGAAACGAATAACTAGAACGGCCTAGGGGAAAAGTACGCATACCGTTATAATCCGGCGAGTATCTACTTTCAGATTCAACAGAAATTTCGCGGATTGGTCTATCCGTTCGCGAGATATGACAGTTTGGATGTAAGAAACGCTTGAGAAACTCAAAATTTTCGCAGTTCTGATGCTCGAAACGAGTAACTAGAATGGCCTAGGGGAAAAGCACACATACCGTTGCAATTGGGCGTGTTTCTACTTTCAGATGCAACAGAAATTTTGCGGATTGGTCAATCCGTTCGCGAGATGTGGCAGTTTGTAAGTAAGAAACGCTTGAGAAACTCAAAATTATCGCAGTTCTGATGCTCGAAACGAATAACTAGAACGGCCTAGGGGAAAAGTACTCATACCGTTGTAATCGGGCGAGTATCTACTTTCAGATTCAACAGAAATTTCGCGGATTGTTCTATCCCTTCGCGAGATATGGCAGTTTGGAGGTAAGAAACGCTTGAGAAACTCAAAATTTTCGCAGTTCTGATGCCCGATACGAATAACTAGAAGGGCCTAGGGGAAAAGTACGCATACCGTTATAATCCGGCGAGTATCTACTTTCAGATTCAACAGAAATTTCGCGGATTGGTCTATCCGTTCGCGAGATATGACAGTTTGGATGTAAGAAACGCTTGAGAAACTCAAAATTTTCGCAGTTCTGATGCTCGAAACGAGTAACTAGAATGGCCTAGGGGAAAAGCACACATACCGTTGCAATTGGGCGAGTTTCTACATTCAGATGCAACAGAAATTTTGCGGATTGGGCTATCCATTCGCGAGATATGGCAGTTTGGAGGTAAGAAACGCTTGAGACACTCAAAATTTTCGCAGTTCTGATGCTCGAGACGAATAACTAGAATGGCCTAGGGGAAGACTGCACATACCGTTATAATCCGGCGAGTATCTACTTTCAGATTCAACAGAAGTTTTGCGGATTGGTCAATCCGTTCGCGAGATATGGCAGTTTGGAGGTAAGAAAGGCTTGAGAAGCTCAAAATTTTCGCAGTTCTGATGCTCGAAACGAATAACTAGAACGGCCTAGGGGAAAAGTACGCATACCGTTGTAATCGGTCCAGTTGCTACTTTCAGACGCAACAGAAATTTTGCGTATTGGTCAATCCGTTCGCGAGATATGGCAGTTTGGAGGAAAGAAACGGTTGAGAAACTCAAAATTTTCGCAGTTCTGATTCTCGAAACGAATAACTAGAACGGCCTAGGGGAAAAGTGCGCATACCGTTGTAATCGGTCGAGTTTCTACTTTCAGATGCAACAGAAATTTTGCGGATTGGTCAATCCGTTCGCGAGATGTGGCAGTTTGTAAGTAAGAAACGCTTGAGAAACTCAAAATTATCGCAGTTCTGATGCTCGAAATGAATAACTAGAACGGCCTAGGGGAAAAGTACGCATACCGTTGTAATCGGGCGAGTTTCTACTTTCAGATGCAACAGAAATTTTGCGGATTTGTCAATCCGTTCGCGAGATATGGCAGTTGGGGGGTAAGAAACGCTTGAGTAACTCAAAATTTTCGCAGTTCTGATGCTCGAAACGAATAACTAGAACGGCCTAGGGGAAAAGTACGCATACCGTTGTAATCGGGCGAGTATCTACTTTCAGATTCAACAGAAATTTCGCGGATTGGTCTATCCCTTCGCGAGATATGGCAGTTTGGAGGTAAGAAACGCTTGAGAAACTCAAAATTTTCGCAGTTCTGATGCCCGAAACGAATAACTAGAACGGCCTAGGGGAAAAGTACGCATACCGTCATAATCGGGCGAGTATCTACTTTCAGATTCAACAGAAATTTCGCGGATTGGTCTATCCGTTCGCGAGATATGACAGTTTGGATGTAAGAAACGCTTGAGAAATCAAAATTTTCGCAGTTCTGATGCTCGAAACGAATAACTAGAATGGCCTAGGGGAAAAGCACACATACCGTTGCAATTGGGCGAGTTTCTACTTTCAGATGCAACAGAAATTTTGCGGATTGGGCTATCCATTCGCGAGATATGGCAGTTTGGAGGTAAGAACCGCTTGAGACACTCAAAATTTTCGCAGTTCTGATGCTCGAGACGAATAACTAGAATGGCCTAGGGGAAGACTGCACATACCGTTGTAATCGGGCGAGTTTCTACTTTCAGATGCAAGAGAAATTTTGCGGATTGGTCAATCCGTTCGCGAGACATGGCAGTTTGGAGGTAAGAAACGCTTGAGAAACTCAAAGTTTTCGCAGTTCTGATGCTCGAAACGAATAACTAGAACGGCCTAGGGGAAAAGTACGCATACCGTTGTAATCGGGCGGGTTTCTACTTTCAGATGCAACAGAAGTATTGCGGATTGGTCAATCCGTTCGCGAGATATGGCAGTTTGGAGGTAAGAAAGGCTTGAGAAGCTCAAAATTTTCGCAGTTCTGATGCTCGATAAGCATCACTAGAACGGCCTAGGGGAAAAGTACTCATACTGATGTAATCGGGCTAGTTTCTACTTTCAGATGCAACAGAAATTTTGCGGATAGGTCAATCCGTTCGCGAGATATGGCAGTCTGGAGGTAAGAAACGAATGAGAAACTCAAAATTTTCGAAGTTCTGATGCTCGAAATGAATAACTAGAACGGCCTAGGGGAAAATTACGCATACCGTTGTAATCGGGCGAGTTTCTACTTTCAGATGCAACCGAAATTTTGCGGATTGGTCAATCCGTTCGCGAGATATGGCAGTTGGGGGGTAAGAAACGCTTGAGTAACTCAAAATTTTCGCAGTTCTGATGCTCGAAACGAATAACTAGAACGGCCTAGGGGAAAAGTGCGCATACCGTTGTAATCGGGCGAGTTTCTACTTTCAGATGCAACAGAAATTTTACGGATTGGTGAACCCGTTCGCGAGATATGGCAGTTTGGAGTTAAGAAACGCTTGAGAAACTCAAAATTTTCGCAGCTCTGATGCTCGAAACAAATAACTAGAATGGCCTAGGGGAAAAGCACACATACCGTTGTAATTGGGCGAGTTTTTACGTTCAGATGCAGCAGAAATTTTGCGGATTAGTCAATCCGTTCGCGAGATGTGGCAGTTTGTAGGTAAGAAACGCTTGAGAAACTCAAAATTTTCCCAGCTCTGATGCTCGAAACGAATAACTAGAATGGCCTAGGGGAAAAGTCCACATACCCTTGTAATTGGGCGAGTTTCTACGTTCAGATGCAACAGAAATTTTGCGGATTTGTCAATCCTTTCGCGAGATGTGGCAGTTTGTAGGTAAGAAACGCTTGAGAAACTCAAAATTATCGCAGTTCTGATGCTCGAAACGAATATCTAGAACGGCCTAGGGGAAAAGTACTCATACCGTTGTAATCGAGCGAGTTTCTACTTTCAGATGCAACAGAAATTTTGCGGATTGGTGAATCCGTTCGCGAGATATGGCAGTTTGGAGGTAAGAAACGCTTGAGAAACTCAAAATTTGCGCAGCTCTGATGCTCGAAACGAATAACTAGAATGGCCTAGGGGAAAAGTACTCATACCGTTGTAATCGGGCGAGTATCTACTTTCAGATTCAACAGAAATTTCGCGGATTGATCTATCCCTTCGCGAGATATGGCAGTTTGGAGGTAAGAAACGCTTGAGAAACTCAAAATTTTCGCAGTCTGATGCCCGAAACGAATAACTAGAACGGCCTAGGGGAAAATTACGCATACCGTTGTAATCGGGCGTGTTTCTACTTTCAGATGCAACCGAAATTTTGCGGATTGGTCAATCCGTTCGCGAGATATGGCAGTTGGGGGGTAAGAAACGCTTGAGTAACTCAAAATTTTCGCAGTTCTGATGCTCGAAACGGATAACTAGAACGGCCTAGGGGAAAAGTGCGCATACCGTTGTAATCGGGCGAGTTTCTACTTTCAGATGCAACAGAAATTTTGCGGATTGGTGAATCCGTTCGCGAGATATGGCAGTTTGGAGGTAAGAAAAGCTTGAGAAACTCAAAATTTTCGCAGCTCTGATGCTCGAAACGAATAACTAGAATGGCCTAGGGGAAGAGTACACATACCGTTGTAATTGGGCGAGTTTCTACGTTCAGATGCAGCAGAAATTTTGCGGATTAGTCAACCCGTTCGCGAGATGTGGCAGTTTGTAGGTAAGAAACGCTTGAGAAACTCAAAATTATCGCAGTTCTGATGCTCGAAACGAATAACTAGAACGGCCTAGGGGAAAAGTACTCATACCGTTGTAATCGGGCGAGTATCTACTTTCAGATTCAACAGAAATTTCGCGGATTGGTCAATCCGTTCGCGAGATATGGCAGTCTGGAGGTAAGAAACGCATGAGAAACTCAAAATTTTCGAAGTTCTGATGCTCGAAATGACTAACTAGAACGGCCTAGGGGAAAAGTACGCATACCGTTGTAATCGGTCCAGTTGCTACTTTCAGACGCAACAGAAATTTTGCGTATTGGTCAATCCGTTCGCTAGATATGGCAGTTTGGAGGAAAGAAACGGTTGAGAAACTCAAAATTTTCGCAGTTCTGATGCTCGAAACGAATAACTAGAACGGCCTAGGGGAAAAGTACGCATACCGTTGTAATCGGGCGGGTTTCTACTTTCAGATGCAACAGAAATTTTGCGGAATGGTGTATCCGTTCGCGAGATATGGCAGTTTGGATGTAAGAAACGCTTGAGCAACTCAAAATTTTCGCAGCTCTGATGCTCGAAACGAGTAACTAGAATGGCCTAGGGGAAAAGTGCACATACCGTTGTAATTGCGCGAGTTTCTACGTTCAGACGCAACAGAAATTTTGCGGATTGGTCAATCCGTTCGCGAGATGTGGCAGTTTGGAGGTAAGAAACGCTTGTGAAACTCAAAATTTTCGCAACTCTGATGCTCGAAACGAATAACTAGAATGGCCTAGGGGAAAAGTACACATACCGTTGTAATTGGGCGAGTTTTTACGTTCAGATGCAACAGAAATTTTTCGGATTGGTCAATCCGTTCGCGAGATGTTGCAGTTTGTAGGTAAGAAACGCTTGAGAAACTCAAAATTATCGCAGTTCTGATGCTCGAAATGAATAACTAGAACGGCCTAGGGGAAAAGTACGCATACCGTTGTAATCGGGCGAGTTTCTACTTTCAGGTGCAACAGAAATTTTGCGGATTCGTCAATCCGTTCGCAAGATATGGTAGTTTGGAGGTAAGAAACGCTTGAGAAACTCAAAATTTTCGCAGTTCTGATGCTCGCAACGAATAACTAGAATGGCCTAGGGGAAAAGTACACATACCGTTGTAATTGGGCGAGTTTCTACGTTCAGATGCAGCAGAAATTTTGCGGATTAGTCAATCCGTTCGCGAGATGTGGCAGTTTGTAGGTAAGAAACGCTTGAGAAACTCAAAATTATCGCAGTTCTGATGCTCGAAACGAATAACTAGAACGGCCTAGGGGAAAAGTACGCATACCGTTGTAATCGGGCGAGTTTCTACTTTCAGATGCAACAGAAATTTTGCGGATTGGTCAATCCGTTCGCGAGATATGGCAGTTGGGGTGTAAGAAACGCTTGAGTAACTCAAAATTTTCGCAGTTCTGATGCTCGAAACGAATAACTAGAACGGCCTAGGGGAATAGTGCGCATACCGTTGTAATCGGGCGAGTTTCTACTTTCAGATGCAACAGAAATTTTGCGGATAGGTGAATTCGTTCGCGAGATATGGCAGTTTGGAGGTAAGAAACGCTTGAGAAACTCAAAATTTTCGCAGCTCTGATGCTCGAAACGAATAACTAGAATGGCCTAGGGGAAAAGTACACATACCGTTGTAATTGGGCGAGTTTCTACGTTCAGATGCAACAGAAATTTTGCGGATTGGTCAATCCGTTCGCGAGATGTGGCAGTTTGTAGGTAAGAAACGCTTGAGAAACTCAAAATTATCGCAGTTCTGATGCTCGAAACGAATAACTAGAACGGCCTAGGGGAAAAGTACTCATACCGTTGTAATCGGGCGAGTATCTACTTTCAGATTCAACAGAAATTTCGCGGATATGTCTATCCGTTCGCGAGATATGGCAGTCTGGATGTAAGAAACGCATGAGAAACTCAAAATTTTCGAAGTTCTGATGCTCGAAATGAATAACTAGAACGGCCTAGGGGAAAAGTACGCATACCGTTGTAATCGGGCGAGTTTCTACTTTCAGATGCAACAGAAATTTTGCGGATTTGTGAATCCGTTCGCGAGATATGGCAGTTGGGGGGTAAGAAACGCTTGAGTAACTCAAAATTTTCGCAGTTCTGATGCTCGAAACGAATAACTAGAACGGCCTAGGGGAAAAGTGCGCATACCGTTGTAATCGGGCGAGTTTCTACTTTCAGATGCAACAAAATTTTGCGGATTGGTGAATCCGTTCGCGAGATATGGCAGTTTGGAGGTAAGAAACGCTTGAGAAACTCAAAATTTTCGCAGCTCTGATGCTCGAAACGAATAACTAGAATGGCCTAGGGGAAAAGTACACATACCGTTGTAATTGGGCGAGTTTCTACTTTCAGATGCAACAGAAATTTTGCGGATTTGTGAATCCGTTCGCGAGATATGGCAGTTGGGGGGTAAGAAACGCTTGAGTAACTCAAAATTTTCGCAGTTCTGATGCTCGAAACGAATAACTAGAACGGCCTAGGGGAAGAGTGCGCATACCGTTGTAATCGGGCGAGTTTCTACTTTCAGATGCAACAAAATTTTGCGGATTGGTGAATCCGTTCGCGAGATATGGCAGTTTGGAGGTAAGAAACGCTTGAGAAACTCAAAATTTTCGCAGCTCTGATGCTCGAAACGAATAACTAGAATGGCCTAGGGGAAAAGTACACATACCGTTGTAATTGGGCGAGTTTCTACGTTCAGATGCAACAGAAATTTTGCGGATTGGTCAATCCGTTCGCGAGATGTGGCAGTTTGTAAGTAAGAAACGCTTGAGAAACTCAAAATTATCGCAGTTCTGATGCTCGAAACGAATAACTAGAACGGCCTAGGGGAAAAGTACTCATACCGTTGTAATCGGGCGAGTATCTACTTTCAGATACAACAGAAATTTCGCGGATTGGTCTATCCCTTCGCGAGATATGGCAGTTTGGAGGTAAGAAACGCTTGAGAAACTCAAAATTTTCGCAGTTCTGATGCCCGAAACGAATAACTAGAACGGCCTAGGGGAAAAGTACGCATACCGTTATAATCGGGCGAGTATCTACTTTCAGATTCAACAGAAATTTCGCGGATTGGTCTATCCGTTCGCGAGATATGACAGTTTGGATGTAAGAAACGCTTGAGAAACTCAAAATTTTCGCAGTTCTTATGCTCGAAACGAATAACTAGAATGGCCTAGGGGAAAAGCACACATACCGTTGCAATTGGGCGAGTTTCTACTTTCAGATGCAACAGAAATTTTGCGGATTGGGCTATCCATTCGCGAGATATGGCAGTTTGGAGGTAAGAAACGCTTGAGACACTCAAAATTTTCGCAGTTCTGATGCTCGAGACGAATAACTAGAATGGCCTAGGGGAAGACTGCACATACCGTTGTAATCGGGCGAGTTTCTACTTTCAGATGCAAGACAAATTTTGCGGATTGGTCAATCCGTTCGCGAGACATGGCAGTTTGGAGGTAAGAAACGCTTGAGAAACTCAAAATTTTCGCAGTTCTGATGCTCGAAACGAATAACTAGAACGGCCTAGGGGAAAAGTACGCATGCCGTTGTAATCGGGCGGGTTTCTACTTTAAGATGCAACAGAAGTTTTGCGGATTGGTCAATCCGTTCGCGAGATATGGCAGTTTGGAGGTAAGAAAGGCTTGAGAAGCTCAAAATTTTCGCAGTTCTGATGCTCGAAACGAATAACTAGAACGGCCTAGGGGAAAAGTACGCATACCGTTGTAATCGGTCCAGTTGCTACTTTCAGACGCAACAGAAATTTTGCGTATTGGTCAATCCGTTCGCGAGATATGGCAGTTTGGAGGAAAGAAACGGTTGAGAAACTCAAAATTTTCGCAGTTCTGATGCTCGAAACGAATAACTAGAACGGCCTAGGGGAAAAGTACGCATACCGTTGTAATCGGGCGGGTTTCTACTTTCAGATGCAACAGAAATTTTGCGGAGTGGTGTATCCGTTCGCGAGATATGGCAGTTTGGATGTAAGAAACGCTTGAGCAACTCAAAATTTTCGCAGCTCTGATGCTCGAAACGAATAACTAGAATGGCCTAGGGGAAAACTACACATACCGTTGTAATTGGGCGAGTTTTTACGTTCAGATGCAACAGAAATTTTGCGGATTGGTCAATCCGTTCGCGAGATGTGGCAGTTTGTAGGTAAGAAACGCTTGAGAAACTCAAAATTATCGCAGTTCTGATGCTCGAAATGAATAACTAGAACGGCCTAGGGGAAAACTACGCATACCGTTGTAATCGGGCGAGTTTCTACTTTCAGGTGCAACAGAAATTTTGCGGATTCGTCAATCCGTTCGCAAGATATGGTAGTTTGGAGGTAAGAAACGCTTGAGAAACTCAAAATTTTCGCAGTTCTGATGCTCGCAACGAATGACTAGAACGGCCTAGGGGAAAAGTACGCATACCGTTGTAATCGGTCCAGTTGCTACTTTCAGACGCAACAGAAATTTTGCGTATTGGTCAATCCGTTCGCGAGATATGGCAGTTTGGAGGAAAGAAACGGTTGAGAAACTCAAAATTTTCGCAGTTCTGATGCTCGAAACGAATAACTAGAACGGCCTAGGGGAAAAGTACGCATACCGTTGTAATCGGGCGGGTTTCTACTTTCAGATGCAACAGAAATTTTGCGGAGTGGTGTATCCGTTCGCGAGATATGGCAGTTTGGATGTAAGAAACGCTTGAGCAACTCAAAATTTTCGCAGCTCTGATGCTCGAAACGAATAACTAGAATGGCCTAGGGGAAAAGTACACATACCGTTGTAATTGGGCGAGTTTTTACATTCAGATGCAACAGAAATTTTTCGGATTGGTCAATCCGTTCGCGAGATGTGGCAGTTTGTAGGTAAGAAACGCTTGAGAAACTCAAAATTATCGCAGTTCTGATGCTCGAAATGAATAACTAGGACGGCCTAGGGGAAAAGTACTCATACCGTTGTAATCGGGCGAGTATCTACTTTCAGATACAACAGAAATTTCGCGGATTGGTCTATCCCTTCGCGAGATATGGCAGTTTGGAGGTAAGAAACGCTTGAGAAACTCAAAATTTTCGCAGTTCTGATGCCCGAAACGAATAACTAGAACGGCCTAGGGGAAAAGTACGCATACCGTTATAATCGGGCGAGTATCTACTTTCAGATTCAACAGAAATTTCGCGGATTGGTCTATCCGTTCGCGAGATATGGCAGTTTGGAGGTAAGAAACGCTTGAGACACTCAAAATTTTCGCAGTTCTGATGCTCGAGACGAATAACTAGAATGGCCTAGGGGAAGACTGCACATACCGTTGTAATCGGGCGAGTTTCTACTTTCAGATGCAAGAGAAATTTTGTGGATTGGTCAATCCGTTCGCGAGACATGGCAGTTTGGAGGTAAGAAACGCTTGAGAAACTCAAAATTTTCGCAGTTCTGATGCTCGAAACGAATAACTAGAACGGCCTAGGGGAAAAGTACGCATACCGTTGTAATCGGGCGGGTTTCTACTTTCAGATGCAACAGAAGTTTTGCGGATTGGTCAATCCGTTCGCGAGATATGGCAGTTTGGAGGTAAGAAAGGCTTGAGAAGCTCAAAATTTTCGCAGTTCTGATGCTCGAAACGAATAACTAGAACGGCCTAGGGGAAAAGTACGCATACCGTTGTAATCGGTCCAGTTGCTACTTTCAGACGCAACAGAAATTTTGCGTATTGGTCAATCCGTTCGCGAGATATGGCAGTTTGGAGGAAAGAAACGGTTGAGAAACTCAAAATTTTCGCAGTTCTGATGCTCGAAACGAATAACTAGAACGGCCTAGGGGAAAAGTACGCATACCGTTGTAATCGGGCGGGTTTCTACTTTCAGATGCAACAGAAATTTTGCGGAGTGGTGTATCCGTTCGCGAGATATGGCAGTTTGGATGTAAGAAACGCTTGAGCAACTCAAAATTTTCGCAGCTCTGATGCTCGAAACGAATAACTAGAATGGCCTAGGGGAAAAGTACACATACCGTTGTAATTGCGCGAGTTTCTACGTTCAGATGCAACAGAAATTTTGCGGATTGGTCAATCCGTTCGCGAGATATGGCAGTTTGGAGGTAAGAAACGCTTGAGAAACTCAAAATTTTCGAAGTTCTGATGCTCGAAATGAATAACTAGAACGGCCTAGGGGAAAAGTACGCATACCGTTATAATCGGGCGAGTATCTACTTTCAGATGCAAGAGAAATTTTGTGGATTGGTCAATCCGTTCGCGAGACATGGCAGTTTGGAGGTAAGAAACGCTTGAGCAACACAAAATTTTAGCAGCTCTGATGCTCGAAACGAATAACTAGAATGGCCTAGGGGAAAAGTACACATACCGTTGTAATTGCGCGAGTTTCTACGTTCAGACGCAACAGAAATTTTGCGGATTGGTCAATCCGTTCGCGAGATGTGGCAGTTTGGAGGTAAGAAACGCTTGAGAAACTCAAAATTTTCGCAGCTCTGATGCTCGAAACGAATAACTAGAATAGCCTAGGGGAAAAGTACGCATACCGTTGTAATCGGTCCAGTTGCTACTTTCAGACGCAACAGAAATTTTGCGGATTGGTCAATCCGTTCGCGAGATGTGGCAGTTTGTAAGTAAGAAACGCTTGAGAAACTCAAAATTATCGCAGTTCTGATGCTCGAGACGAATAACTAGAATGGCCTAGGGGAAGACTGCACATACCGTTGTAATCGGGCGAGTTTCTACTTTCAGATGCAAGAGAAATTTTGTGGATTGGTCAATCCGTTCGCGAGACATGGCAGTTTGGAGGTAAGAAACGCTTGAGAAACTCAAAATTTTCGCAGTTCTGATGCTCGAAACGAATAACTAGAACGGCCTAGGGGAAAAGTACGCATACCGTTGTAATCGGGCGGGTTTCTACTTTCAGATGCAACAGAAACTTTGTGGATTGGTCTATCCGTTCGCGAGATATGGCAGTTTGGAGGTAAGAAACGCTTGAGCAACTCAAAATTTTCGCAGTTCTGATGCTCGAAACGAATAACCAGAACGGCCTACGGGAATAGTACGCATACCGTTGTAATCGGGCGAGTTTCTACTTTCAGATGCAACAGAAATTTTGCGGATTGGTCAATCCGTTCGCGAGATATGGCAGTTTGGAGGAAAGAAACGGCTGAGAAACTCGAAATTTTCACATTTCTGAAGCTCGATACGAATAACTAGAACGGCCTAGGGGAAAAGTACTCATACCGTTGTAATCGGGCGAGTTTCTACTTTCAGATGCAACAGAAATTTTGCGGATTGGTCAATCCGTTAGCGAGACATGGCAGTTTGGAGGTGAGAAACGCTTGAGAAACTCAAAATTTTCGCAGTTCTGATGCTCGAAACGAATAACTAGAACGACCTATGGGAAAAGTATGGATACCATTGTAATGGGGCGAGCTTCTACTTTCAGATGCAATAGAAATTTTGCGGATTGGTCAATCCGTTCGCGAGATATGGCAGTTTGGACGTAACAAACGCTTGAGAAACTCAAAATTTTCGCAGTTCTGATGCTCGAAACGAATAACTAGAACGGCCTAGGGGAGAGGTTCGCATACCGTTGTAATCGGGCGAGTTTCTACTTTCAGATGCAACAGAAATTTTGCGGATTGGTCAATCCGTTCGCGAGATATGGCAGTTTGGACGTAAAAAACGCTCGAGAAACTCAAAATTTTCTCAGTTCTGATGCTCGAAACGAATAACCAGAACGGCCTAGGGGAAAAGTTCGAATAGCGTTGTAATCGGGCGAGTTTCTACTTTCAGATGCAACAGAAATTTTGCGGATTGGTCAATCCGTTCGCAAGATATGGCAGTTTGGATGTAAGAAACGCTTGAGAAACTCAAAATTTTCGCAGCTCTGATGCTCAAAACGAATAACTAGAATGGCCTAGGGGAAAAGTACACATACCGTTGCAATTGGGCGAGTTTCTACTTTCAGATGCAACAGAAATTTTGCGGATTGGTCTATCCGTTCGCGAGATATGGCAGTCTGGATACAGGATACGCTTGTGAAACTCAAAATTTTCGCAGTTCTGATGCTCGAAACGAATAACTAGAACGCCCTAGGGGAAAAGTACTCATACCGTTGTAATCGGGCGAGTTTCTACTTTCAGGTGCAACAGAAATTTTGCGGATTCGTCAATCCGTTCGCGAGATGTGGCAGTTTGGAGGTAAGAATCGCTCGAGAAACTCAAAATTTTCGCAGTTCTGATGCTCGAAACGAATAACTAGAACGGCCTAGGGGAAAAGTACACATACCGTTGCAATCGGGCCAGTTTCTACTTTCAGATGCAACAGAAATTTTGCGGGTTGGTCAATCCGTTCGCGAGATATGGCAGTTTGGAGATAAGAAACGCTTGAGAAACTCAAAATTTTCGCAGTTCTGATGCTCGAAACGAATAACTAGAACGGCGTAGGGGAAAAGTACGCATACCGTTGTAATCGGGCCAGTTTCTACTTTCAGATGCAACAGAAATTTTGCGGGTTGGTCAATCCGTTCGCGAGATATGGCAGTTTGGAGGTAAGAAACGGTTGAGAAAATCAAAATTTTCACAGTTCTGATGCTCGAAACGAATAACTAGAACGGCCTAGGGGAAAAGTACTTATACCGTTGCAATTGGGCGTGTTTGTACTTTCAGATGCAACAGAAATTTTGCGGATTGGTCTATCCGTTCGCGAGATATGGCAGTTTGGACGTAAGAAACGCTTGAGAAACTCAAAATTTTCGCAGTTCTGATGCTCGACAAGCATAACTAGAACGGCCTAGGGGAAAAGTACACATACCGTTGCAATTGGGCGTGTGTCTACTTTAAGATGCAACAGAAACATTGTGGATTGGTCTATCCGTTCGCGAGATATGGCAGTTTGGAGGTAAGAAACGCTTGAGCAACTCAAAATTTTCGCAGTTCTGATGCTCGAAACGAATAACCAGAACGGCCTACGGGAATAGTACGCATACCGTTGTAATCGGGCGAGTTTCTACTTTCAGATGCAACAGAAATTTTGCGGATTGGTCAATCCGTTCGCGAGATATGGCAGTTTGGAGGAAAGAAACGGCTGAGAAACTCGAAATTTTCACATTTCTGAAGCTCGTTACGAATAACTAGAACGGCCTAGGGAAAAAGTACTCATACCGTTGTAATCGGGCGAGTTTCTACTTTCAGATGCAACAGAAATTTTGCGGATTGGTCAATCCGTTAGCGAGACATGGCAGTTTGGAGGTGAGAAACGCTTGAGAAACTCAAAATTTTCGCAGTTCTGATGCTCGAAACGAATAACTAGAACGACCTATGGGAAAAGTATGGATACCATTGTAATGGGGCGAGCTTCTACTTTCAGATGCAATAGAAATTTTGCGGATTGGTCAATCCGTTCGCGAGATATGGCAGTTTGGACGTAACAAACGCTTGAGAAACTCAAAATTTTCGCAGTTCTGATGCTCGAAACGAATAACTAGAACGGCCTAGGGGAGAGGTTCGCATACCGTTGTAATCGGGCGAGTTTCTACTTTCAGATGCAACAGAAATTTTGCGGATTGGTCAATCCGTTCGCGAGATATGGCAGTTTGGACGTAAAAAACGCTCGAGAAACTCAAAATTTTCGCAGTTCTGATGCTCGAAACGAATAACCAGAACGGCCTAGGGGAAAAGTTCGAATAGCGTTGTAATCGGGCGAGTTTCTACTTTCAGATGCAACAGAAATTTTGCGGATTGGTCAATCCGTTCGCAAGATATGGCAGTTTGGATGTAAGAAACGCTTGAGAAACTCAAAATTTTCGCAGCTCTGATGCTCAAAACGAATAACTAGAATGGCCTAGGGGAAAAGTACACATACCGTTGCAATTGGGCGAGTTTCTACTTTCAGATGCAACAGAAATTTTGCGGATTGGTCTATCCGTTCGCGAGATATGGCAGTCTGGATACAGGATACGCTTGTGAAACTCAAAATTTTCGCAGTTCTGATGCTCGAAACGAATAACTAGAACGCCCTAGGGGAAAAGTACTCATACCGTTGTAATCGGGCGAGTTTCTACTTTCAGGTGCAACAGAAATTTTGCGGATTCGTCAATCCGTTCGCGAGATGTGGCAGTTTGGAGGTAAGAATCGCTCGAGAAACTCAAAATTTTCGCAGTTCTGATGCTCGAAACGAATAACTAGAACGGCCTAGGGGAAAAGTACACATACCGTTGCAATTGGGCGTGTTTCTACTTTCAGATGCAACAGAAATTTTGCGGATTGGTCTATCCGTTCGCGAGATATGGCAGTTTGGAGGTAAGAAACGCTTGAGCAACTCAAAATTTTCGCAGTTCTGATGCTCGAAACGAATAACCAGAACGGCCTACGGGAATAGTACGCATACCGTTGTAATCGGGCGAGTTTCTACTTTCAGGTGCAACAGAAATTTTGCAGATTCGTCAATCCGTTCGCGAGATGTGGCAGTTTGGAGGTAATAATCGCTTGAGAAACTCAAAATTTTCGCAGTTCTGATGCTCGAAACGAATAACCAGAACGGCCTAGGGGAAAAGTACACATACCGTTGTAATTGCGCGAGTTTCTACGTTCAGACGCAAGAGAAATTTTGCGGATTGGTCAATCCGTTCGCGAGATGTTGCAGTTTGGAGGTAAGAAACGCTTGAGAAACTCAAAATTTTGGCAGCTCTGATGCTCGAAACGAATAACTAGAATGGCCTAGGGGAAAAGTACACATACCGTTGTAATTGGGCGAGTTTCTACGTTCAGACGCAACAGAAATTTTGCGGATTGGTCAATCCGTTCGCGAGATGTGGCAGTTTGGAGGTAAGAAACGCTTGAGAAACTCAAAATTATCGCAGTTCTGATGCTCGAAACGAATAACTAGAACGGCCTAGGGGAAAAGTACGCATACCGTTGTAATCGGGCGGGTTTCTACTTTCAGATGCAACAGAAATTTTGGGGATTGGTCAACCCCTTCGCGAGATGTGGCAGTTTGGACGTAAGAAACGCTTGAGAAACTCAAAATTTTCGCAGTTCTGATGCTCGAAACGAATAACTAGAACGGCGTAGGGGAAAAGTACGCATACCGTTGTAATCGGGCCAGTTTCTACTTTCAGATGCAACAGAAATTTTGCGGGTTGGTCAATCCGTTCGCGAGATATGGCAGTTTGGAGATAAGAAACGCTTGAGAAACTCAAAATTTTCGCAGTTCTGATGCTCGAAACGAATAACTAGAACGGCGTAGGGGAAAAGTACGCATACCGTTGTAATCGGGCCAGTTTCTACTTTCAGATGCAACAGAAATTTTGCGGGTTGGTCAATCCGTTCGCGAGATATGGCAGTTTGGAGGTAAGAAACGGTTGAGAAAATCAAAATTTTCACAGTTCTGATGCTCGAAACGAATAACTAGAACGGCCTAGGGGAAAAGTACGCATACTTTTGTAATCGGGCGTGTTTCAACTTTCAGATGCAACAGAAATTTTGCGGATTGGTCTATCCGTTCGCGAGATATGGCAGTCTGGATACAGGAAACGCTTGAGAAACTCAAAATTTTCGCAGTTCTGATGCTCGAAACGAATAACTAGAACGGCCTAGGGGAAAAGTACTTATACCGTTGTAATCGGGCGAGCTTCTACTTTCAGGTGCAACAGAAATTTTGCGGATTCGTCAATCCGTTCGCGAGATGTGGCAGTTTGGAGGTAAGAATCGCTTGAGAAACTAAAAATTTTCGCTGTTCTGATGCTCGAAACGAATAACTAGAACGGCCTAGGGGAAAAGTACACATACCGTTGCAATTGGGCGTGTTTGTACTTTCAGATGCAACAGAAATTTTGCGGATTGGTCTATCCGTTCGCGAGATATGGCAGTTTGGAGGTAAGAAACGCTTGAGAAACTCAAAATTTTCGCAGTTCTGATGCTCGACAAGCATAACTAGAACGGCCTAGGGGAAAAGTACACATACCGTTGCAATTGGGCGTGTGTCTACTTTCAGATGCAACAGAAACTTTGTGGATTGGTCTATCCGTTCGCGAGATATGGCAGTTTGGAGGTAAGAAACGCTTGAGCAACTCAAAATTTTCGCAGTTCTGATGCTCGAAACGAATAACCAGAACGGCCTACGGGAATAGTACGCATACCGTTGTAATCGGGCGAGTTTCTACTTTCAGATGCAACAGAAATTTTGCGGATTGGTCAATCCGTTCGCGAGATATGGCAGTTTGGAGGAAAGAAACGGCTGAGAAACTCGAAATTTTCACATTTCTGAAGCTCGATACGAATAACTAGAACGGCCTAGGGGAAAAGTACTCATACCGTTGTAATCGGGCGAGTTTCTACTTTCAGATGCAACAGAAATTTTGCGGATTGGTCAATCCGTTAGCGAGACATGGCAGTTTGGAGGTGAGAAACGCTTGAGAAACTCAAAATTTTCGCAGTTCTGATGCTTGAAACGAATAACTAGAACGACCTATGGGAAAAGTATGGATACCATTGTAATGGGGCGAGCTTCTACTTTCAGATGCAATAGAAATTTTGCGGATTGGTCAATCCGTTCGCGAGATATGGCAGTTTGGACGTAACAAACGCTTGAGAAACTCAAAATTTTCGCAGTTCTGATGCTCGAAACGAATAACTAGAACGGCCTAGGGGAGAGGTTCGCATACCGTTGTAATCGGGCGAGTTTCTACTTTCAGATGCAACAGAAATTTTGCGGATTGGTCAATCCGTTCGCGAGATATGGCAGTTTGGACGTAAAAAACGCTCGAGAAACTCAAAATTTTCGCAGTTCTGATGCTCGAAACGAATAACCAGAACGGCCTAGGGGAAAAGTTCGAATAGCGTTGTAATCGGGCGAGTTTCTACTTTCAGATGCAACAGAAATTTTGCGGATTGGTCAATCCGTTCGCAAGATATGGCAGTTTGGATGTAAGAAACGCTTGAGAAACTCAAAATTTTCGCAGCTCTGATGCTCAAAACGAATAACTAGAATGGCCTAGGGGAAAAGTACACATACCGTTGCAATTGGGCGAGTTTCTACTTTCAGATGCAACAGAAATTTTGCGGATTGGTCTATCCGTTCGCGAGATATGGCAGTCTGGATACAGGATACGCTTGTGAAACTCAAAATTTTCGCAGTTCTGATGCTCGAAACGAATAACTAGAACGCCCTAGGGGAAAAGTACTCATACCGTTGTAATCGGGCGAGTTTCTACTTTCAGGTGCCACAGAAATTTTGCGGATTCGTCAATCCGTTCGCGAGATGTGGCAGTTTGGAGGTAAGAATCGCTCGAGAAACTCAAAATTTTCGCAGTTCTGATGCTCGAAACGAATAACTAGAACGGCCTAGGGGAAAAGTACACATACCGTTGCAATTGGGCGTGTTTCTACTTTCAGATGCAACAGAAATTTTGCGGATTGGTCTATCCGTTCGCGAGATATGGCAGTTTGGAGGTAAGAAACGCTTGAGCAACTCAAAATTTTCGCAGTTCTGATGCTCGAAACGAATAACCAGAACGGCCTACGGGAATAGTACGCATACCGTTGTAATCGGGCGAGTTTCTACTTTCAGGTGCAACAGAAATTTTGCAGATTCGTCAATCCGTTCGCGAGATGTGGCAGTTTGGAGGTAATAATCGCTTGAGAAACTCAAAATTTTCGCAGTTCTGATGCTCGTAACGAATAACTAGAACGGCCTAGGGGAAAAGTACACATACCGTTGCAATTGGGCGTGTTTCTACTTCCAGATTCAACAGAAATTTCCAGATTGGTCTATCCCTTCGCGAGATATGGCAGTTTGGAGGTAAGAAACGCTTGAGAAACTCAAAATTTTCGCAGTTCTGCTGCTCGAAACGAATAACTAGAACGGCCTAGGGGAAAAGTACTCATACCGTCGTAATCGGGCGAGTATCTACTTCCAGATTCAACAGAAATTTCGCAGATTGGTCTATCCCTTCGCGAGATATGGCAGTTTGGAGGTAAGAAACGCTTGAGAAACTCAAAATTTTCGCAGTTCTGATGCTCGAGACGAATAACTAGAATGGCCTAGGGGGAAACTGCACATACCGTTGTAATCGGGCGAGTTTCTACTTTCAGATGCAAGAGAAATTTTGCGGATTGGTCAATCCGTTCGCGAGACATGGCAGTTTGGATGTAAGAAACGCTTGAGAAACTCAAAATTTTCGCAGTTATGATGCTCGAAACGAATAACTAGAACGGCCTAGGGGAAAAGTACGCATACCGTTGTAATCGGTCCAGTTGCTACTTTCAGATGCAACAGAAATTTTGCGAATTGGTCAATCCGTTCGCGAGATATGGCAGTTTGGAGGAAAGAAACGGTTGTGAAACTCGAAATTTTCAAACTTCTGATGCTCGAAACGAATAACTAGAACGGCCTAGGGGAAAAGTTCGCATAGCGTTGTAATCGGGCGAGTTTCTACTTTCAGATGCAACAGAAATTTTGCGGATTGGTCAATCCGTTCGCCAGACATGGCAGTTTGGAGGTAAGAAACGCTTGAGAAATTCAACATTTTGGCAGCTCTGATGCTCGAAACGAATAACTAGAATGGCCTTGGGGAAAAGTACACATACCGTTGTAATCGGGCGAGTATCTACTTTCAGATGCAACAGAAATTTTGCGGAATGGTGTATCCGTTCGCGAGATATGGCAGTTTGGATGTAAGAAACGCTTGAGCAACTCAAAATTTTCGCAGTTCTGATGCTCGAAACGAATAACCAGAACGGCCTAGGGGAAAAGTACACATACCGTTGTAATTGCGCGAGTTTCTACGTTCAGACGCAACAGAAATTTTGCGGATTGGTCAATCCGTTCGCGAGATGTTGCAGTTTGGAGGTAAGAAACGATTGAGAAACTCAAAATTTTGGCAGTTCTGATGCTCGAAACGAATAACTAGAACGGCGTAGGGGAAAAGTACGCATACCGTTGTAATCGGGCCAGTTTCTACTTTCAGATGCAACAGAAATTTTGCGGGTTGGTCAATCCGTTCGCGAGATATGGCAGTTTGGAGATAAGAAACGCTTGAGAAACTCAAAATTTTCGCAGTTCTGATGCTCGAAACGAATAACTAGAACGGCGTAGGGGAAAAGTACGCATACCGTTGTAATCGGGCCAGTTTCTACTTTCAGATGCAACAGAAATTTTGCGGGTTGGTCAATCCGTTCGCGAGATATGGCAGTTTGGAGATAAGAAACGCTTGAGAAACTCAAAATTTTCGCAGTTCTGATGCTCGAAACGAATAACTAGAACGGCGTAGGGGAAAAGTACGCATACCGTTGTAATCGGGCCAGTTTCTACTTTCAGATGCAACAGAAATTTTGCGGGTTGGTCAATCCGTTCGCGAGATATGGCAGTTTGGAGGTAAGAAACGGTTGAGAAAATCAAAATTTTCACAGTTCTGATGCTCGAAACGAATAACTAGAACGGCCTAGGGGAAAAGTACGCATACTTTTGTAATCGGGCGTGTTTCAACTTTCAGATGCAACAGAAATTTTGCGGATTGGTCTATCCGTTCGCGAGATATGGCAGTCTGGATACAGGAAACGCTTGAGAAACTCAAAATTTTCGCAGTTCTGATGCTCGAAACGAATAACTAGAACGGCCTAGGGGAAAAGTACTTATACCGTTGTAATCGGGCGAGCTTCTACTTTCAGGTGCAACAGAAATTTTGCGGATTCGTCAATCCGTTCGCGAGATGTGGCAGTTTGGATGTAAGAATCGCTTGAGAAACTAAAAATTTTCGCTGTTCTGATGCTCGAAACGAATAACTAGAACGGCCTAGGGGAAAAGTACACATACCGTTGCAATTGGGCGTGTTTGTACTTTCAGATGCAACAGAAATTTTGCGGATTGGTCTATCCGTTCGCGAGATATGGCAGTTTGGAGGTAAGAAACGCTTGAG
The DNA here is from genome assembly GCF_051014685.1 of Ptiloglossa arizonensis. Taxonomy (NCBI): domain Eukaryota; kingdom Metazoa; phylum Arthropoda; class Insecta; order Hymenoptera; family Colletidae; genus Ptiloglossa; species Ptiloglossa arizonensis. The sequence goes on from NW_027478504.1 coordinate 891,893, forward strand.
AAACTCAAAATTTTCGCAGTTCTGATGCTCGACAAGCATAACTAGAACGGCCTAGGGGAAAAGTACACATACCGTTGCAATTGGGCGTGTGTCTACTTTCAGATGCAACAGAAACTTTGTGGATTGGTCTATCCGTTCGCGAGATATGGCAGTTTGGAGGTAAGAAACGCTTGAGCAACTCAAAATTTTCGCAGTTCTGATGCTCGAAACGAATAACCAGAACGGCCTACGGGAATAGTACGCATACCGTTGTAATCGGGCGAGTTTCTACTTTCAGATGCAACAGAAATTTTGCGGATTGGTCAATCCGTTCGCGAGATATGGCAGTTTGGAGGAAAGAAACGGCTGAGAAACTCGAAATTTTCACATTTCTGAAGCTCGATACGAATAACTAGAACGGCCTAGGGGAAAAGTACTCATACCGTTGTAATCGGGCGAGTTTCTACTTTCAGATGCAACAGAAATTTTGCGGATTGGTCAATCCGTTCGCGAGACATGGCAGTTTGGAGGTGAGAAACGCTTGAGAAACTCAAAATTTTCGCAGTTCTGATGCTCGAAACGAATAACTAGAACGGCCTAGGGGAAAAGTACTCATACCGTTGTAATCGGGCGAGCTTCTACTTTCAGGTGCAACAGAAATTTTGCGGATTCGTCAATCCGTTCGCGAGATGTGGCTGTTTGGAGGTAAGAATCGCTTGAGAAACTCAAAATTTTCGCAGTTCTGATGCTCGAAACGAATAACTAGAACGGCCTAGGGGAAAAGTACACATACCGTTGCAATTGGGCGTGTTTCTACTTTCAGAAGCAACAGAAATTTTGCGGATTGGTCTATCCGTTCGCGAGATATGGCAGTTTGGAGGTAAGAAACGCTTGAGAAGCTCAAAATTATCGCAGTTCTGATGCTCGAAACGAATAACTAGAACGGCCTAGGGGAAAAGCACGCATACCGTTGTAATCGGTCCAGTTGCTACTTTCAGATGCAACAGAAATTTTGCGTATTGGTCAATCCGTTCGCGAGATATGGCAGTTTGGAGGTAAGAAACGCTTGAGAAACTCAAAATTTTCGCTGTTCTGATGCTCGAGACGAATAACTAGAATGGCCTAGGGGGAAACTGCACATACCGTTGTAATCGGGCGAGTTTCTACATTCAGATGCAAGAGAAATTTTGCGGATTGGTCAATCCGTTCGCGAGACATGGCAGTTTGGATGTAAGAAACGCTTGAGAAACTCAAAATTTTCGCAGTTCTGATGCTCGAAACGAATAACTAGAACGGCCTAGGGGAAAAGTACGCATACCGTTGTAATCGGGCAGGTTTCTACTTTCAGATGCAACAGAAGTTTTGCGGATTGGTCAATCCGTTCGCGAGATATTGCAGTTTGGAGGTAAGAAAGGCTTGAGAAGCTCAAAATTTTCGCAGTTCTGATGCTCGAAACGAATAACTAGAACGGCCTAGGGGAAAAGAACGCATACCGTTGTAATCGGTCCAGTTGCTACTTTCAGATGCAACAGAAATTTTGCGTATTGGTCAATCCGTTCGCGAGATATGGCAGTCTGGATACAGGAAACGCTTGAGAAACACAAAATTTTCGCAGTTCTGATGCTCGAAACGAATAACTAGAACGGCCTAGGGGAAAAGTTCGCATAGCGTTGTAATCGGGCGAGTTTCTACTTTCAGATGCAACAGAAATTTTGCGGATTGGTCAATCCGTTCGCCAGACATGGCAGTTTGGAGGTAAGAAACGCTTGAGAAACTCAACATTTTGGCAGCTCTGATGCTCGAAACGAATAACTAGAATGGCCTAGGGGAAAAGTACGCATACCGTTGTAATCGGTCCAGTTGCTACTTTCAGATGCAACAGAAATTTTGCGTATTGGTCAATCCGTTCGCGAGATATGGCAGTCTGGATACAGGAAACGCTTGAGAAACACAAAATTTTCGCAGTTCTGATGCTCGAAACGAATAACTAGAACGGCCTAGGGGAATAGTACGCATACCGTTGTAATCGGGCGACTTCTACTTTCAGATGCAACAGAAATTTTGCGGATTGGTCAATCCGTTCGCGAGATATGGCAGTTTGGAGGAAAGAAACGGCTGAGAAACTCGAAATTTTCACATTTCTGAAGCTCGATACGAATAACTAGAACGGCCTAGGGGAAAAGTACTCATACCGTTGTAATCGGGCGAGTTTCTACTTTCAGATGCAACAGAAATTTTGCGGATTGGTCAATCCGTTCGCGAGACATGGCAGTTTGGAGGTGAGAAACGCTTGAGAAACTCAAAATTTTCGCAGTTCTGATGCTCGAAACGAATAACTAGAACGGCCTAGGGGAAAAGTACTCATACCGTTGTAATCGGGCGAGCTTCTACTTTCAGGTGCAACAGAAATTTTGCGGATTCGTCAATCCGTTCGCGAGATGTGGCAGTTTGGAGGTAAGAATCGCTTGAGAAACTCAAAATTTTCGCAGTTCTGATGCTCGAAACGAATAACTAGAACGGCCTAGGGGAAAAGTACACATACCGTTGCAATTGGGCGTGTTTCTACTTTCAGATGCAACAGAAATTTTGCGGATTGGTCTATCCGTTCGCGAGATATGGCAGTTTGGAGGTAAGAAACGCTTGAGAAGCTCAAAATTATCGCAGTTCTGATGCTCGAAACGAATAACTAGAACGGCCTAGGGGAAAAGTACGCATACCGTTGTAATCGGTCCAGTTGCTACTTTCAGATGCAACAGAAATTTTGCGTATTGGTCAATCCGTTCGCGAGATATGGCAGTTTGGAGGTAAGAAACGCTTGAGAAACTCAAAATTTTCGCTGTTCTGTTGCTCGAGACGAATAACTAGAATGGCCTAGGGGGAAACTGCACATACCGTTGTAATCGGGCGAGTTTCTACATTCAGATGCAAGAGAAATTTTGCGGATTGGTCAATCCGTTCGCGAGACATGGCAGTTAGGATGTAAGAAACGCTTGAGAAACTCAAAATTTTCGCAGTTCTGATGCTCGAAACGAATAACTAGAACGGCCTAGGGGAAAAGTACGCATACCGTTGTAATCGGGCAGGTTTCTACTTTCAGATGCAACAGAAGTTTTGCGGATTGGTCAATCCGTTCGCGAGATATTGCAGTTTGGAGGTAAGAAAGGCTTGAGAAGCTCAAAATTTTCGCAGTTCTGATGCTCGAAACGAATAACTAGAACGGCCTAGGGGAAAAGTTCGCATAGCGTTGTAATCGGGCGAGTTTCTACTTTCAGATGCAACAGAAATTTTGCGGATTGGTCAATCCGTTCGCCAGACATGGCAGTTTGGAGGTAAGAAACGCTTGAGAAACTCAACATTGTGGCAGCTCTGATGCTCGAAACGAATAACTAGAATGGCCTAGGGGAAAAGTACACATACCGTTGTAATCGGGCGAGTATCTACTTTCAGATGCAACAGAAATTTTGCGGAATGGTGTATCCGTTCGCGAGATATGGCAGTTTGGATGTAAGAAACGCTTGAGCAACTCAAAATTTTCGCAGTTCTGATGCTCGAAACGAATAACCAGAACGGCCTAGGGGAAAAGTACTCATACCGTTGTAATCGGGCGAGTATCTACTTTCAGTTGCAACAGAAATTTTGCGGAATGGTGTATCCGTTCGCGAGATATGGCAGTTTGGATGTAAGAAACGCTTGAGCAACTCAAAATTTTCGCAGTTCTGATGCTCGAAACGAATAACCAGAACGGCCTAGGGGAAAAGTACACATACCGTTGTAATTGCGCGAGTTTCTACGTTCAGACGCAAGAGAAATTTTGCGGATTGGTCAATCCGTTCGCGAGATGTTGCAGTTTGGAGGTAAGAAACGCTTGAGAAACTCAAAATTTTGGCAGCTCTGATGCTCGAAACGAATAACTAGAATGGCCTAGGGGAAAAGTACACATACCGTTGTAATTGGGCGAGTTTCTACGTTCAGACGCAACAGAAATTTTGCGGATTGGTCAATCCGTTCGCGAGATGTGGCAGTTTGGAGGTAAGAAACGCTTGAGAAACTCAAAATTATCGCAGTTCTGATGCTCGAAACGAATAACTAGAACGGCCTAGGGGAAAAGTACGCATACCGTTGTAATCGGGCGGGTTTCTACTTTCAGATGCAACAGAAATTTTGGGGATTGGTCAACCCCTTCGCGAGGTGTGGCAGTTTGGACGTAAGAAACGCTTGAGAAACTCAAAATTTTCGCAGTTCTGATGCTCGAAACGAATAACTAGAACGGCGTAGGGGAAAAGTACGCATACCGTTGTAATCGGGCCAGTTTCTACTTTCAGATGCAACAGAAATTTTGCGGGTTGGTCAATCCGTTCGCGAGATATGGCAGTTTGGAGATAAGAAACGCTTGAGAAACTCAAAATTTTCGCAGTTCTGATGCTCGAAACGAATAACTAGAACGGCGTAGGGGAAAAGTACGCATACCGTTGTAATCGGGCCAGTTTCTACTTTCAGATGCAACAGAAATTTTGCGGGTTGGTCAATCCGTTCGCGAGATATGGCAGTTTGGAGGTAAGAAACGGTTGAGAAAATCAAAATTTTCACAGTTCTGATGCTCGAAACGAATAACTAGAACGGCCTAGGGGAAAAGTACGCATACTTTTGTAATCGGGCGTGTTTCAACTTTCAGATGCAACAGAAATTTTGCGGATTGGTCTATCCGTTCGCGAGATATGGCAGTCTGGATACAGGAAACGCTTGAGAAACTCAAAATTTTCGCAGTTCTGATGCTCGAAACGAATAACTAGAACGGCCTAGGGGAAAAGTACTTATACCGTTGTAATCGGGCGAGCTTCTACTTTCAGGTGCAACAGAAATTTTGCGGATTCGTCAATCCGTTCGCGAGATGTGGCAGTTTGGAGGTAAGAATCGCTTGAGAAACTAAAAATTTTCGCTGTTCTGATGCTCGAAACGAATAACTAGAACGGCCTAGGGGAAAAGTACACATACCGTTGCAATTGGGCGTGTTTGTACTTTCAGATGCAACAGAAATTTTGCGGATTGGTCTATCCGTTCGCGAGATATGGCAGTTTGGACGTAAGAAACGCTTGAGAAACTCAAAATTTTCGCAGTTCTGATGCTCGACAAGCATAACTAGAACGGCCTAGGGGAAAAGTACACATACCGTTGCAATTGGGCGTGTGTCTACTTTCAGATGCAACAGAAACTTTGTGGATTGGTCTATCCGTTCGCGAGATATGGCAGTTTGGAGGTAAGAAACGCTTGAGCAACTCAAAATTTTCGCAGTTCTGATGCTCGAAACGAATAACCAGAACGGCCTACGGGAATAGTACGCATACCGTTGTAATCGGGCGAGTTTCTACTTTCAGATGCAACAGAAATTTTGCGGATTGGTCAATCCGTTCGCGAGATATGGCAGTTTGGAGGAAAGAAACGGCTGAGAAACTCGAAATTTTCACATTTCTGAAGCTCGATACGAATAACTAGAACGGCCTAGGGAAAAAGTACTCATACCGTTGTAATCGGGCGAGTTTCTACTTTCAGATGCAACAGAAATTTTGCGGATTGGTCAATCCGTTAGCGAGACATGGCAGTTTGGAGGTGAGAAACGCTTGAGAAACTCAAAATTTTCGCAGTTCTGATGCTCGAAACGAATAACTAGAACGACCTATGGGAAAAGTATGGATACCATTGTAATGGGGCGAGCTTCTACTTTCAGATGCAATAGAAATTTTGCGGATTGGTCAATCCGTTCGCGAGATATGGCAGTTTGGACGTAACAAACGCTTGAGAAACTCAAAATTTTCGCAGTTCTGATGCTCGAAACGAATAACTAGAACGGCCTAGGGGAGAGTTTCGCATACCGTTGTAATCGGGCGAGTTTCTACTTTCAGATGCAACAGAAATTTTGCGGATTGGTCAATCCGTTCGCGAGATATGGCAGTTTGGACGTAAAAAACGCTCGAGAAACTCAAAATTTTCGCAGTTCTGATGCTCGAAACGAATAACCAGAACGGCCTAGGGGAAAAGTTCGAATAGCGTTGTAATCGGGCGAGTTTCTACTTTCAGATGCAACAGAAATTTTGCGGATTGGTCAATCCGTTCGCAAGATATGGCAGTTTGGATGTAAGAAACGCTTGAGAAACTCAAAATTTTCGCAGCTCTGATGCTCAAAACGAATAACTAGAATGGCCTAGGGGAAAAGTACACATACCGTTGCAATTGGGCGAGTTTCTACTTTCAGATGCAACAGAAATTTTGCGGATTGGTCTATCCGTTCGCGAGATATGGCAGTCTGGATACAGGATACGCTTGTGAAACTCAAAATTTTCGCAGTTCTGATGCTCGAAACGAATAACTAGAACGCCCTAGGGGAAAAGTACTCATACCGTTGTAATCGGGCGAGTTTCTACTTTCAGGTGCAACAGAAATTTTGCGGATTCGTCAATCCGTTCGCGAGATGTGGCAGTTTGGAGGTAAGAATCGCTCGAGAAACTCAAAATTTTCGCAGTTCTGATGCTCGAAACGAATAACTAGAACGGCCTAGGGGAAAAGTACACATACCCTTGCAATTGGGCGTGTTTCTACTTTCAGATGCAACAGAAATTTTGCGGATTGGTCTATCCGTTCGCGAGATATGGCAGTTTGGAGGTAAGAAACGCTTGAGCAACTCAAAATTTTCGCAGTTCTGATGCTCGAAACGAATAACCAGAACGGCCTACGGGAATAGTACGCATACCGTTGTAATCGGGCGAGTTTCTACTTTCAGGTGCAACAGAAATTTTGCAGATTCGTCAATCCGTTCGCGAGATGTGGCAGTTTGGAGGTAATAATCGCTTGAGAAACTCAAAATTTTCGCAGTTCTGATGCTCGTAACGAATAACTAGAACGGCCTAGGGGAAAAGTACACATACCGTTGCAATTGGGCGTGTTTCTACTTTCAGATGCAACAGAAATTTTGCGGATTGGTCAATCCGTTCGCGAGATATGGCAGTTTGGAGGAAAGAAACGGCTGAGAAACTCGAAATTTTCACACTTCTGAGGCTCGAAACGAATAACTAGAACGGCCTAGGGGAAAAGTACTCATACCGTTGTAATCGGGCGAGTATCTACTTTCAGATGCAACAGAAATTTTGCGGATTGGTGTATCCGTTCCTGAGATATGGCAGTTTGGAGGTAAGAAACGCATGAGAAACTCAAAATTTTCGCAGTTCTGATACTCGAAACGAATGACCAGAACGGCCTAGGGGAAAAGTACTCATACCATTGTAATCGGGCGAGTTTCTACTTTCAGATGCAACAGAAATTTTGCGGATTGGTCAATCCGTTCGCAAGATATGGCAGTTTGGATGTAAGAAACGCTCGAGAAACTCAAAATTTTCGCAGCTCTGATGCTCAAAACGAATAACTAGAATGGCCTAGGGGAAAAGTACACATACCGTTGCAATTGGGCGAGTTTCTGCTTTCAGATGCAACAGAAATTTTGCGGATTGGTCTATCTGTTCGAGAGATATGGCAGTTTGGAGGTAAGAAACGCTTGAGAAACTCAAAATTTTCGCAGTTCTGATGCTCGAAACGTATAACTAGAACGGCCTAGAGGAAAGGTTCGCATACCGTTGTAATCGGGCGAGTTTCTACTTTCAGGTGCAACAGAAATTTTGCGGATTGGTCAATCCGTTCGCTAGATATGGCAGTTTGGAGGTAAGAAACGCTTGAGAAACTCAAAATTTTCTCAGCTCTGATGCTCGAAACGAATAACTAGAATGGCCTAGGGGAAAAGTACACATACCGTTGTAATCGGGCGAGTTTCTACTTTCAGATGCAACAGAAATTTTGCGGATTGGTCAATCCGTTCGCGAGATATGGCAGTTTGGACGTAAGAAACGCTTGAGAAACTCAAAATTTTCGCAGTTCTGATACTCGAAACGAATGACCAGAACGGCCTAGGGGAAAAGTACTCATACCATTGTAATCGGGCGAGTTTCTACTTTCAGATGCAATAGAAATTTTGCGGATTGGTCAATCCGTTCGCGAGATATGGCAGTTTGGACGTAACAATCGCTTGGGAAACTCAAAATTTTCGCAGTTCTGATGCTCGAAACGAATAACTAGAACGGCCTAGGGGA